>NC_048596.1:144374430-144740823 GCF_003668045.3 Cricetulus griseus | reverse complement strand
AGATGATCTCAGCTTCTGGAACCACATGCCTTTAAACTTAGCACTCAACATGTATAAAGGATAAGAGCAGTGTCTTTAGTAGAGTTGCAGGGATTCATTCTCCAGTCACATTGAGGATGGGAAGACATTGAAGTCTTAGGATTATCCAGATACTCTGGGGAGAGGTAATAGGCTGAGGGTTGGTGGAGCCAGTACAGCCTTTCATTCTGAAGTACAGTTAGAGCTAGTGTTCAGATGCTTTGCTTTTATGATTTTCAGCTTGAAACTTGAACCCCAATATCAGTCTCAAGGTCTTTTATTAATCATGCTACAGAAAGGAAAAAAAGGAAGGGAGAGAAGGAGGGAGGAGTCACAGACAGAAAGAAGGGAGGAAGGAAAATTATGGGCCAAGGCAAGAAGACCAAAGCATCATGGGTACTGTTTTGTGAATAAAGAGCATCGCCCAGACGTTGATGGAGCCAGAGGACCTATCCTGGACATCATGTACAGAGAAGATGGATCCCGGGAGCTGCTGGAGCCAGTAGGACCAGGCATGCAGAGGAGATAGATGCAGGCAGCTGATGGAACCAGGAGGACCAGTCATGAAATGGAGATGGATGAAGTCAGCTGATGGAGCCAAGAGGACCAGTGATGCAGAGAAGATTGATCCAACGAGCCAATGGAATCTGGAGGACCAGACAGGGCCTATGTGTCAAGGAGGCAGATAAGAAGTATCCCAGACAGACTCTCTCTATTGACTTAGATCTCCAACATGTTCTCCCACCTGTGGATGAGATTCATTACACTAAGGAAGTCAGTGGTCCTGTCTTACCTTAATATTTTAGTTTATTTTCTGGATTATAGAGCTAGGGATTTATTATGTTCTCATCTGAGAAGAGTCAAACAATAATCTAGTTGTTGTCTAATTGACTGAGTGATTTAGTATTTTCATCTTCACTTTTTTATTACTGTTTTAGTCTGAAATGACTCATGTTTGTTCCCCAGTCTCCCGAGGTGCTGGGAGTGTGTGTGTGTGTGTGTGTGTGTGTGTGTGTGTGTGTGTGTGATCACAGCTGAAAATCTCAGCCTTGCTTAAGGACTTATACTTTTATCTACTGAATTCCAATTCAGACTATGATACATCTTCCAGTGATATTTTTTCAAACATTTTTCTATTTTTTGAGACAGGGACTCTTTGTGTAGATCAGGCTGTCCTCAAACTCAAAGAGATCTGCCTGCCTCTACCTCCCAAGTGCTGGGATTACAGGTATGCACCACCTCTGCCTGGATTTTTAAACATTTTTTATTAATTTATTTTTTACATTCTAATACCAGTTCCCCTTCCCTCCTCTTCTCTCATTCTCCCTCTTTCCCCTACCTCACCTCCCATCTGCTCCTCAGAGAAGGTAAGTCCTCCCCTAAGAAGTCTACTAAGTCATCTCACTGAGGCAGGACCAAGACAC
This sequence comes from Cricetulus griseus, assembly GCF_003668045.3. Taxonomy (NCBI): domain Eukaryota; kingdom Metazoa; phylum Chordata; class Mammalia; order Rodentia; family Cricetidae; genus Cricetulus; species Cricetulus griseus. The sequence goes on along the minus strand of NC_048596.1, from coordinate 144,739,381 downwards.
CTCCCTACTACCCACACCCCTGTGTCTAGCCTGAGCAAGGTATCTCTCCATATAGAATGGGCTCCACTAAGTCAGTTTGAGTTAGATCTTGGAAAAAACTGACAGTGATCTCATATATGTCCCACATGTACCATTGTCATCCTTGTTAAGGAAGTCTAGTTGGGTCTTAAGCAGGTTCCCCACTTGTCAAACCAGAGTCACTGATCTCTCTCTCTCACTTGTGTGAGTTGATGCTGTGGGTTTCCCCATCATGGTCTTGACTCCTTTGTTCATATTATTGCTCCTCCCTCATGTCAAATGTACTCCAGTAGCTTTGCCCAATGGTTAGTGAAGGGACCAGACCCTCACCCAGTCATGACAGGCTTCAGAAAAGAGCCAGAAAAATGTAGGCCTCTGACTCAGCAACATGTGCTGAGTATCTGACCAGCCCCTGACCTTGCCTGACCTTGCCCCAGTCACTAGGAAGCCATATATCCGCTATGTGGCAAGGAACCAATCAGAAGTTAGCTGGCAGGCTCTGGATGTGCTTTATGGTGCAATGGAGTACAGAGCATAGCAGCTACCGTGGGAGGACCTCTAAGCATAGCAACCATTCTTGCAGGTGCAATTGGCCAATCAGCACAGGAAAGGTTACCCAAGCCCAGAAGTGCACCAGTCCTGAGACTGTTGCAAACCCCAGACACTCCCTTGCTCTACCATAGTAAATTCCCTGCCCATTGTACCTATAAAGAGGAATTAGTATTTTCTGAATCAGCATAACACTGATAAACTATGCTCTCAGGAAAACGTTTCCTAGGATGTATATGCTCCCCCATTCTCCCGGGTAACATGAACTCTAAATGGAAGTATTGCGATGGCTCCATCTGCAGAGAATCCCCCTCCCTTCTCTCTCCCAACCCTGTCGCTATGTCTGCCTCAATAACTCTCCATCTTAGCTTTTGAGACAAGCTCTTTGACTGAAGCTGGATCTTGCTGATTTACCCTCCCTTGTGAGTCAGGGAACCCAAAGTGTCCTCTTGTTTCCACCTACTGGGCTCTGGGAGGATGAGTCTGTGCCACTACTCTTGGCTTTTTCCTGGGTTTGAGGGACAGAATTCAGATCGTTGTGTTTGCTTAAATTTGGATAATAATTAATTTTAAAATTATTATTTTAAAACAAATTTATATAGTTTTAGAGACAAGATCTCTCTTTGTAGAACTGACTCTCCTGGAACTAGGTCTGTAGACCAGTCTGGCCTGGAACACACAGAGAACTGCGTTCTTCTGCCTCCTGAGTTGTGTGATTAAAGGTGTGTGCCACCACCTTTAATCACACAACAAAGAAACAAAACAACTTTACCGACGCAGTCATCTTCCCAGCCTTGTTTCTGTATTTGAAAACACAATATATATAAAATAACTCTGACTTTCCAGGCATTGGTGGCACATGCCTTCAATCCCAGACTCAGGAGGCAGATCTCTGTGAGTTCAAGGCCAGCCTGGTCTCCAGAGCGAGTGCCAGGATAGGCTCCAAAGCTATACAGAGAAATCCTATCTCGAAAAACCAAAAAGAAAAAAAAAAGAAAAAGAAATAACTCTGACTACTTTCCATCATCATGTCCTGGGAGTCATTTCATTAATGGCACAAATGCAAATTGTGATACATCACCAAACCTGACTCCATAGCTATAAACAGGGCATCACATTGACATATTAATGTGGATGAACTTGCTGTTCTCTTTTGTAAGGAAAAGTTTATATGTTAAAGAAGGTGAGTGCAATAGGGTTGTAGAGAGGATGGTGTGACACAGGAAGTAAGTGTTGCACAGATACCTCTGTTTTCCAAAGGTGGGTCCAGGTACAGTAACACATGCCTTTAATCCCAACATTCAGGAGGGGGAGATAGCAGGGCTGTTGTGTGTGAAGCCAACATGGGTTACACACTGAGTTTAAGTCCAACAGTATTCACGGCAAGGCCTTGTCTCAGGAAGAGTGAGCAAATAAACACTCCAGGATGAACACAGCAATGCAATTGACACCATAATTTAAGGTGACCTCCCTTTGCAAAATCATTTACCAAATTCCCACTGTATGCTATTGACTCTATGCGACATTCATTCCATCCTCAGTGAGAACACTCAGAGTAAGCTAACCAGTCAGTGAAGATGAAGATACTGGTGGAGCTGGGCATGGATTTAGGATATGTGATTTTCAAGAAAACAAAATTCAGGGAAGACCCATGAATACCAGAATTCAATTTGGAGCCGGAAGAGGTGGTACATGGCTTTGACAGTTGTGCCCAGGAGACAGAGGCAGGCAGATCTCTGTGACATTCAGGGTAACCTGGTCTACTGTGGAAGTTCCAGGACAGGCTCAATGCTACCCAGAGAAACTCAATTTCAAAGAACCTGAATGAATGAATGAATGAATGAATGAATGAATGAATGAATATATACATAGATAAATATATAAATAAATACAAAATGTCTGCTTGGTATTAATAACAGATTGAGGTAATATTTGGTAAGGAAAAAGTGGAAAGCTGGAGGCATTTGGGATACAGTGATGTTTATGTTAATATAAGGAATACTGCCCCAAACCTAAGCCTGGCCAACAGTTAAAGACACATGTCTTTGTAAAGGAGTAAGGCTGTAAAATTGGGGGATGCTCATATACAAATAAAATGATTCTTTTGCTGATTAGTGATTGTCTTAGGGTTTATTACTGCTGTGAAGAGACACCCTGACCATGGCCACTCTTACAAGGAAACCATTCAATTGGGCTGGCTTGCTTACAGTTTTGGACATTCAGTCCATTAGCATTATGGCAGGGAGCATGGCGGTGTGCAGGCAAACATAGTGCTGGTGGAGTTGAACATACTTCATCTTGCTGGCACAGAATTCAAACACTCCAGGCAGTATCCTGAGCAAAATAGACTTCAAAGCCAGCGCCCCACAGTGACACACTTTCTCTCATAAGGCCACATCCACTTAAACAGAGCCACACCTCCAAATAGTGACACTCTCTATGTGACTGTGGGGGCCAAATATATTCAAATGACCACAGCACTAATTATAAACTTGACAGAGTCTAGGATGACCTGGGTGATAGGCATGCCAGTGGGAAATTATCTAGATTACTTTAATTGATCTGGGAAGAAATGCCCATTGTGGGTGGCACTGTTCTCAGAAAGGGGTCCTGGACTGTAGACAGGGAGAAGGGGAGCTGAGCAGTGCTTTAAGTCTCTCTTGTTTTCTGTCTGTGGTGCAATGGGACCAGAACACTCAAACTTCTGTAGGTGTGACTTTCCTTCAGGCAACACTCCTTGTTACAATTGGTGAGAACTGGTTTGGAACTCCCAGTGCAGCTGCCTCAAGCCCTTTGTGCTCGAGTTGGAATATAGAGACCTGGGTGAGCTGGGATCTCCTTGTTATCCAGATTTTGGCACATATCCTTGAAGGCAACAATTATTCTTATCAACCACTTTCTCTGGTTTAATTTTATTTTCCATCATTTCCATTTGCAGTGTTGTCTACTGACCCACTACACACAGTGCCCTCTCTCCTAAGGTCTAAGGAAGCCTAGGACTGAGGTTTCAGAACTAAGGATGAAGTCAAATTGGAAGCTGAAGAACTATATATTCACTGTTTGAAAGAAGGGTCAATTCCACTACACCCACATACACAGATAAACACACAAAGTTGGTCAGACATCCAGGGTGAGGAACAGTGTTGTACTGGTCAGTTTTTAATATCAAATTGATACAGGCTAGAACTACCTGGCAGCAAAGGGAACTGAGAGAGTGCTCCCACCAGATTGGCCTGTTGGCAAGACTGTGGAGCAGTTTCTTCTTTAATGATTAATATTGGTGGACCCATACCACAGGGAATGGGGCCATCCCTGGGCTTCTGGTTCTGGGTTATATAAGAAATCAGGCTGAACCAGCTATGAGAAACAAACGAGTAAGAGGCATTCCTCAATAGCTTCCACATCAGCTCCTGCCTTGAGTTTTTTCATTAGCTTCCATCAATAATGGGCTCTAAGCACAACTAATCACTGAACTGACCTGGAATCCAGTTGCAGAGAAGAATGAGTGATGGGCAGAGGGGTCCAGACCAGGCTGGTGAAACCCAAAGAAACAGCTGACCTGAACATCGGGGAGCTCTTGGTCCCCAGACTGATAGCTGGGAAACCAGCATGGGACTGATCCAGACCCCAGTAACATGGGATTCAGTAAGGAGATCTCGGAAATCTATGGGACCTCCTGTATTAAGTCGTTATCCCTAGGATAGGTGTGGACTTTGGGAGCCCAATCCACATACAGGGATACTCCCTGAGCCAAGATACAAGGGGTGGGCCTAGGCCCTATCCCAAAGGATATGCTAGACTCTGATGACACCCTATGGAAGGCCTCCCCCTCCCCTGGGGAGCAGAAAGGATATGTGATAGGTAGGGTATTTGTTGGGTAGGGGTAGGGGAGGAGGAGAGGGGAGGAAGTGGGAACTGGGATTGACATGTAAAACAATCTTGTTTCTAATTCAAATTTTTTAAAAAAGACATACCCAAAATTAAAAAAATAATAATAATGGGCTCTAAGTTGTAAGATGAAATAAATCCTATTCCCCAAATTTTGTTTGGTTGGTGTTTTATCCCAGCAATTGAATCCCTAACTAAGACAATGCTGCCCTTTGTATAATTCAAATTGTATTTGATCCCTGATCAGTTCAGATTCAGATTTGTTGACCCTCTTGGCTTTTGTTGTTGTTTTCATGACCATCCAATTTATTATTATTCAATTTTGGTTTTGTTTGGTTTTTTTTTTTTTTGGTTTTTTGAGACAGGGTTTCTCTGTGTATCTTTGGAGTCTATCCTGACACTTGCTCTGGAGACCAGGCTGGCCTTGAACTCACAGAGATCCACCTGCCTCTACCTCCTGAGTGCTGGGATTAAAGGTGTGTGCCACCAACTCCCAACTTATTATTCAGTTTTAATATTCCTCTTTCTTCTTTGACTTAAGTTTCTCCATGCCTGAAACCTAGTGAAACTCTCTCTGCTCTCTTGGTCATTTGGCAACAAGTGGTGACTGGTCAGTTTCCTTGAGCCTGGACTGTAAACCTAACCATTTAGTGGAGACCTGTGAGCAAATAAATGTGTTGACTTTGCATTCTAGCATTTTTCTGAGACTCATCAAGAAACCTGATGGCTACAAAACTCTCAGCTGTCATAAGCAGAAATGAACCAACTGCAATGGATTGGAGAAGAAAAGATGTTATGGACATCGTCTGTCTTCTATGTGCATTGATCTAATACAGAAACAGTTAACTCATCTGGTTATTTAAGATCGGTCCCATAAGGGTCCTACATGTTTACAAGATAAAACTATGTCTGAGAGAAAGGCATGTCCCCATGAAAGCAGTGTATGGCTGCCTGAATTTTAGATTTATTGTTGGAAACCAACTGACATACTTTGTTATTTAATTTTACATTTCTCCACTGAGATCATGTGTGTGATCTTTGACAGGTATGGAAACATATTAAATCAGCCAAATCTGCATTATTATAAACACGGTACCTAAATGTACACCAGCTCTGTTGGCACCTCAAATGATTAGCAGTGTTTGTTCCTTCCTTTCAAATAGATTTGCAAAGTATAGGAAATGGACTTGGTATTAAATAAGGGGCCACCTAAACACTTAAATATGTATATGTTCCATTTCCATAAGTGAATCTTCATAGTCCAGGATGAGTCTAAGCATGTGGAGGTTTTTATGTCAGAGTCCAGTTGTTCCTGCCCACACTTGCTATTGCTTTGGCTGATCTTGCTGGACTAAGGCCATATTCTCCATGGGGCTGTCAGGGCAGGAATTTTCTCAGCTGAATGTTGAATAAAATGACAGCCAATGCCTCTCATCTTTCAGAGCAGGCTCAATTATGACAAGGGGAATGTGGTGGAGTGAGATTAACTCCTGTCTCTGAGTCAATAAATTGAACAATCTTAGACTAAATGACAGAGAGCACAGTCTTAGAGTGGTGATCTCAGGAATGTAGAGAATGTGAGGGCAGAAATCATTTGCAACCTGTGGTATATTGCATTATTCATAATAATTCAAGAGACACAATTCTCAGGATTCTTACAATAGAAATTCTGTTTGTAAAACTTTCAAAAGACATAGCCTCTGTGTTTCTGCATTTGCATGAAATGCTTTATGGATTTAATTATGCTTGTGTTGTTTAATGTGATATCTCTGTCACTGTGGAGAAGAAGACATTTTTCATATTTGTCCAGTATGGGTTTAAGTGAAGCACCATCCATCATCACTCCTCCCTCATCTTGTTATGCTCTTTAAATATTCAATAAAAATCGTGTTGGATTTTTCCATAAGGATGGAAACATAACTTGAAGTTAGTTAAATGGGGGAATGAATCAGGCTGGAATTTGGGAAAACATCTAAAACCAGTGGCCAATCTCACTTTGTTGGATGGGGTAGATAAAAGAACTCAGGGGACAACAAGTATCATTCTCTTGGTATGTGATTTTAATCATTCTTTCTCCATACCAAGTACACTCATCCATCCATCACAATGATTGTCACAAATTTTTTTAGGCACTAAGAACACACCCATGAAATACAGACACCCATGCAAACAAAGCTTGATTTCAGAAATCAAATACACAACTGTGTGTCTGAAGGAAGTAACAGCTCAGGAAAAGATATAGTGATCATGGTGGGTAAGGAATAGGAGGGAGTTTGCTGACCCTACAGCTTGTTAATTGATGAGATCATTGAAAGATTAGGTGTTAAGTGAAGTACACCTGTGGGCCCTGTGGTTAAGGGAAGAGGAAGAATGGCAGTAAGGACAGATGGCATAACAAATGCTGACAGGATATTTTTCTCATGAGCTAAACACAATTTTATTTTTTTATTAGTTCAATTTAGGGAACAAGCTTGTTTCACATATAAGTCCCTTCTCCCTCTCCCTCCCCTCACTCCCCTCCTTCCTCCCCCACCCCATCCATCCACCACTCCCCAGACAGGGTAGGGCCTTCAACGGGGGCTCTGCAGTGTCCACCAAATCTTCCTGAGCTAAACACAATTTTAACAGTGTTCAAAATCAACAGAAGTCACAAAGGCAATTTAAACTTTATTACAATGACCAAATAGTCGATTTAATATCTATAACTTAGTGGCTAAGGGATTAATATATACTTCCTGGCATCCCTAATTTTCTCAGCTAATCTTTAGTTACCACGAGAATTAGTGTAAAGAAAAAATACTAGATCTTAAAATCTTCTATTAAATACAGGCAAAAAAATCTTAGCACAGATACTTCTAAATAGCATACTGCCTGCTTAGATTCGAATTTCAAACAAATAATGACTGCCTTCACATAAATATATCCCAAATACAACACTACTGAAAACCTCTACACCTACAGGGTATTACTTGTTTTTGTACAATGCAAAGTTGGCAGGTCAAGATGTTACAAACTGAGCAAAAGGAAGCAGCAGGTTAATAAAATATCCACTATTTGGCAAGGGGAGCTGCATGCCAGGACCTTCTCTGCATAGCTGGTACAAAGAGGAGAAGATGCACAGGTCCAGAGCAGCCCCTGGGGAGAGACCACGCCTCATTAGTCACCAGGAGAGTCAGAGAGTGTGCAGTGGCCAGGCAAGTGTACCTTCCACAGGGCTGCACTATAAAGGCTGCTGCGAATGTCACAGGGTGAGGATGGCGACACCTGGGCTGTGGAATGGTGGTGTGGACTCAGCAGAGCAAGGGAAGCACAGCTCCATGGAGATGCTGGCATCCCAGACCTGGCAAGGGATCTTCCCAGGGAACTGGGTCAGGCACTGCCCAGAGACAAGCCCCGCCCTCACATGATCAGAGGCAAAGCCCCGCCCTGAGGCAAACATGCCCTGCAGCATGACTGCCCCACCTGAGGCCCAAGTGGTCCCCAGAATTCTGCCCAACTGCAACCCCATCCCCTTCTGGCCTATGGGAATCCGCGCCCTTCCCTACATAAAAACAAGCCTTGCCTCTCTTGAGAACTTGATACAGCTCATCAAGCCTCTATCGCCATTTTTCTGCTCCAGCGTCAAGGAAGGCCATTGTTGTAAACCGCAACCAATAGGACCCAACACAACCCAATCCATGAACTTTCTGGACCCTGAAGTCCAACTATGTCAGAGCTCCGCACATCTGTGGCAAGTCCTTCCTCCAGCATGTTCGCCAATGTTAGGCCCCGCACCTTCCAATAGTGGTCCCCTGCACCATGGCTCCATCTCACCCACTTCACTGTCAGTCACTCCCTCCAAATAAAAACTCATCAGCACACCCCTAGGCTCTGGAGGCTCCACCCTCCAGGCGGGGCTGATTTCTCACCCTCTCAGGCTGCCTGGTGATCAGGTCTGTGAAGAGCCCTGGAGCTCTGCACCTGCATACTTAGTTGTGGGCAGGTGCCTGTGGAAAAGACCGCTGGGATTGTAGGAATTCTGGCCTCTGAGGCCTTGAAACCTGGGTTTTAGTGTGCAGTCAGCTGCCTTGTCTGCCTCCCAGCCCCAGCGGGGTCAGTGCTGTCGAGCAGAGCCAGCAGGAAGAGAAAACTGCCACTTATTCCCAACTCAGAGGCAAGACTCACGATCATATTTCCCTTTTGGGACACGATAAAGTCCACCCAGAAACACTTCAATGAAGTGCAGCTCAGCTTTTCATAACCGTAAGACTCCCCTGGCATCTGGTTAAAATCAGATTTAGAAACGTTAGGGCCCAACCTGACATTTGTGTGCAGAGCATGACTCCCCACACCAAGGCTTAGCGGTTATTCTGACAGCCTGTATTTCCCAAATGAGCTGTTTGTCGGCGAGAACAGTACATGTCTCCTTTCTTTTAGATGGGGCAGTTGGCTGGTATCTAAAGGTTCTGTCTGCCAGGCTGTGTAGACCAGGGACGTTTCCATTTCTCGTTTTCATTCTTTTCTTTCTTCTCTTCCTCCCTTCTCTTCTCTTTCTATCCATTTCTATTTCTCTCCTGTTTTAATGGATTAACCTCGAACACGTGATGTTTAAGTGAACAAATGCTTCCATTTACTTTGGTAAACACACAGAAACTATTATTTGAAGTTGCTGTGCTTCCAAATAGTACAAATGCATTTGATATTTCTATGTTTCTATTTTTATAGATGTGTGAGAATTTACCCCCACATTATCAACTTGCAACTTTTTAGTTTTTCCATTTTCAATAATTTTCAGAGTTAGTTTCAGTTTTTCATGAGATTCATGGAACTACAAAGTACAATTAACACAAACTCATGTCAGGTGTAAGGTTACTAATCTCCATGGCCTTCAGGTTAGCTTCAGCTTCACCAATCCGCTATTTATTAGTAGCTACTCATCTCTGACCCCACTATTCTTAGAGAATTTACATTAGCAATCTTTAAATGTTAAGCTATCCTCTGCTGCTTTAACATGTTCTCTTTTTGCTGACCGATCCACAACCAGGTGAGTCAGCCTGTGCCCTTACCCAAACCCCGTCCAAACCATCATTCACCACGACCCCCCCTCCCCCCGGCCCTGCCCCTGCCTGCTTGGGGTAGGCACACCAAGGCAGGGAGGAGTTCCCTGAATCTGGTAACACCCACAATCTTCCTTCTCTTTCTGCCTAAAAATGTACAATGAGAGTGAGGAGACTACCAGGAGAGGCAAGAGCATCCAGAGCTGCGGACATTGAATTCCTGGCCCCCCAAACACCACGGAGTAACAAGAGGAGACAGAGAGAACCCACCTGCACTCACTAGAAGAAGATATGGGAAGAGGACAGAATAAGATCTGACTCAAAAGCAGAAAGACCAATATGACACCACCAGAATCTAGGGACTCCATACCAGCAAGATCTGAAAAGACCAACACAGAGCATGAAGAAGAGATGGACCTCGAAAATTATCTTGACAAGATGATAGAGACCTTTAAAGAGGAAACAAGAAAATCCCTTATAGAAACAGAAGAAAAAGCAAAAAAAAAATTACACAAAATAGAGGAAAAGACAAACTAAAAAATTCAAGAATCAAATCTCTTAATGAATCGAAAGAAACCCAAGGAAAAACAACCCAACAAGTGAAGGAAGGTCTTGAAACAGCTGAAAGCATGAAAGCTGAAATAGACAAAATAAAGAAAACATAGAATGAGGCGATGCTGGAAACGGAAGGGATGGATAAGCAATCAGGAACTAAAGATGTGAGTATAAATAATAGAATTCAAGAGACGGAAGAGAGAATTTCAGCTATTGAAGACTAGCTAGAGCATATGCATTCATCAACCAAAGAAAACCTCAAGTCCAACAAATCCCTAACACAAAATATCCAGGAAATATGGGACAATGTGAAAAGTCCAAACCTAAGAATAATAGGTATAGATTAAGGTGAAGGCTGTCCACTCTCTCCATATCTCTTCAATATTGTACTTGAAGTTATGGCTATAGCAATAAGACAAGAAAAGGGGATCAAAGGGATACAAATTGGAAAGGATGAAGTAAAACTTTCACTATTTGCAGACGACATGATAGTCTACATTAGTGACCCGAAAAACTCTACCAGGGAACTCCTACGGCTGATAAACACCTTCAGCAAGGTAGCAGGATACAAAATTAACTCAAAAAAATCAGTAGCCCTACTATACACAGATGATAAATCCAATGAGAAAGAAATCAGGGAAACATCACCTTTCACAATATCCACAAGCAACATAAAATACCTGGGGGTAACACTAACCAAAAAAGTGAAAGACCTGTACAATAAGAACTTTGAGACTTTAAAGAAAGAAATTAAAGAAGATACCAGAAAATGGAAAGATCTCCCATGCTCATGGATAGGTAGAATTAACATAGTAAAAATGGCAATCCTGCCAAAAGCAATCTACAGATTCAATGCAATCCCCATCAAAATCCCAACACAGTTTTTCACAGACATTGAAAGAACAATACTCAACTTTATATGGAAAAATAAAAAGCCCAGGATAGCCAAAACAACTCTTTACAATAATGGATCTTCTGGAGGCATCACAATCCCTGACTTCAAGCTCTACTAAAGAGCCATAGTTCTGAAAACAGCTTGGTATTGGCACAAAAATAGACTGATAGACCAATGGAATCGAATTGAAAACCCTGATATCGACCCACGCACCTATGGATACCTTATTTTTGACAAAGGTGCTAAATCTATACAATGGAAAAAAGACAGCATCTTCAACAAATGGTGCTGGTACAATTGGATTCGGACATGCAGAAAATTACAGATAGATCCATACCTGTCACCATGCACAAAACTTAAGTGCAAATGGATCAAAGATCTCAGCATAAATCCAACCACACTGAATCTTCTAGAAGAGAAAGTGGGAACTACCCTTGAACAAATTGGCACAGGAGACCACTTCCTGAACATTACGCCAGAAGCACAGACATTGAGGTCTGCAATTAATAAATGGGACCTCCTGAAACTGAGAAGCTTCTGCAAGGCAAAGGAAACAGTCAGTAGGATAAAACGACCACCCACAGAATGGGAAAAGATCTTCACCGATCCCACATCTGACAGAGGACTGATTTCCAAAATATATAAGGAGCTCAAGAAGCTAGCCACCAAAACACCAAACAACGAAATTAAAAAGTGGGGTGCAGAACTAAATAGGGAATTCTCAACAGAGGAATCTGAAATGGCTGAAAGACACTTAAAAAAGTGCTCAAAATCATTGGCCATCAGAGAAATGCAACTCAAAACAACTCTGAGATACCATCTCACGCCTGTCAGAATGGCTAAAATAAAAAACACCAATGACAATCTATGCTGGAGAGGATGTGGAGAAAAAGGAACACTCCTCCATTGCTGGTGGGAGTGCGATCTTGTAAGACCACTCTGGAAATCAGTATGGCGGTTGCTCAGAAAAATGGGAATCAGTGTACCTCAAGATCCAGCCATTCCTCTCTTGGGTATATACCCAAATAGGGCATGTACTTACAACAAGGACATATGTTCAACCATGTTCATAGCAGCATTGTTTGTAATAGCCAGAACCTGGAAACAACCTAGATGCCCCTCTATTGAAGAATGGATTGAGAAAATGTGGTACATTTATACAATGGAGTACTACTCAGCAGAAAAAAGCAATGGAATCTTGAAATTCGCAGGCAAATGGATGGAACTAGAGGAAACCATCCTGAGTGAGGTAACCCAGTCACAAAAAGACAAGCAAGAGCCCTCACCCAGTGGCTGATGGAAGCAGAGACAGACATCCACAGATATACACTGAGCCAAAATATGGAATTTAGTTGAAGAGAGGGAGGAATGAAGAACGAAGGGGTCTGTACTAGGATGGAGAAACCCACAGGAACTGTTGGCCTGAACAAGGGAGAGCACATCGACCCCAGATGCTGTCCAGGAGGCCTGTACAAGACTGATCCAGACCCCAGAACATAGATGTCAATAAGGAGGCCTCTGCACTCCAGGGAGCCTCTGGTAGTGGATTAGTATTTTTCCCTGGTGCAAGAAGGGACTTTGAGAGCCCATCCCATATGAAGGGTTACACTCTGGCCCTGGACACATGGGGAAGGGCCCAGGATCAGCATAGGAAGACTTGGTGGACTTTGCTGAGCTCCCGTTGAGGGCCCTACCCTGCCTGGGGAGTAGTGGGTGGATGGGGTTGGGGGGATGGGCTGGGGGTGGGGGAGAAAGTTTGGGGGTGAGGGGAGGGAGAGGGAGAAGGGACTTGAAATAAGCTTGTTCCCTAACTAGAACTAATAAAATAAAATTTAAAAAAAATTATAAAAAAAAAGAAACACTGCTCAAAGGTATAGAAAACATATTCAACAAAATCATAGAAGAAAATTTCCCCAACCTACAGAAGGATATGCCTATGAAAGTACAAGAAGCTTACAGGACACCAAACAGACTGAACCACAAAAAGAAGTCCCCCTGACACATAATAATCAAAACACCAAATCTATAGAATAATGAGAAAATATTAAGAGCAGCAAAGGAAAAAGTCCAAATACCATATAAAGGCAAACCAATCAGAAACACACCCGACTTCTCAATGGAAACTCTGAAAGCCAGAAGGTCTTGGATAGATACCCTAAGAGCACTAAGGGAGCATGGATGTCAACCAATACTTCTGTACCTAGCAAAACTTTCAATCACTGCAGATGGAGAAAACAAGATATTCCATGACAAAAACAGATTTAAACAATGCATATCCACAAATCCAACACTACAGATGGTTCTGGAAGGAAAACTCCAACACAATGAACACAACTACACTCACAAAAACACAGGCAATAGATAATCTAATTTTGCCAAACATAAAAAGAAACAGGAGGGCAAAATCCACACACAATGACACCTCCAACAATGAGTCCAAAACCAACAAGAACCAACGGACAATGGACATTAATATCACTCAATGTCAATGCTCTTAACTTACCCATTAAAAGATATAGCTAACAGAATGAATAAGAAGACACAATCCATCCTTCTGCTGTTTACAAGAAATACACCTCAACTTCAAAGACAGGCGATACCTCAGAGTAAAAGGATGGGAAAAGATTTTCCAATCAAATGGGCACAAGAAACAAGTTGGTGTAGGAATCCTAATATCTAACAAATTAGACTTTAAACTAAAATCAATCAAAAGAGATGAAGAAGGGCATTTCATACTCATCACAGGAAAAGTTCATCAACATGAAGTCTCAATCCTGAACATCTATGCCCCAAATATGAAGGCACCCATATTTGTAAAAGAAACATTACTAAAGCTCAAACCACACATAAAACCACAAACACTTATAGTAGGAGGCTTGACACCCCCCCTTACAAAACTAGTCAGGACCACCAGACAGAAACTTAACAAAGGATCTGACAGAAGTTATGACCCAATTGGATTTAACATCTATCTATAGAACAGTTCATCCAAACACAAAATAATATACCTTATTCCCAGCACCACTTGGCACATTCTCTAAAATTGACCACATAGTTGGCAGCAAAGCAAACCTCCACAGTTACAAAAGAATTGAAATAACCCCCTGTATCTTTTCAGTCCACCATGCATTAAAGCTAGAATTCAACAGCAATATGAATTGCAGAAAAACTACATACTCGTGGAAAATTAATAACACCCAGTTGCACCATTTCTGGGTTGAGGAAGAAATGAAAAAAGAAATTAAAGACTTCCAAGAATTTTTCAAATTTATTAGTTCTAGTTAGGGAACAAGCTTATTTCAAGTCGCTTCTCCCTCTCCCTCCCCTCACCCCCAATCCACCTCGCCCACCCTCAGCCCATCCCCCACCCCATCCACCCACCACTCCCCAGGCAGGATAGGGCCCTCAATGGGGACTCTGCCTAGTCCACCAAATCTTCCTGTGCTGGGCCTGGGTCCTTCCCCATGTGTCCAGGGCCAGAGTGTAACCCTTCACGTGGGATGGGCTCTCAAAGTCCCTTCTTGCACCAGGGAAAAATACTGATCCACCACCAGAGGCTCCCTGGAGTGCAGAGGCCTCCTTATTGACATCCATGTTCAGGGATCAGTCTTGTAATGGTCTCCCCGACAGCATCTGGGGTCCATGTGCTCTCCCTTGTTCAGGTCAACTGTTCCTGTGGGTTTCTTCAACCTGGTTCAGACCCCTTCATTCTTCATTCCTCCCTCTCTTCAACTAAATTCCATATTTTGGCTCAGTGTATATCTGTGGATGTCTGTCTCTGCTTCCATCAGCCACTGGGTGAGGGCTCTAGGATGGCATAAAGAGAAGTCATCAATCTCATTTTAGGGGAAGGGCTTTTAGATTATCCTCTCCACCATTGCCTGGATTGTCAGATCGTGTCATCCTTGTAGGTCTCTGGAGATCTCCCTGGTTCCAGATCTCTTCTTGGACCTATTTTGGCTCCCTCTGATATGGTATCTCTCATCCTGCTCTCTTTCCTCTATTCTTCCCCCAACTCAATATTTCTGCCCCTCCATTTCCTCTCCTCTACTCCTTTTCTCTTGCTCTTATTGTAGCAGTTCCTCCCCCCCCTACCCTCATGTCCCCAATTAGTACAGGAGTTCATGCCACTTCCATTCCTGGGGACCATTTAGAGTCCTTCATGTTTCCTAGTTTCTTTGGTGAAGAGCATTATATGTTGGTGTTCTTTGCTCTATGTCTAAAATTCATATATCAGTGAGTACATACGATGTTTGTCTTTTTGTGACTGGGTTACCTCACTCCGGATGGTTTCCTCTAGTTCCATCCATTTGCCAGCGAATTTCAAGATTCCATTGCTTTTTTTCTGCTGAGTAGTACTCCATTGTATAAATGTACCACATTTTCTCAATCCATTCTTTAGTTGAGGGGCATCTAGGTTGCTTCCAGGTTCTGGCTATTACAACCAATGCTGCTATGACCATGGTTGAACATATGTCCTTGTTGTATATACATGCACTATTTGGGTATATGCCCAAGAGAGGAATGGCTGGATCTTGAGGTAGACTGATCCTAGAATTTAATGAGAATGTAGACAAAACATGACCAAACTTATGGGACACTCTGAAAGCACTGCTATGAAGAAAGTTCATAGCACTAAGTGCCCACATGAAGAAACTGGAGAAAAGTCACACTAGAGAATTGACAGAACAAATGAAAGCTTTAGAGCAAAAAGAAGGAAACTCACCAAGGAGGACTAGACACCAGGAAATAATCAACCTGAGGGCCGAAATCAACAAAGTAGAAACTAGGATATCATTATAAAAATCAATGAAACAAAGAGTTGGTTCTTTGAGAAGACCAACAAGATGGACAAACGACTATCCAAACTAACCAAAAGGCAGAGAGAGAACATGCTAATTAACAAAATCAGAAATGAAAGGGGGGATATAACAATGGACACTGAGGAAATCCAGAGAATCTTCAGGTCATACTTTGAAAACCTGTACTCCACAAAATTCGAAAATCTAAAGGAAATGGACAGTTTTCTGGATAGATATCACTTACCAAAATTGAACCAATATCAGATAAACAGTTTAAATCGACCTATAACCCCTTATGAAATAGAAGCAGTCATCAAAAGCCTCCCAACCAAAGAAAGCCCAGGGCCAATGGCTTCACTGTAGAATTCTACCAGAAATTCAAACAAGAGCTAATTCCAGTACTCCTCAAACTGTTCCACAATAGAAGCAGATGGGATATTGCCAAACTCTTTCTAGGAGGCTACAATCACTTTGATACCCAAGCCACACAAAGATAGGACTAAGAAAGAGAACTACAGACCGATATCCCTCAGAACATCGATGCTAAAATACTCAATAAAATATTGGTGAATTGAATCCAAGAACATATCAGAAAAATCATCCACCATGATCAAGAAGGCTTCATCCCAGTGATGCAAGGATGGTTCAACATATGAAAATCCATCAATGTAATCCACCATATAAACAAACTGAAAAAGAAAAACCACATGATCATCGCATTAGATGCAGAAAAAGCCTTTGACAAAATCCAACAGCCCTTCATGATAAAGATCTTGGAGAGACCAGGAATAAAAGGAACATATCTAAACATGATAAATGCAATATACACCAAACCAATAGCCAACAGCAAACTAAATGGAGAGAAACTCACAGCATTTCCTCTAAAATCAGGAACAAGACAAGGCTGTCAACTCTCTCCATATCTCTTCAACATTGTACTTGAAGTTCTAGCTAGAGCAATTAGACAAGAAAAGGGGATCAAAGCGATACAAATTAGAAAGGAAGAAGTCTAACTTTCGCTATTTGCAGATGACATGATAGTCTACATTAGTGACCCAAAAAACTCTACCAGGGAACTCCTACAGCTGATAAACACCATCAGCAATGTAGCAGAATACAAAATTAACTCAAAAAATCTGTAACCCTACTATATACAGATGATAAATCCAATGAGAAAGAAATCAGGGAAACATCAACTTTCACAATATCCACAAGCAACATCTTGGGGTAACACTAACCAAAAAAGTGAAAGACCTGTACAGTAAGAGCTTTGAGACTTTAAAGAAAGAAATTAAAGAAGATACCAGAAAATGGAAAGATCTCCCATGCTCTTGGATAGGTAGAATTAGCGTAGTAAAAATGGCAATCCTGCCAAAAGCTATCTACAGATTCAATGCAATCCCATTAGAATCCCAACACAATCTTCACAGACATTGAATGAACAATACTCAACTTTATATGGAAAAATAAAAAAACCCAGGTTATCCAAAACAACTCTTACAATAAAGGATCTTCTGGAGGCATCACCATCCCTTACTTTGAGCTCTACTATAGAGCCATAGTTCTGAAAACAGCTTGGTATTGGCACAAAAATAGACAGATAGATGAAAGGAATTGAACTGAAAACCCTGATACTAACCCATGCACCTATGAACACCTTATTTTTGACAAAGGTGCTAAATCTATACAATGGAACAAAGATAGAATCTTCAACAAATGTGCTGGCACAATTGGATTTGAAAATGCAGAAAATTGCATATAGATCCATACCTGTCACCATGCACAAAACTTAAGTGCAAATTGATCAAGGATCTCACTATAAATCCAGCCACACTGAGTCTTCTAAAAGAGAAAGTGGGAATTACCCTTGAACAAATTGGCACAGGAGCCTGCTTCCTGAACATTATGCTAGTAGCACAGACATTGAGATCTGCAATTAATAAATGGTACCTCCTTAAACTGAGAAGCTTCTGAAAGGCAAATGAAACAGTAAGACAAAATGACCACCCACAGAATGGGAAAAGATCTTCACCTATCCCACATCTGACAGAGGGATGATTTCCAAAATATATAAGGAGCTCTAGAAGCTAGCCACCAAAACACCAAACAACAAAATTAAAAAGTGGGGTGCAGAACAAAATAGAGAATTCTCAACAGAGAAATCTGAAATGGCTGAAAGACACTTAGGAAAGTGCTCAAAATCCTTGGCCATCAGAGAAATGCAACTCAAAACAACTCTGAGATACCACCTCACACCTGTCAGAATGGCTAAAATCAAAAATGCCAATGACAATCTATGCTGGAGAGGATGTGGAGAAAAAGGAATACTCCTCCATTGCTTGTGGTAGTGTGAACCTGTAAGACCACTCTGGAAAACAGTATGGCAGTTGCTCAGAAAAATGGGAGTCAGTCTACCTCAGGATCCAGCCATTCCTCTCTTGGGTATATAGCCAAATAGTGCATGTTCATACAACAAGGACATATGTTCAACCATGTTCATAGGAGCATTGTTTTTAATAGCCAGAATCTGGAAGCAACCTTGATGTCCATAAACTGAAAAAATGGATTTAGAAAATGTGGTACATTTATACAGTGGAGTACTACACAGCTGAAAAAAGCAATGGAATCTTGAAATTCACAGGCAAATGCATGGAAGTAGAAGAAACTATCATGAGTGAGGTAACCTAGTCACAAAAAGAGAAACATGGTATGTACTCACTCATATATGAATTTTAGACATAGAGCAAAGGATTACCAGCCTACAATCCTCTTCACCAAAGAAGCTAGTAAACATGAAGACTCTAAGCGATAAAAGGATGCCAGGAATGGAAGTGGCATGAACTCCTGAGCTTATTGGGATCATGAGGGTAGGAGAGAGGGGGCTGCCACAATAAGAGCAAGAGAAAAGGAGTAGAGGAGAGAAAGTTGAGGAGCAGAGATATCAAGTAGGGGGAAAAATAGAGGCGAGAAAGCAGGATGAGAGATACCATATCAGAGGGAGCCACTATAGGTCCAAGAAGGTGTCTGGAACTAGCGAGATCCCAAGAGACCTACAAGGATGAAATAAACTGACTATCTGGGCCATGATGGAGAGGATAATCTAAAACCCTTCCCCTAAAATGAGATTGATGACCATTCTTTATGTCATCCTAGAGCCCTCATCCAGTGGCTGATGGAAGCAGAGACAGACATCCACAGATATATACTGAGCTGAAATCTGGAATTTAGTTGAAGAGAGGGAGGAATGAAGAGCAAAGGGGTCTGTACCATTTTGGAGAAACACACAGGAACAGTTGGACAGAACAATGGAGAGTACATCAACCCCAGATGCTGTCTGGGAGGCCATTACAATATTCATCCAGAACCCAGAACATGGATGTCAATAAGGAGGCCTCTGCACTCCAGGGAGCCTCTGGTGGTGGATTAATATTTTTCCCTGGTGCAAGAAGGGACTTTGAGGGCCCAACCCACATGAAGGGATACACTCTGGCCCTGGACACATGGGGAAGGGCCCAGGCCCAGCACAGGACAATTTGGTGCAGCGCTCCGTTGATGGCCCTACCCTGCCTGGGGAGTGGTGCGTGGATGGGCTGGAGGTTAGGTTGGTAGTGGGGGAGGAGGGTGGGGGATGAGCGGAGGTAGAGGGAGAAGGGACTTGCATGTGAAACAAGCTTGTTCCCTAACTTGAACTAATAATAAAAAAAAGATGTTCTCCTATTAGCCTCTTAGCCCTTTGGTATCACAGAACTTTACCAAGGACCATAGTGTCCTGTCTGAAATAAAACATTCAGAACCTGTTAGCACCTGTAGTTCCCTATCTCTGTAGAGTGTCTGACTTCTCTAACTGCTCCTAAGTCAGCAGATGCAATTACAGGTGGTCCAGGGGCATGGTATCCTGTATCCTGAAACCTTTCAGCTCCTTTTCCCTGGATTACTGTGAAGGTTAATCTTGGTTGCCAACTTCACACCCAATTAAGAAATTGTCTCTTTCATGTTGGCCCCTGGGCATGTCTATGGGACATTTTCTTGTTTCACAAATGATATAGAAGGGCCTGCCCACTGTGGGTGGTACTGTCATCCCTAGGAAGCAGGACCTGTGTTGGGCAAGAAAAGTAGCTGACCTTCAGCCAGGGAGCAGTGTTCCTCCCTGATTTCTGTTTCAAACTCCCCCTTAAGTTGTTGCATTGGCTTCCCTGGATGATGAATCACACGCTCTTATATAAAGTAAACCCTTTCTTTCCCATGTTGTTTCTAGTCAGGTTTTTATCACAACAATAGAAAGTAATTTCAAAGTGTGTAATCACTCCAAGTTTTAGTCAGTGCAGGTAAGTTCTATCTCCTCCCTAATGTAAATACTTCCTTAAGTATTTATTCTATTACATTTTTCTTTTCTATTGGTTTTTTCATTTGATTTATTGTCGTTGAAAAAATTATTACATAAATTCAGGGAAAACATTTGCAATGCAAAATAATTCTATTTCCAACCCTCCCTTTCCTGAGATGATTTGTCCACAGGAGTGTTCTATGATAGTTTTCTGGTAGCAAACTTGGAGAAGATTTCTGTGAAGAGGATATGCTTGTTATCTAGGAAAATAAAGATGCATGAGGGTGGAAGCTGGGTGTCAGCTAGTAGCTTGTTAGTTAACACGGGGGATATCCTAGCTGTGCCACAAGCCCATTGTGTGCCTAGTCCTGGATGACACTATTGTTTCTTGTATGTTCTTCCCCACACATACCCTGGTTGTATGAGCGCTCACTACCTAATCTTAGGTAATGTACTAACAGATCAGTCGATAGGCTTCCAGTATGCCAGTAGTTGCTGATGGGCATTAAAGCAGATACTGTTTCCTGAAACTGTCTCTAGCATGGTCCACTGTATGCACTTTATTGGTGCACATGCATTACATTATTTTGGAGGGGCAAGAAATGACTGTAATGATACATTTATGGAAAAGAAGGCTAAAGCTGGTATTCTATTTCAGTGATTGGAAAGACACT
Source organism: Cricetulus griseus (assembly GCF_003668045.3). Taxonomy (NCBI): domain Eukaryota; kingdom Metazoa; phylum Chordata; class Mammalia; order Rodentia; family Cricetidae; genus Cricetulus; species Cricetulus griseus. The sequence goes on along the minus strand of NC_048596.1, from coordinate 144,718,640 downwards.
GTAGTTTTATTTTTCAGTGGCTGTGTGCCATTTGTCAACCAGAGGCAGAGATCATGTATCATATTTCAGTTTTCTTTATGTGAACTTTAACGATGAGAATATAGGAAATGCTCATGAATTTTTTAATTACTATAGTTTCATAGGTTTAAAAGCACATGACTTTTTCAGACAAATAAATTATGTTCATAGCACTGCAGGTGTGTGTTGTGTACTGAGTATCACAGGTAAATTTTCACAAGGCTCAATCTGCAAACAGATGCTAGCTAGTTAAAGTATCTACATACTTGCTGTATTACCAACTCTTTCTGCACCAACACATGTCCTGATTTTAGAAAAATAGTGGCTTCACATGTTTGATTTCACTAAACTCTGCTTCCCTCTCTAAAGCTGTATGTATTGGCTTTGATGACTTGCATTCAGTAGATAAAATGTTTCTAGTATGTTTCATGACCAGCCTTGTCCTGGAACCTCTGACTGAAATGAGGGGTGGGTGCACTCAGGACACCTGGGCAGGTGGTCATCATTCCTCACAGTTCAACCCTCAAATTTCTCTGTATCCTAGGGATAGAATACAAGAACAGCCAGAGTCAAGATTTCATGTCCTTACTCAAGGAGACAGAAGTCCCTTGGTGAGTTGGTTGCAGAGAATTGAAAAATTCATCTTCCCATGTATTCTTTTCAAGTTAACCATTCTAGAGATTGACTACAAACAAAATGAGGTATAGCAGCATTTTAATGTGTATGTTAGAACTAACTTTTAATATATTATAAATTGTATTTTTTTCAAATATTTATATTAATAATTCAGAGACATCCTTGTTAGAACATTTTAAAAGGTTTTAGGGAAGAATTGATTTGAAACCAAGAGTAAAAATTTAATTGTGTTTTTTCATATTAAATTAGCTTGTTGTAAGTCATTATTTTAAAAATGTTTTATAGGACAGATTATTAATTTGGCACAGATAAGCATAGACAGATAAAAAGTAAATATATTGAAAATATCTATAAAGTAAGTAAAGTAGAATATAGATTTATCATGATGTCAGCTCAGCTGTTGGCTTAAGATTAGACCTACTTTCCTAGGAAAGGTGAGTCATAGTACCCTTTAATGAAGAAAAATAAGATATTTTCCTCCATCTCATCAATGAACTAATTAATCAATTCTTGCCAACAGAAATAATACAAAACCATTCTTGGCAGAAATAGCCAATTTCTGCATACCATTACTCTGCAACATGGCACTGTGATTATTTTTGATCTTGACATAAAGCATTTTGTTGTCAAGTTGGCCATGTCTAGTGTGCAGGAAAAAAATAGGTGGATTGTTTTGAGTAGGGAAGGTTCCAGGAGCCACTATGACTAGAGCGTCCTGTATGAGCCTGTTCTTTGGGTGTTGGTGCAGGGAAAACAAACTCTATGACTTCATTACTCTTTGTTTGGGGAAGCCATTTTCATTTTAGTGGGGCTTTAATCTTACATGAGCCTTATTTGTATTCTTAATAAACGCCATTCTCAAAGAAGGGAGAAAATAATTTCATTGTAGTTTTTAATTTTAATTTCTTAATGGCTAGTGTTAAATATTCTTAAATTTTTATTTCTTTTTCATTTTTATTTCATTATCTCTCTTTTTTAAATTAATTTTCATTAAAATTAAAAACAATCTTATTTTACATCCCAACCCCAGTTCTCTCTCCCTCCTGTCCTCCCATTTCCCCAGAAACTTCTCATCTCACACCCCCATCTACTCCTCAGAAAGGGTGAGGCCCCCCATGGGGGATCATCAAAGCCTGTCACATCATTTGTGACAAGATCTATGCCCTCCTCCATGTATCTAGGCTGACAGAGTATCCCTACATAGAGAATTCGTTCCCAAAGCCCGTTTGTGCACTAGGGATAAATACTGGTTCCACTGCCAGAAGCTCCATAGACTGGCCAGACCCCACAACTGGCACCCGTGTTCAGGGGGCCTGATTCCGTCTTATGCTGGTTCCCCAGCTCTCAGACAGTGGTACATGAGCTCAGGTCAGCTGTTTCTGTGGGTTTCCCCAGCATGGTCTTGACCCCTTTGCTCATTACTTCTCCCTCTCTATTACTGGATTCCAGGAGTTGGGTTCAGTACTTAGCTGTGGATTTCTGCTTTGGCTTCCGCCAGGTACTCAGTGAAGGCTGTATGATGGCATTTAAGGTAGTTTTCAATCTCATTATAGGAGAAGGGCATTTAAGGTAGCCTCTCCACTATTGCTTAGATTCTTTGTTGAGGTGATCCTTTTGGATCCCTGGAAATTTCCCTAGTGCCAGACTTCTTGATAAACCCATATTGGCTCCCTCTGTTAAAGTATCTCTTTCCTTGCATGTGTATCCCAGGCTAGCCTTAATCTCACAGAGACCACCTACTTCTGCTCAAAATGCTGGGATTAAAGATTTGCTCTAATATTTGTTGGTTCATCAATTTTTGCTAGATTGTACTACATGTTTTGAGAACTGTTTGTCTAATTTATTTGACCAGTTTTTCATTAGGTAATTTTAATTTTCAGATCACTTGTGGTCAGTTGTTTGAGTTCTTTGGGTATTTTAGATTTCAACCCTCTGTCTGATATATAGTGGCAAAGATTTCTCCCATTCTGTAAGCTCTTAATGTGGTTCCTTTTTGTGTTTGCGTTCATGAAAACCAACCCATTTATTGTTTTTGCCACTATTTCTTGAGAGCCTGAGTATAGAAGTGTTTGCCTAGGCTCACATTTTACATATTTCTTCCTCTTTGTCATTATTAGTTTTAGAGTTTCCGGTCTTGCATTAAGGTTTTTGATCTGTTTAGAGTTAGTTTTTGTATGTGGTGAGAGAAACAGGTCTACTTTTATTCTTCCATGTCTAGATGGATAGTTTTGGCAGCAATATTTGTTGACAATGCTGTTTGTTCAAATGTGTATTTTTTAATTTTGTAAAACAAACATTTTGTGGCTGTCTAGGTTTATAGCTGGGTTTCCTGTGTGGCCAGTGATTTATGCCTCTGCTTTTGTTCTAGTATTACGATGCCTTTTATTTTCTTTTTGAGACAGGGTCTTAGTTTGTAGCTCTGGCTGGCCAGGAAGTCATTAAGTACAAAAGGTTGGCCTCAAACTCACAGAGATCTAAGTGCCTCTGCCTTATGAATGCTGAGATGAAAAGTTCATGCCAGTGGTGTTTTTATTACCTTGTCTCTGTAGTACAACTTGAAATCAGGTATGGTGATAGCTTACAGCATTTTTCTTTTGCTTTACTAACTGGTCTTTGGTGTTCCCTTGAGAATTTTCAACTTGTTGTTGTTGATTGTGCCCCTTAGCAGAATAAAAGTAGAAGATTCTTCCCTAGGGCCTATGACCCCTCTCCAGGTTTGTTCTGAAAAAAGATACTAGGTATGGGTTTCCTCTTGCAGGATGCATCTTAAGTCTGGTCAGTAACTCCAGAAACATTTGTACTATTATTGCACCAGTAGACACATCTTACCAGGCCAGTCATTACTATTGCTCAGAGAGTTGGCATTTGTGTAAGATCAGTGATTACTTTTTCCTCTAGTAGAGTGCCTGCTACTTTGCAGCACTGTGAAAGCTAGCCAGTTCTGGTGAATCTACAAGGCCAGCACTCTCTTGGTTTCTCCATATACTGTACACAAGAGTCTCATAGTCAATTTGGGAGGGTAACTAAGAGGGAAGGAAATAGCCTATAGTGCTTGGGAGTCTATGGAACTTCACTGGCCAACAAATAGCTCAAGGATCTTTCCTGGTACTTGACTTTTTATTTGCTAACAGGAAGTGTCTAGTTGTGGTATTGCTGCCCCTGTTATAGCACCTATAACAGACTCCATTTACACTCTCTGTACATATATATTTTAGGATGCTTCTACAGTGGGTTTCCATGTTCAATGCCATTTCATCCACTACCACATTCTTTCCTGTTTCATTATTCTCTTTTCCCTGGTGTCATTACATTCTATATTCCCTCCTTTGAAAGAGTTCCTCATCCCCCATAGCTTCTTACTAGTTGCCTAACTACATATTCCCAAAGAAACATACATATTTAAGATTCCAAGCTACCATCCACCAGAGGGAGAATATGGAATGATTATCTTTCTGTGTCTGTTTCTAGTTCTAGCCGTTTGCATGCAAATTTCATATTTTCATTTCCTTAACATTAATAAATATCCCATTGTGCACATGGGCTACATTTTTTGTTATCCATTCGTTAGTTAATGGACATCCTAGGCTGATTGTGAACCCTGGCTACTCTGAATAGAGCAACAATCAACAGGGATGAGCAAGTATCTCTATAGTAGGATAAAGAGTCTTTGGGTGCAGTCCAATGAGAGCTGTAGCTGACCATAAGCTTGTGTGTGTTTCTAGCTTATAGAGGAACTTCCAAACCATTTCCCATAGTGGCTGAAGCAGTTTACAACCTCACTAAATAAGTGTCCCCTTTTCCCTGAATCCTTATCAGTGTCTGTCTACTGCCAATTGTCTTTTGATCTTGGCTATTCTGGCTGGAGTAAGAGGAAATCTCAGTGTAGTTTTGATTTGCAATTCCATGTTGACTAAGGATGGTGAACATTAAAAAATGAAAAAAGATTCCTCAGCCCTTTATTTTACTGTTTATGCAATACAGTTAGTTCCATTCACCAGTTTTGTTCCAGAGCCTCACCATGTATCCCTGTCTGGCTTAGGCTACACAGAGTTCACTGTAACTCTACCACCAAACTCTTGTTCTAGAGGCTAGTGTCACAATGCCCCTACTATGCTCCAGTATTAAAAGAGGATGTTATCTTTCTTGATTCTTAGTAATTTGTGTTCTTGTGTATGCTAGATACTAACCTTTTGTCAGAAGTGTATTGAGTAAAGATTTTTTTTCCCACTCTGTGTCTACCTTTGCACTTGATTGATGGTGACCACTGTACAGAAGCTTTGCAGTTTCACATGGTCCATTTGTTAATTATTGATCTTAATGCCCATGATACAAGGGTCCTGGTCAGAAAGCCCTTTCCTGTGTCTATACGTTGAAGTATATTTTATACACTCTTTTCTACTGGGTTTAGGGAATCGGGTCTTATATTGAGGTTCCTGATCCATTCTTGAGAGCAGTAGTTCTCAAACCTGATCCAGTCATTCTTTAGAGCAGTGGTTCTCGAACCAGGGGTTGAAACCCCTTGGTGGGAGTCCATCAACCCTTTCACAGGGCTCTCATATCAGATATTATGATTATCAGATATTTATATTACAATTCACATCATTAGCAAAATCAGAGTTATGAGGTAGTAAGGAAAGTGTATAGTGTGGTTCATTACAACATGAACAACTGTATTAAATCCTTAGGAAGGTAGAGGACCACTTCATTAGAGGACGGAAGTTTTAGGTATTTTTTTTTTGTCCATCTAGTTAATTTGTAGTTCTCTCTTCCCATTCTGAAGTCAGTGTGAAGGCACTGCCCCTGGGCCAGATTTCTCTGTAATTACCCCTTGAGCTGTAGTGGCAAAGGGGTGTGTATGTGCTTGGGGAGTGTATTATTTTTGTCCCTGCCATGTCTGTGAGGGGATACTTTCTTTAGGTACTCTAGTCTGTTTTTCTCTTGAACTTTGCCTTGTTTTAAAACCTTTAAATCTGGACAAAGTGTTTTCATAGTCCAAACTCAGATGCAATCAGTTAGAACCACAGTGAGTTTTTCTTACTCTGCTTTTACCATAGCCTAATGTTGTCCCCAGGTGCAGTAGTAACAAACTTCCACTGGAAACACAAACACAGAACAGAGTGGGGTGTTGGTATTTGCCCAACAGGTTAGTGTTCCCCACCAATGCCATCAAAGCCCCATTCAATTGTTGGTAGACGACTCCTTGGTGTGTTGGTCAGAAGTAATATCTAGTTATTTTCCACCTTCATTCAACTCCTCCACTATTAATGTCAACCAACCTTCTGAGTGTGTTTCATAGCTTAGCTACCTTGCATTAAATATGCATTAATTTACCTATCCCTTGATATCCAGGAAGCTGCTGAAATACTTGGTAATATGACAGACATCATGTAAGAACAGCTAGAAGCTGGGTGTAGAGGAGCATACCTTTAATCTCTGCACATGAGAGTGAGTCAGAAGCAGGTAGCTCGCTGTGAGTTTGAGGCCAGCCTGGTCTACATAGTGAGAGCCACTATCTACTTCCTGCCCCTGCAATTTGGAAGCTGTAGAGCAAAGACCTGCACTGCTCTCTTGGGGCCACATTCATGTCTGGTGCCAGTCGCCTCTAGCACACGCCTTCCTGCTAAAGAATCTCCATTTCCAGAGAAGGCAAGACAGGGACTCTGGCAAGGATTGGGACCTAGTAGAGGTGTAGCAAAATCACAGGGGCTTGCACAAGGGACATGCTGAAGGGCTGGTCAGGCCAAATGAGGGCAGGCATGTGATTTGTTGCTGCTGAGGCTCCAAGGCTGATGTTGCTGTAGTGGGGCTTCCTTTCTCCTAAGGAGAATCGGTGGCTTGACTGAGGTGGCACTTGCCTCCCCTCCCCAGGCTACCAGCCAGGCAGTCGACAATGGGAACACAACCTGGTGCTGTGTGTCGTCCATCCCCAAGCTCCAGAAGAATGAACACTTAAGGTTGTAGTCCTACCTGCCTGACATGGACCTCAGCCTTGTGAACACAGGCTGCAATCTCCAGCACATCAGTGACCAGGAAATCATTCCCAAGGTGAGCAGTGCCACCTTTCCCTCCCCTCCCCAGAGCATCTTGGAGCCTTTCAGATCCCTTGCAGGAGGCTAGGCCCACAGAGTGTGGTGGAAACTTTGTTAGCCACAGACCTCAGGATTGTGGCTTGCATGTACAGGGAGTGGCATGTCTGTATGCTTGTGCTTTCTGGATGGGGACAGAGGAGACCTCAGGTAGGGTGCGTTTGGGATTTTGTTTAGGGCAGTGGTGGTATTAGTCCTTTCCAACAGGAAGGGAATTGTCATAATGTTGAGTATTTTTTTTACCTGTCTGTAAGATGGCTGCAGTGTTCTGCAGTAATATACCCAACCAGTACCCCGACTCTCCCTTGAGGTATCAAAATGATGTCACAGTTCCATCAAGTGTAGAATGCTGTTCTAGTGACTTGACTAGCTTTGATGTTTCAATGTGTAAAATCATGGGCATTGCAGTGAACATGTGAGCTTATGAAATTAGTGGAGAGGCTGGGCATGGTGACACTGCTATCCCCGCACTCAAGGGGCTGAAGCAGGAGAATTGTTAGTCAGGGTCAGCCTGGGCTGCATAATGAGACCCTGTGGGAAAAAATAAAATAGAGGAGAAAACTGCCTAAAATGGAATCAAGTAGGGAAAACATGCATATGACAAAGTACATTTATATTTTAAATAATGAAAAAGCGATACCAGTACAAATGCGTATATGTTCCAACTGTTTACATGTAAGTGCATATATAACTGCCTTCATGGAGAAAAACATCTGTTTTCACAAGTGTACTTATCTGTAAATACACACAGAAAAGAGTCTTAAAAATACATGCCAAATTGTTATGTTGGGATTGCTATGGTATTTTTTTAACTGTATTCCAAAGCTTTATTTAATATTTGTACCATTTTAACTTCTTCCATGAAGTACATTTTCCATATTTTCTACCTAAATGTGTCTTTTTTATGAGATGTAGCTTCTGATTATAGTTAGTTGACACTTCTGAAAAACTCCTGTGTCCCTAAGTATTCCCTATGGAAAAAAGCTGATGAGTAGCTTTCTGCTGTGTGTGTCCTGCTAACCTCATAGTCTCTAATCTGAAGTCATTGCCTCTGACTGTACACAGCTGTGAAATTGTCCTGCTTGGTCCTTCTCTGTTCCTACTAATTTGCATTTCCTCTTGAATAAACAGAATGTCTCAATCCTCAGCATCTGGGTTTAGAAATAAAGGAAGATCTGCTTACAGTCCAGGCACCCTTCCTGCAGCCTTGGGAATGACCTCACGAAGCTGCCTTGCCAAGGGCTGGGAAGTGTGGGTGACATCCTCCTTCAGTACACTTTGTGTCCTGGTCATTGTGTTCTTGACCCTTGTTCAGCTTGCTAGGTCAACAAGGAGGAAGTTTGCTGTGCACACCAAACTCCCTAGTTGTGTTTTGATGTGGGTTTTTGTTGTTGTTGGTGGTGGTGGTGTGTGTGTGTGTGTGTGTGTGTGTGTGTGTGTGTGTGTGTGTGTGTGTGTGTTTTCTGTCCTGTGTCTATGTCTACCTACTTCTGCCTCCCTCTTCAAGTGCTAAGAATACTAGCATGTAGTACCTCTCACACCAATACTAGTTGTATTTTGCCATACATGAAAAATTGACTCCACTACTTTGTGTGCTACTCTCAAATTTATTCTGGAAAAGTAACCAGAATTTTAATTAGTTTATTTAAAGCCTGATCTATGCCATCCTCAGACAAACAAAACATTCTTTTTGAGACAGATTTGGTTTTGGTTCTGCTTTGTTTTTGAGACAGGGTATTTTTCTGTAGCCCCAACTGTCTAGAATCTAGCTATATAGACAAGGTTGGCCTCAAACAAACAGGGATAGAGTGCTGTGATAAAAACTGTGCACCTTCACCCTTGGCTTGTTTGTGGTTTTTTGTTTTTGGTTTGTTGTTGCTTTGAAACAGGGTCTCCTTTTTTTCTGCTGACCTGATCCATAACGAGGTGAGTAACCCTCTGCTCTTACCCATCTCCCATCCAAAGTCCCATTCACCCCGATCTCCCCGGGCCTGTGCCTGCTTGGGGTAGACAATCCCAGGCAGGGAGGAGCTCCCTGAATCTGGAAACACCCCACTCTTCCTTCCCTTTCCAACGACCGATCCACAACGAGGTGAGTGACCCTCTGCTCTTACCCAATTCCTGTCCAAAACCCAATTGACCAAGATCTCTCTGGTCCTGTGTCCACCTGCCCAGGCAAGGAGAAACTCCCTGAGTCTGGAAACACCCCACTCTTCCTTCCCGTCCTGCCGACCTGACCCTTACGTAGGCCTAACTCCTTCAGAGTGAGGAGACTATCAGGAGAGGCAAGACCATCCAGACCTGAGGACATTGAATTCCTGGCCCACAAACACCACTGGGTAACAAGAGGAGATAGAGAGACCCCACCTGCTCCCACTGGAAGAAGATATGGGCAGAAGACAGAATAAGAACTCACACAACCACAAAGACCAATATGACACCACCAGAATCTAAGGAGTCCACTCCATGCTTACTGAAGTTTTATTCACAATAGTCAGGAAATAGAAACTATCTAGATGTCCAACACCCAAAGAAGGGGTATATTTTTCTAGTGAGTTATCATTAATAATATTTTACTAAGAAAAATAAAATTACAAAATTTTCAGGTAAATGGATGCATCTGGAATCATTCTGATAAGGGTAACCTGTACCCAGAAAGACAAAGACTGAATATTCTAATATGTGGATTCTAGTTTTAAGTTATGACACAATGTATGTTGAAATTGCAATGCCTATAGAGATCAGTAAAGGGAGTGGAGGATGCTTTAGGAGAAGGGAGACAGAACACAGGTGGTATAAAGAGAAAATAGGAAATTTGGGAGTAAGAAGGATTAAATGGTGTACGACTGGAAACTAGGGGAAAGGTGGATTGGGGAGGAGTAACTAACAGTAAAGTCCTCTGGAAGAAGTTACATGAAAACACAACACTGTGGAATAAATACACATATAAAAGAGTATATATGGAGTCATTCAATAATGGGATGGGAGAGATGATACCTCAACAAGATGGACCACTAGATACCTCATGATAACAAATAAAAAGCTGTTTTGAGTTATTTGCCAGTGGGGTCCCATAGACCTCTTAATATTATAGGTTATTGCCACTGCTCTTGGCTACCCTGATCTTGATGGTGAAACCCCATTATGCCTAGGAATGAAGCTACATTACTCGATACAATATCACAGAATGACTTCATGGAAAAGTCCAGTACAGATCAGTTACTTTTTGGTGTTTGTTAAAACTCTAAACAAAACTTCAAGGCCTACAAGATGTCTCAGTAGGAAAAAGTAGTTGTACCAAGCTTGATAGTGACATGGTAATCTCATTTTAGGGGAAGGGCTTTTAGGTTATCCTCTCCACTATTGCCTGGATTGTCAGATAGTGTCATCCTTGTAGGTCTCTGGAGATCTCCCTAGTTCCAGATCTCTACTCGGACCTGCAGTGGCTCCATCTAATATGGTATTTCTCATCCTGCTCTCTCACCTCTATTCTTCTATTTCATTAGGGGTTACAGGTCCATTTAAACTGCTTATCTGTTCTTGGTTTAATTTTGGTATGTGATATCCATCCAAAAAATTGTCCATTACCTTTAGATTTTTGATTTTTGTGGAGTACAGGTTTTCAAAGTATGGCCCGATGATTCCCTGAATATCCTCAGTGTCCATTGTTATATCCCTCTTTTCATTTTCTAGTTTTGTCAATTAGCATGCTCTTGCTCTTTGCCTTTTGGTTAGTTTGGATAGAGGGTTGTCTATCTTGTTGATCTTCTCAAAGAACCAACTCTTTGTTTCATTGATTCTTTGTAATATTTCCCTAGTTTCTACTTTATTGATTTCAGCCCTCAGGTTGATTATTTCCTGGTGTCTACTCCTCCTTCGTGAGTTTGCTTCTTTTTGCTCTAAAGCTTTCAGTTGTTCTGTCAATTCTCTTGTGTGACTTTTCTCCAGTTTCTTCATGTGGGCACTTAAGTGCTATGAACTTTCCTCTTAGCACTGCTTTCAGAGTGTCCCATAAGTTTGGGTATGTTGTGTCTACATTCTCATTAAATTCTAGGAAGTCTTTAATTTTTTTTTATTTCTTCCTCAACACAGGAATGGTGAAGTTGGGTGTTATTCAATTTCCATGAGTTTGTAGGTTTTCTGCAATTTGTATTGCTGTTGAATTCTAACTTTAAAGCATGGTGATCTGATAAGATACACAGGGCTATTTCAATTACTTTGTGTATGTGGAGGTTTGCTTTGTTGCTATGTGGTCAATTTTAGAGAAGGTGCCATGTGGCACTGAGAAGTAGGTATGGTCTTTTGTGTTTGGATGGAATGTTCTATAGTTATCTGTGAAACCCAGACTCTAGGGAGTCTTCAACAACTGAGATTCTGTTTTCCATGTCTTGAATTCTATTGGTTTTACTCACATCTTTAGTTCCTCATCATTTATTTTCAGAATCCCCTCATACTGGGTTTCTTTATTGTGTCTATTGCAGCTTTCATGCCTTGAACTCTTTTGAGTGCTTCCTTCACTTGTTTGGCTATTTTTTTTTCTGGGCTTTCTTTAGATTTTTTAAAGAGATATGTTTACTTCTTGAATTTTCTGTTTTGTCCTTTCTTCCATTTCATGTAATTTTTTGCTTTTTTTTTTTGATTTTACGAGATAGGGTTTCTCTGTGTTGTTTTGCAGACTATCCTGGCACTCCTTCTGGAGACCGGTCTGTCCTTGCACTCACAGAGATCCACCTGCCTCTGTCTCCTGAGTGCAGGGATTAAAGGCGAGCGCCACCAATGCCTGGCCAGCTTGTTTTTTCTTCTATTTCTTTAAGTTATTGTCTTGTTTCCTCTTTAAAGGTCTCTATTTTCTTCCTAAGATAATTTTTGAGGCCCATCTCTTCTTTATCATCTGTGTTTGGCTTTTCAGATCTTGCTGGTGTGGATTCCATAGATTCTGGTGGTGTCATATTGGTTTTTCTGTTGTTGAGTGTGTTCTTACTCTGTCTTCTTCCCACCCCTTCCTCCAGTGAGTGCAGATGGGGTCTCCTCCTCTCTCTGGTGGCAGGTGGAGGGTGGTGGGTGGACAAGGGTGGGGTGTTTCCAGACTCAGGGTGGGACTAACCAGTCTGGGCAGGTCCACACTTGTCAGGGTTGGCTCAGGCACATGCAAGCAGGGGTTGATGGGGGAGTTTGGGGGGTAGAGCAGCACCCAGGCTCACCTGAGACAGGGTCACCCACAGCAGGACAGAGTGCAGACTCTCACCACTTTTAAAAGCATGTGTTTACACATCCGCATTTAGATTATCGTCAGTGCATTTGTCCCACATAGTATTTCCTTTTTCACCACATATGTCAACTTGGTCATGTCCACAAAGTTCTTACTTTGTAGATGACAGTTTTCTTCTTTCTGTGTTCTATCCTCTCAAATTATATTGACTGGGAATTATCTGAAAATTTATTGAACCACACCTAAAAGCAGTTTGGGAAATATTTTTGGCAACCTGTCATTACCATAATATTCTTATTACATTTTTAGAAAGCGAATAATCATTCATTATGGCTAGTGTGGAAAACAATAAATTATCTAAACCTCACATACACAGCTTTTTCTTTTTGAAGGAAGATTTCTACATGGAGCTCTGGCTGACCTGGACCTTGCTATGTACACCAGACTGGTCTTGATCTTGAACTCACAAGAGATCAACATGTCTGTGCCTCTTGCCCAGTACAGGAATTAAAGGTGTACCATCACACCTGACTACATGGCAAATAAAGCTTGAATGTCTTTCACTATAGTGAAAATTCCAAGAATACGGAACCTGAAACACCTTAGAGAGAATATTCAAGAGAGACTACCGGCTCTCATGCTTCCATCTCTATTTCTGTAGCAGACCATTTGCAGGGCCTGTCTTCCCTGTCTTCCTTCATTCACTCAAGACTGCAGATCTTCTTAGCAGACCTAGGCTGCCTCCCTCATTCCTTGGTATCAGGCAACAATACCTAGAGACCCTCTCTACTTGTGAACCCACTAGCCACACCTACCTGAAAATCAGGTAGATTATCTTAACTCTCCCTCACCTCCTCCATTTCCAATTCCACAGTCTCATCCCCCAGCCCTGTGGGAGACCATCTGTAGATGCCTGTCTTCTCTTGCTACTTCTACTCCCTGGAGACTCCCTATATCCTCATGGTAGGACCAGCTTTCCTCCCTCCATGGGACCATCTCACCTTCCCCAGCCTATCCTCATTCATTTTTGTTAGTCCCAATACCTAGACAGACATTCTACACAGCAACCCCAGTGATCATGCCTGGCAGGAACTCAAACATACTCCCTACAACCACAGCCACCACATACTGCTAAGGTTCAAAGAGTGAAACAGAAACCAAGAAATGGGGCACCCACCCAACAAAATCAAGACCAGATAATATAATCACCTAGAATTACAACTATCCCAAACCCAGACGCTTGGATACCAGTATAAAATCACAATCAGATATAGACAGCTATTTCTCCAATGGAACCCATCAACTACTACAGTAGTCCCTGAGAAATGCAATGCAACTAAAGCACAAGACAAAGACTTCAAAATAGGTAGTATGAGTAAGTTCCAGTCCTTAATAAAGAGGATATGAGAAAAGTGAAATGAAATGAAGAAAAATGTTCAAGATATGGAAGTGGAAATAGAATCACTAAAGAAAACTCAAACTGAGGTAAAAGTGGAAATGAAAAGTTGAGGAAGTTTAATAAAATCCTCAGGGGAAAGCCTAACCCATAGAGTACAAGAGATGAAATAGAGTCTCAGGCATTGAAGACAAGATAGAACAAGTGGGTAGCTCAGTCAAAGAAAATGTTAGATCCAAAAAATCACCTCGGCACAAAACATCAAGGGCATCTGGGACACTGAGCAAAGACCAAATCTGAGAGGAAGGATGAAAAATGGGGCATGAACTCACAGAAAACACTTTGAACAAAACCATTGAAGAAATTTCAGTAGCATAAATAAGAAAGTGCCTATCAAGGTTTAAGAAGTATATAGAACACCAAATAGATTGTACTAAACAAGAAATTCCACATAACATTTAATAATGAGGACACTAAATCTACCAAATAATGTATATTAAAGTCTGCAAGGGAAAGTAACCAAACAAAGTAGGAAGGCAGGGCTACTGGAATAACACCTGCCTCTCAGTGGAGCTGCTATAAAAGCAAGAAGGGCCTGGATGTATGCTCTACAAACTCTGAGACCATAATTGCCAGCCCAGACTACTCTACCCAACAAAATTTCAATCACAATGGATGTAGAAAGACATTCTACAATAGAACCAAATATAAGCACTAAGCACTATCTATAAATCCAGATGTACAGAAGGTATTAGAAGAAAATATCAACCTGAAGTGGTGAACCACATCCAAGAAAACACAAAGAGTAAATAATCTCAAATCACAAAGTCAAAGGAGGGGGAGAAAAAATGTCACACCATCACAACAAAATGAAGGGAATCAACATTGGTATTTATAACTTTCAACATCAGTGGTCATTATTCCCCACTTGAGGGCAAGCTCCACAGTCAGCAGTAGAAGCCCCATGGACAGCAGCAGATAGCCAACACAAAGTGAATTAAATGGTGGTTTTGTATCATTATCCTTCATATGGTCTTTATTTTCATCCTTGTAGTATTTTGCTTATATATCATGGTTTTCAATTTTGTGTGTTATTTGGTTTCTCTGTGTGTAAATTTTGTCTCCCTGACCCTACTTTTTGCTTGTGCTGTTTCCTTGACCTCTTTTTTGCTGTGTTTGTTTTGCAATATTCTGGTTTGCATGTTTTATTTTATATTATTATTATTAGTAGTATTAGTATTATCTTTGTATTTCTTTTTTACAGTGAGAGATAAAAAGAGTATAGTTTGGGTTGGTGAGGTGGTGCAGAGGATGTGGTAGTAGTAAGGGGATCCATACATAGACAAATACTGCATTTTCAACAGTCAAGGGGACTCAATATGTCTACAAAGGCACCTCATATAAATATCATGACTTTACAGTGGAAACCCCAAGACAAAATTTAGAAAGACAAATTTCACCCCATCAAACAAAGTAACTACCAAATAAGATAATTACTGTGGGGAGTAAAGGTGTCCTTTAAATTTGAAGAAAACCTTGCAAGGTAAGTATCAAATAAGGCTAAGCAAGAGCATGAGGTCTGCACTACACAAGTGCAGTGAGACCATTTGCTACAGAGTCTGTGACCCATGAGGAAGAACAGGCATGCTTGTCTTTCCCAGTGTTGCTTGGCAATTATTGTTACATAGCCAGCTGATCTTTGTTTAACTGACAACCCTTGGGTTGCTTCTTGGACCTTGCTTCTTGGTGTTTGCTCTATATGTTATGTTCATGTTCATGAAAATGAACTATATTTAAACAGTTTATCCTCATGATAGGTAGACAAAGAGATGTTCTCCACTTTAAGGATTCTCTCATGTGTTAATAATGATAATTAAAGAAACCCCTTCAGATTTTTGGAGTGCACAAAGAGTGGGCAAAACAACTCCCATTGTTTTAGGCACCCAACTGATGAGGAGAGACAAAGGAAGCAGTGTTTGCCCCATAACAAATTGCAAACAGCTGTATGTGAACAGAAATGTGATTGCCATATTGTGGCTCCTCAGCAAGAAGTTTGATAAAGATCATTCCGATAGGAAACACCAGTAAGAGGTCTGGGAAGGTAAGGATGAGGGTTAGGCATGAAGAAAGTGGTTGATGGGACATGGGAGAAAACTATTTTCCCTGGATCCATTGAGGACAACAAGAGTGAGAGAGCCCAGCTATGCTTTGTACACCCCAGGCTCTTTGGTTTCTGAGATCTTTGTGGGGAAAAGTGTCCACATCACATTCTTGAGCATTAGTACAAGACCAATGCTGCATCAGGTTTCCTGTCACCATGTAATCCCCACATAGAGCATTTTATTGTGTATATTACAATGTTACCTAAGAACAGGTAAAGAAATGGAATTACACTTTAATTATGCAATACTAAGTTGCAAACATGTAAAAAGTGCAGAATCCAAGCACAACTTCTTGTACTGTATCTATCTTACAAATTAAAAGTATTCAAATATAATTCAATATAACCTTTATATCGCTTTTCCATGTGTATATATGCATATATACATCTACTGGACAATCATGCAAAGAATCTGAACTTGAAAGATGGCTGTGTGTTACTCCTCTCCCTTCATTTTCTTATTATTTCTCAATAATGTCCCAGGGATGTCATTCTGAAATATCCACAGATTTCTCCTATTTCTCATTTCCCTTCAGTATCTTCATTCATTACTTCATATCATTCTGAAGGGGTAATTTCAGTGCTGCCTTAATCAGCCTGTTTTCAAGGCACCATTTGCTGACAAGCTCCAGGTTATCTTCAAGTCATTTCTGACATCTTTAGTTACTCTTTGTAGAGTTGAAGAAAGCTTACTAGAAATTTTATAAGTTACAAATCAGCCAACTCATCTTGCTTTTCCAATTTGGGCCCAAATCAAGGTGTCCCAGTGTTCTAAACCTCCCATGTGAAATTAGATACTAACCTTAGGTATAGCAAATATATGATTTCGATATTCTCTGTGAATTTACTATTGTCCAGAATGAGCCAGACTTATTTGAACCACAACTTTCCTTTAGATTAAAGTTTTATAAAAAAACAAAGATTCCCATGGATTTCCATTTATATTTTTCATGGCTCTGATCTATAGTACATTCAGAACTAGCATTTATTGAAATCCAGCTGTAAAGCCTAGGAATGTCCTGCATATATGTAACATTTCACTTAGTACAGGGCACCATGGTTTGCATGATGACACTCTAACTTGTGTGCTAAGAATAGCTTTTAAGTCTTGGCAGTCATTGTTGTAAATTATGAATTGTTAATAACATTCCAATTTTATGTGAGTTAAAATGTGAGTAAAAGAGAATCTTAAGTTGAGCACCATGTCATGTTATGAACATTAATTAAGGTAGTTTTCTTAACAAAGCCTTCTCAAGTTAAATAAAGACAAACAAACAGCATTTGGGGCTCTCTGAAGTGTATAAATAACCTTGAATATCTTTGCAAAGTAGATAATGGATTGTCATTTACTTGAAATGTTAATTATACTGTAATATTAATAATTTAAATGTCTACCATGTGGAACTATTGTACAAAAAATATCATGCAGAGTGGCTGTAAAGATTCTCACTGACATATCATGCTACACTTGGAGAGGATTTGTTTTGATCCCCACTTCAAGGATGAAGGAATCACTGAACTGATGGACTAAGGGATAGCTGGTGATAATGCAGCCTAGATCAGAATGCAAAGTCAGTAGGAGTTCCACTGAGAGGTCATGCACTCTCACTTCAAAAAGGCCACTTTGGGCCAGAGCCTTGGCTCTAGATAGAGCTAGATGAATGACATAGTACTCTTTTAACCTGCAACAGCCAGAGGTTCTCTTCTTGTTACCACAAGAGTTCTAGGTAGTGATGTTTTCTAATATCGTGAATGATGAGGGCAAATGAATATAATGTTTAGAAGAAAGTTAAATAATGTTTTTGTGGGTAGTTAGAGGAATTCCATGTTATGTAGTGGTTGCAAAAAATGTGATTATACATGCTGACATAGTAGCTTACATTTTCAGTGAAAATGCCTCTTGTTCCACAGAATGGCTCTCTACTTTACGGCATTCAATGGACATAACAAGCTAGTTCTCTTTTTTGTGTTATCTGGGTATAACATAAATGCAGTGGACAATAAGGAGATGACCTCATTAATTAAGGTAGTTCCAATATATCATAGTGAAAGCTGTGAAAAGCCAATGTTCAATTCTTTGAACTGACCATGTTTTTCTTTTGTTCATAACCACAGCAGTTCAGAGTGGGGAAAACACATTGCCTTATTTCTCCTTCAACATCATGCAAACCCTAATTTGAAAGATCGAAATGGGGAAACAGCCCTTCATCACTCTGTAAAAACTGATATGCTTGAGATAACAGCAGCCCTCCTGGAATTTGGGGATAACCAGGACCAGACTTCAAAGGTAAATATTACCTAATTTAAATTCCAAAGTATTTGGAAACATGTGCTTTTACATATTTGTTTAAAGCGCCATAATTTTCTGTATTTAGAAGCTCAAGTAGTCCCTGACTGACTTTTAGAAATCATTTGATTGGTATTCATTGTAACATTGATTCATTGTAGTTGTTTTGATGCAACAAGTAAATATAATTTGCCCACACTATATGCACTTTTGTGCATATATGACCATCCACTGAAGTTTGGTCAGCCTACCAGGGGTCAGAACCATAAATAAAACCGAGTTTCCCTCTCTTGTAGCTTATAGTTGCCAGTAGCTATGCAGGTAGATGTAGGACTTCATCCTAACTTCCTGTCTCCACAGTGAGAGTTTGGCTGGCTTGAGTTTGCATGGGTCCTATGAGTGCTGTCACAATGGCTGTGATTTCATATGTATATGTTCCCTGTTATGTCCAGAAGAGACTGTTTCCTTGTGGTCAAGCCAATTACTTTGGCTCTTAAGGGTCTTTTTGTATTAAGGATCCCTGAGACTTGTTGGGGGTGGTTCTGTCAGTGAGAACAGAAAGTTTCATGGGTGGAGAAGGTGGGTGCTTCAGGAAAAACATATAGAGAGAAGGATGGATGTGGTCAAAATGATTGTATGGAACTTTCAAAACACTGATTTTAAAATACAGTAGAAAATCATGTTGGTTTAATAAAGAATCTTTCTTATTTGTAGGCATAGAAAATATTCATGAGAACACTTGAGGTGTTAAAAGTCTTCATTATCAATGCTTTTCACCATTCTTTTCTAACAAGTGTAAAATAATAAAAGAAAGCCAACTTGCCTAGGAAATAATCTTTATCTGGGAACTCAAGCAAAGCAACACTTTTTGAAACTAAATTCTTAGTGTTGGCATAATTATGTGTGCATGTTTATTTCTTCAGAATAAGTTTGAAGCAACAAAAATAGGAGGGGAAAATCGGCAGAAGCTTCAGGATGTAGGCCAACTTGGAACCTGTGTAAATACATGGCAATATTAAGAACAGGTATAATTTTGAAATTTTTCCACTTTCTGTGTTGATATGATGCTCTTCAATTTGGGGCATAATAATTCTTTGAGAAAAGTACTGAGAAGCTTAGCTAGAAGCCATTTTTATTAGGAATTTGAAGACATCAGACTGTACAGTATGAGACAGACGCTCTTCTTGACAACCAGCAAGTAACACCTCTTTCAAAGGTAGTTTAAGTCATTGATTTCAGCAAGAACATTTCTTTCAATGCCTGGAGTGGAGATATAACTGATTGTAAAAAGATGTGGGAAGATAGCTACATATATGAGATAATTTGGTCCTGTGCTACATGCCAGAAGGTGTGACATGTCCAGTTACATTCTTCACCAACTAACAGTTGAGATAAATTACCCACTGCTATAAAAGATGACAATCATTTTTGAGGCATTTAGCAGTTAACGGTATTTTCTACAAACGAGGGAAATCAAGACAAACATGCTTATTAGTGATTTGGATGAACTAAGTCTGGAGACAAGTGGCTACATCAATGTTTTAGAAACTGGAACAACTTCTGTAAGCATTTAACAAATACCTTTTCTTTGGCACTACAGAACTCTATTGGGACTTGTATAAAAATTGTCACTTAGGATTTAAATGATAAAAACAAACTTGAGAGGTAGGGGTAAATATTCTAATCTTGTTTTATCAGTTTATCTAAAATTATTATTTTATTCATTTGGTTGCAAATGCTGTATTATTTCACCAAGTAGTGAAATTTAAAAAAAAATACACATTACTAGTTGAAAAAGAAGATGTGGGAAGTCTATATTGAATTGAGAGAGGTGTTTGGATGTTACCCTAGTGCCTAATCCTATTCCTGTTGATGTAACTCAGATGAGAGTCTAAATTCTGCTCTCCCATCTACAGTGCATTTCTCATAGGTGAGATGTCACATTTTTGGATGATGAGACCTAGTTTCACTTTTATTAACTGGTGCATCCCTAGAGAAATTAAATGAAGTTTCAGTAAGTGGCTGTCTCTGGCTCTTTCTTCCTATAGCCAAGTCTCCAAATGAAGAATGGATTTGATTGAATGGATGTGAGAAGAGACTAAAGCAATGTTATCTGGTTCTTTAGTTCCATGCTATACTTGGGTATTGTGTTGAGGAGCATTTTGAAAATGTGGAAGTGAAGACTTTTTCTGAGATTTTAATAAATCTAACAAAGCTTGGAAATGAATACTTAAGACATTTGTGAGATCGCGATACAGCTACTCAGTAATGCCCACTGAATAGGTAAGTATGAATGCCCATAAAACAATTATGGCATCTTTACAAGACTGAAAGCTCAATTAGGTTCAGTTTCTTTCTGTTCTATCCATTCAAATAATTTTAGCCTTTCTGGTTGAGAAGTAGGAGTATATTCTCAGTGATAAGTCATAATACAATAAAAAATAATTCACTATATTCAATCATAACTAAGAGTACAATAAAAAATAAATCACCATAATTCAGAATGCTTTAACAAATTACTTATGGACAATCTTTTAAGAAATAAGGATGTCTTCTTCAAGGATTTCCAAGTCTCCTGTTTATCACTTAGTGCACAAACCCAACAAATGGCAATTTCTAGTAGGTTTTTGTTTTGTGGTTGGTATTTTTGCCTTTGTTTTGCTATCAGAAGAGCAAAATGGCAACCTCATGCCAGTTGAAGGTATCTGGTCCGTAAAAGATCTCAATGTTTCTCTTAAGATCATAGAGCCTTGGTATCACAAGACTAGCAGTGGTAAAAAGTGAAAAAAGACAAAATAAGGAAAAAAGAGCACTTTCTTTCACTATCTTAGGCTAATCAGTCCTGTTCAGTTAATTGTGCATTTACCCACATATAGAGTGCAAAAGAACCAGTTTAAAAAATATTTGCATCAGTATTATGATGTTATAGTTTCGTTTCTATTGCTGTGATAAAGTGTACCGGCACAAAGCAACATGGGGGAGGAAAGGTTCATCTGACTTATAGTTCCAAGTTCTTGACCATTACTGAGGAAGTGGCAAAAGTAGGAGCTTGAGACAGCTAATCATTCACAGACAAGAGCAGAAAGAAATGAATGAGCCCATGCTGCCTGATTGTTTAGCACTCAGTTACCCTCTGTGGTACAAAACACAATGGTCTGGATCCTTCTCATCAATTACATTATCCCCCAAGACATTGCCATAGGCCTGCCTAATGGAGACAATTTCCCAGTGGGAACACGTTTCCTAAGCCATTCTATTTGGAGTCCTTGACAGGTGAAACTAACCATCACAATGACATTATTACAGTTTGGGATCCATATTAGTTACTCTTTTCATTATTGTAACTTCCTACTTGAACCAACAGGAAGAATAGATTTGCTCTGGTTCAGGCAACAGTCTTGTCTTGGCTGAGAAAGCCCATCAGTTCAGTACATCTGGTCCATCTTGTCAAGGACTTATATCTCACCTTCTTCACATCTCCACAGACTGGAGAGTAAACAGCACTGGAGAGACTGGGACTATGTGTACCCCCAACACTGCTACCATGACAATAATTCAGTCAGCAAGGATCTGTGCCCAAATGCTTCCTCAAGCTTGCCCCAAAACAGTGACCAGCTGGGCTGCTGTGGGTGACATTTCACATTCAAACTGTATTGGGGACTGATTTACAAAAATATGGTTGACTGTACTACAATATGTGTTTTGTACAAATCCACTGATAAGCATGCACCAAAGGTTTTAAAAAATGAGTAGATGAGCCAAAGGACTATGGCATAACTCCATTTATCCTGTCTGTTTCCTCCAGGAATCAAGGACACACTCAATGCAGTGTTATATTAATGATTTATTAAAGCTTACCTGAGGATTCAGAAAGTAAAACAGCCAAGCCAGTAGATATTTCCTCTACCCGGCTGAAATGGCAATCCTATCCCAATAAATCCTAAGAGGCAAAAGTTCTCAGTCCTTGTCTTCTCCTCCATTCATTCCTTTCTCTGGCCAGCCATATCACTCCTTCTCCACCTCCCCAGTACTGGGATTAAAGGCATGTGATACCCTGTGCTGAGATGACCTTTGTGTGTGCAGGCTGTTTCTTTTAGCACTAAATCAATTTCATGTTGCCAGTGTGGCCTTCAATTAACAGAGATCCGTCCTACCTCTTAATCCTAAATTCTGGGATTAAAGGTGTGTGCCACCACTGCCTGACCTCTATAGCTTGTGGCTGACTTGGCATTCTGAAACCTCTACTGGTTTGACTGCTTTGATTTCTGAATCCTCCGGCCACTTTAATATATCATAAATAATTATCACCACACTCATATCACCTGCTTTGCCTATATAACTGTTTGAGCCTGTGATTCTTGTTTTATGGGGCATTTTCAAATAGCTTCAGGATGTGTAAATGCTTTTATGAATTTAATTGGCATTTTAAAAATTATTTCTCTATATTAGGCTGTAGCTTAGTAACTGAGTATTGCCTACTAAGCTCAAGTCTGTGAGTTCAGTATCTAACACCTCGAAAAATATCAATATAAATAATAATACTCTGATTAGAAAATGTGTTAGATTTATCAGGTTAATCCTGTTTGTAGTTAGACATGCTGTGCACATTGCAAACAGCATCAAGTGCTTCTCCTAAGTGCATACTACTGAGTGATTATAGTGTAGTAAAGCTAGTGCATACAGGTATTATTGAGTTTTCACTTATAGATAAGGCGTTGCTTTATTTCTGATTTATATTTTGCCTAGAACAATAACTTGAGCAGTGATCATAGTAGAGAAATAATGCAAAGGCATTTAAAGGAGTACATTATTGAGATGGGATGGCACACCTGTAATCTCAGTAGGAGGATGGAGGGTTCTGTTTCAGGACAATCATGACTTCTAGATTACCCTGGACTATATACTGAGACCTCGCCTTTCTAAAGTAATATCAGAAGTCTACCATACTCAAAGAATTGTTATATCAGTGAAATTAAAATCATAGATTGGAATTGAAGTGGAGCTAATAACTGGATGAAATGGTCTCCCCACAAAGCAATAGAGTGTTTAACAAAATAACGTCAGGGAAGGGAAACTGCCCCTGTAATTAATGATGAGTGGAGTCTAAGAGATTCCCCCAAATGATATAAGGTATTGCCACTGCACTTGGTTGCCTCCCATAATGTGAACATACAATTCTGTTGCTGACTGGTCATCCCCATCTGGTGCAAACCACATCCCTAAGACTCTGGAAACATCATGGAAGAAGGGTTAAGACCTCTAAGGACCAAAGGCCCATTAAGCTTATTGCAAGATAATGTTCCCTAGATATAGCGAGGATATTGAACTCAGGAAATCTCAATCTTATTTTTGCCTAAATAAGACCCACACATAATAACACCAGGTGACTTGCCAAAATTGGTGGGGAACTTACAAGGTTCTACCACTGAAAAAACAATAGGTGATGAGAGAAGAGTATGTTTTCTGTGGAGACAAACTCTGATAGATTACCCAATCCCAAATGATCTGCCATTAACACATATACAACATAAGCAAAACTAAATGAATTCAGAAGGTTATACATATATACATGCATATCATTATGTGTATAACAATAATGGTTAAAGTACAGATCATCAAATTGAGAGGGATGAGAGGAACTGGAAGAGAGAAGAGAGAGAACAAGGAGAGGTTGAAATATTGTAAATACTCCACCTATGTATGAAATTATCAAAAATTAAATTGAATAATTTTTAAAAACACGTATTGGGCTTTCTAAGGCTAAGACAGTTTTCATTGTATAATATGATGGAAACAGTTTCAATTGATCAAAGTTTATATGAGGTCTTGGCCATTTTGAATCTATTTCTTTGGTGAAGTTTTAAGAACAAGGGGCTAACATTGCTATCTTGGGTCTTCTGAAACAAGTTCTGTAGATGCTTTTGTCTACTCCACAAATGGTGGTCAAACAGGAATTTTAAAATGAACACATTTTGGTTTTTCAAAATTGAACAATTTCACAGTTTTGTCATATTTCTTTTAATTAAAAGTCATTGAACATTGGTTGTAAAATGGTACAACTGGCAAACAAATATCTTTTGGAATACAGAACTAAATTCTGATATAGAGAAGAAAATTTAGCACACCCATTCAACAAAATACTGAAAAATTTTGGTATCCATTTTTGGGGTTGATCCTTTGAGATAAGCTCTCAAGAAGCTTTCATCTTACACAGCTCCATCACACATCTTGCTCTGTGGCTCAGAGCACATTGAGTAAAAGGGCATGGAAAGAATGTAATAGTGAGTATAACCAGAAAGTCTTCTGTGAAACAGTCTGTCCTAGACATGGCTGCATAAAAGACTGGAGTTATAGTGATATCAATGGAGATGTTAATGTAGAGAGGGAATGATTTCATGGTGTTGCATCCATAGACAATGAATTTCCAGGCAAGTGCTGATTGCTGGGAGAATGAGAATTTGCCTCACACAGAGGTGAACCCCTCATTGGGTATCCAATGCAAGATGGTCATCCAAACAACCATATAAACACTCCAAAATGGACACAGTAGGTTCTGTTTATATATATGTATATACATGCACACATATGCATATATAGATATATGTAGAGAAAGACAAAGATAAAGTGAATATCAACTTGAAAGGGCCTGGGAAAAGTCCTAGGGAGAGTAACTGTGGTGAGGGTTGGGGGCTGTCTAGATGAAGAAAGGGAGTGGGCAATGATTTTATTGTATTTCAATTAAAAATACCTCTATAAAGATTTTCATCTTAAAAGGGAGCAAACACTTAAATCACTCCAATATATCATGATAAATGCTGTGAGAGGAATAGAGATTCATGGGACAAAAGTGTTTCAAGTTTTGAAAAGAAATAGAGGTCTTGGGACTGTAGGCAGGGTTAAAGCATTGCAGCGCAAACAGGAGAATTAGCAGGAGATTATTCCTTCTGCTTGCAGTCTATGGGAAATTTTATGTCCACAGGGCTAGCTATGTAGTTTTTAGTTCATTTTGGAGTATGAAGTATTGTAAATTATTATTTAATATCATTACAGGATGGAATTACCCCTCTAACTCTTGCCCTTATTAATGAGAAGCTTTTGGCAGCAACATTATTAGTAAACAAAGGGGGCAAGTGTGCACACCCATGATCAATACCAGAGGTATGTACTTCGACCTTTTAAAACTTGAGTTACATTCTAAAATATAACAGTCACTTAAGTCTGAAATATTATGGCCATAAACTCAAAGATATCAACAACACCCATGTTAGGCTAGAAAATGATATGAAACAAGTAATACAAAAATGATGTAGAATCAGGTATATATCCCCTATGATAATAATTGATGTCTTATTTAGAATCTCATTTTATAGTCATATGATCTTTTATGACTCAATAGGCTTCATATCATTCTTTGTAAATTATAAACTTTAGTGCAAATATTGATTAATTGTGATATTTTATGCACTGTATATTGTTGATTTTTTAGTATAGCATATTAAGCAGGAATTGAAGTTGAAATTGTAGTGCGTCCAATGACTTTTCTTCAAATTGCCTTCTTTGGATTGTACTTATGTCAGGTGTTTTCTAAGTAACTGTTACACATTACCAGATGTTGTTCAGTTTGTTTAGCTTTTTGTCTCAGGTAATGTTTGATGCTTTAATTTTGGGGGGCATTTTTATCATTTTACTGACACTCAACAACTATAAATTCATACAAATAGACATGATAGAAGTATCATAGGTCAAGTTGGAACTAGGTCATGTTTACATTAACTGAACCAGGATTACCATCAAAAGGATTTTGTATACTAATTTTAAAAGACACACACACACACACACACACACACACACACACACACACACACACACACCAAACATCCAATGGGTCAAGAAGCTTTTTTCTCATTTTCTCTTTTTAGCTTGGGAGACAACACTGAACACTTGTGCTCCCAAGATAGTTGTCTCATTAGTAAATGGTAAATTCTACACACAAGCAAGACCAAGACACTGAATTGGTAAAATACATTCAGTGTGCTGTTTAAATAAATTAATCTTCTCTTGATCATTCTAGAACAATTCTCTTGTATGCTGTGAAATATGACAATGAGGACCTCATTGTTGATCTTCACTGGTGGGACCAATTTGGATGGGACTCAATAGCAGGACAGTGCACTGTGTAAGGATACACATTAAAAATGCTAATTGTCACTGAATTTAAGTACAGAATATTTGCAACTGTTGTATTCAAAATCAGGTAAAAGTTCATTGTTTCAGTTATTTAAGAATTTTTGGAATGGAAGTGTTTTAGCCAAATCCACTTGCCAAGGATCAAGGAAAAGAATAGATTAGTCAAAAATTGCAATGCGTGAAGGAGACTTACCTCAGAGTCGATTTATAGTGAAGCTGGCATTACACCCAGGTGTCTGAAAATCCTGGGATGTGTTTTTCCACTGGGCTGCATTCCTAGCCTCTCTTTCTAAAGCCTTAAGATCTTTATTATTTGTGAGAGTAACCATGTTCCATTTCATTCCAAGTAGATCCCACAGGCATTGGATAGAATTGGTGCTGTGTTCTCATTTTCCTAATGGTCTGTTTCAGTCTCAAAATGTTTTTTTTTCACAGAAAATACTGTTGTTCTCCTCTGAGAGATGTGAAAAATCCAAGAGATTCCCTAGTTACAAGTAAGCATTGGTCTCATATTTGTTGCATGGATGTGGCAGGCATGAGCAAAACCTTGTCATCATTTGTTCATGGGGATTTGGTGCCATTAAGCATGTCCTTCACTCCAATTTTGATTATGTATGGCTATCAGACTACACCCTAATGATTATGATCCCTGAGTCTTTATCTTAATAGTCATGGAGTTTTGAAAGCTGGGTAGAGTCCACATGCACATGTGTTTGTAAATTCAAAGTTGTTCCCATTATAACAGTACTGTACTCTGTAAGTCAAGATTCTTTAAGATTTCCCCACACCCATTGCTAGGCATCTGAATCTTACCATGTATTTGAAGCCTTCCAGTATCCCAGAAGAGCATCACAGTAAGTTACTTTGGAGAAGACACTTTTTTTCTGCCATGAAATGGGTTTGTGTATATACTAAATTATCCCATGGATCCAAATATTTGCAGAAAGAAGGTAGAGATGCTTTCCTTCTTTGATAGTAGTAATCTGTATGCAAAGGTTCCTTTTCATCATCCTGTATAGTACAATCTATGGTTGTGACATATCTCTATCACCTTTCTCAGAGAGGAAGATAACAGGAAATGATTGGCCTGTTGTTCTACTCATGTTACTATTGTTGTGATGAAACTCCATGAAACACCAAATCAACTTGAGGAGGAAAGGATTTATTTGTCCTATACATCCACATCCCAGTTTATCATCAAAGGAAGATGGGACAGGAACTCAAATAGGGCAGGTACCTGAGTCAAGCTCCAATGTAGAGTTGTTGGAGGGGTGCTGTTTACTAGATTGCTCATCATCGCTTGCTCAGTCTGCACTCTTTTTTTTTTTTGGTTTTTCATGACAGGGTTTCTCTGTGTAGCTTTGGAGCCTATCCTGGCACTCCCTCTGCAGACCAGGCTGGCCTCAAACTCACAGAGATCCACCTGCCTCTGCTTTCCTCGTGCTGGGATTAAAGGTGTGCGACACCAACGACCAGCGCTCAGTCTGCATTCTTATGGAACCCAGAACCATATGCCCATGGATGATACCCACAATGGGTTGGGACCTTGCCCATCAATCACTAATTACATCCAGACTTTATGGAAGCTTTCACCCGATTAATGCACCATTCTTTCAGATGACTTTAGCTTATGTCACTTTGGAATAAAACAACCCAGCACACCTACCCAGTGTTTTCCATATTAATTAACATTACTCAAGATACTCTAGTTTGTGCCTGAACTGTTCAGGGTATTTTCAAACTATTCCTCAGAAGGAAGACACAGCAGAATAATCTGAACATAAATTATGTTAATGATAATTTACAGGTAAGCCCTATCACATCTCATCAATATGTTTACGAAAGTACAAAATAAGAGTTTGTCTTCTGTGTCGTTTGGCAATAAGAATAGAGATGCAGGGTCATTATGATAAAACTCATCTACCTAAGGATTTCCTTATTGGTTAGAAGAAGCACAGCAATAGACCAGCACATGTTTTGGAATCCCTTAGTGTCTCACCTTGGGCTGACTCTTTAGTTCAGGATCCTTGATAAAGTACACATTAGTTTTCATTTGGGATTCTAATCACTCCAAAAGAGAGAAGCAAATTATGCACTGCCTTATTGTTTATGTGCATATTTTAGGTAGTGAAATTTTCATAGCAACCTGGTGAATTTGAAGTAGTAAATCTTACAATTTGGAGCCTAACAAAAACTCTGAACTAGAAAAAGGAATCCTTCTAATATTAGGATATTTGCCACATGTCAATATATTCTATATTGCTATTGTCTCAATACCATTTAAGTATTTCCTCTCCTCCACCAATGATAAACAGTGTAAACAGCTTTTATCTTTTTTATTTAATTAATAAATGTGAAGGGTATGGCAAAATGTTCTGACAAAAAATGCTGGAAACTTTGAAATATTATTAAGAATGAAGTATAATGATAAGTGTTTTCATATTACGATCAAAATCAATTTAACTGCTACAATTTTTGTACTTGGCAGAGTAACCCTTTTACAGACACCAACTGCAATAGGTGAAGAATTAAGGATTATTTGCCATCATAAGTCTTCTTTCATTTTATGCTCCACATTCTTTCATTAGGTAAGAAAGGGTAGGGTAAGTAATTTTTCATTCTTTTCATTTTTCATTTCCTGATCCTTGAGGGAGGGGATTTGATGGAGACATCCCATGTACATAACTGAGAGCTCCAAAGTCTCTCTCATTCCCTGCATATTGTCCAGTTATGGGTCTCTGCATTTTTTTTCATTTTTCCTGCACTAGCAGGAGGAAGCATCTCTGATGATGGCTGAACAAGATACTGATCTAAGAGTGTGGTAAAATTTCATTAGGAATCATTTTATTGCCAAGTACCTTTAGGAGAACAGTACTATTTTTTCCCAAGTCCCTGGCCTATCTAGTCTCTGGTTAGTGTCCAACTGAGAAGTGTCTAGCTTGGGTTCCTTTTCTTGGACTGGTACTTAATTGCAATCAGATAGTAGCTGGTTACTCCCACAAGTTTTGTGCCACATTTGTACCAGGATATCTTGGAGGAAGGTCATCATCATAGAACACAAGTTTTGTAGCTGGCTTGGCATTTACCTTTCTCCTTTATTGGCATGCCGTATACTTTCCAGTTCCATAAACACTAATCAGTAAAGGTTATGGCCGTAAGTAGGCACCAATTAAATGTAACTGATTCCCAGCACTGGAGATTTCATTTGGTGGTAAGAGATGCCAGCTTGGGGCTTTGTTTCCCCCATTATTTAGTGGCTCCATTGAGAAGAATTGTATGCATTTTAAGAAGCTTCTGTTGTATTAGGTTTCCAAATGACCCCATCAAAGGCAACTTAGTTTTAGCTATACTTCTGTGTATTCCCTCCACTACCCCATCTTCCCTCTATTTCTCCATTTGAGTACCCCAATCCAGTCTCCACCCTCCCATCCATTCATAAATATATTTTCTATTTCCCCTTCATTAGGAGATCATTACACCTGCACCGCCAGCTCCTAGTCCCTTTCTCTATACTTAACTTGCTTAGGAAAGACTTAATAACCAATATCCACATATAAGTGGATAGATACCATAGTTGTCTTTATGGGTCTGAGTTACCTCAGTCAAGATGATTTATTCTAGCTCCATCCATTTGCCTACAAATGTCATATTGTTAATGAGCAGAGTAATAATATTGCTCTATGTAAATGTATCACATTTTTGTTCATACATTGACAGACAAGTAGGCTTTTTCAATTTCTCACTATAATAGAGCAGCAGTGAACAAATTTGAACAAGTGTTTTGTTTCATAAATATGCCCATGCATCATTAGGAAATGGAAATGGTGGTGAGGTATGTGAGCAGAAAGCAAGAATTTAGTCAGTTTGTACACATCAGGTGTCACTGTGGTTGTGAATGTGGCCTGTGGCTGATTGTCTTACCTGAGGAGGGAAGATAAGCTCAGAGAAGTTACAGATTTGCCTGGGAAGAGGAGCCTTTTGCATGCCATGGGCTAGTTTTCCCTTTGCCCTCTACAAGTGTTGTGAGTGCTCTCTCTTGAATATGAGGAGTTGAGCTGTGTCCCCGAAAGCCAATACCTCGTGACTGGAACATGTTGTCCATGACTGCTTCACAGGTTGAGGTGGCAACTGAAGCAGCAGTGAAAGGGTCTTCAGGGGACATTCCCTGTGGAATGGCTGAGGAAGAAGCTGTCAAGCATGAAGTCTAGCATGACGTCAAAAATGGTAAGTGGCATTTTTAAATGAAATTGCATGTGGGAACATGCGTGAATGTACAATTAGTCACCAGAATGTTACAGAATTCATGACTGGGATATTTGTGTTTGGAATTGCCACTGAAAAAGCTGCTGCTGTGCTGAAACCACACTTTGATTTTATAGCATCAAAGGAGATGAGACAGTAAATCCCCAAATGCTTTATAAGTTTGAGTCAAGGAGAGTCCGGGGAAAATTGATGAGTCCCCAGAATTTGTTTGATGACCTTCTTGATAGCCAGGAAGTATGATTTGAAACAAAGTGCTGGATCTATTTGAAGAAATGACTGTTGATATTAGTAGTGCTGATGAATTGTCAGTGGCTAAAATCTATTTGCAGAAATCTCAAAAATTAAGGAAACTTCATCTGCATATACAACACACTTTTTTTCAGAAATCTATAACCCATAAGATAGTGGCTTAGAAGACTTTAAACAAGAGAAGACGTGAGTACATCTCTGAACCTTGTCTTCAGTTCTTTCAGTTTTGTCTTAGTGTCCAGGACACTGTTTTTATAGGTGTGTTTGTGTGCACATTGTATTCTTATGAATTCATGAAGAAGTCAGAGGAAGATGTGGGGTCCCTCTCTATTGTCCTCCATCTTATTCCCTTGAGACAGTCTCTCACCAAACTTGAAGCTCACCATCTTAACCAAGCTAAGAGTCCAGCAAGAATTTAGGATCTACCTGTTTCCTATTTCTCATGCTGGGGCAACAGCCTCATGCATCCATGCCCAGCCTTTTATGTCAATCTGTGCATCTGAATTCAGGGCCTCATGCTTGTACAGAAAACTCCTAGCCACCGATAGCTCTCTCCAGCATGGTGTTTCCTAAGTTCTTATACATCTATGCATGAGTGTTTAGATGGCATAGTCAGGAAGGATTTCAGTTGAGTGGTACCACTGCTGTTTGGATCTATGTGGCCCTAAACAGCCATTTCTTGTGTTCCTCCATTTATACAAAGAACAAAGGTGTTACAAGGCCAGTTGAGGTGGAAATGTGAGCAGCTTTGTTGCAGTGTCTGGCTCTTTTCCTTCATCCACAGTTATGTTTAGTGTTCTGGTGACTACACTGAAGAGGATTCTGGCAACTCATGTCTTGGTTATGTCTGTGTGCATACTACATTGTTCTGGTTGGCTTGCCTTGCATTGGCTTTAGGCTGCTAGCTCATACTTGATCTTTCAAATACGTTCCATGTTTTATGATGATATTAATGGATGTAGATACTATTCACTAAGCGGCTGCAAATATCTCCCTGAATTTAAATAGAAGTCGTGTTTTCTCACTGAAAAAACGAGAAACTGGAGAACAGTGTAAGGGTGGATGTCTTCAGCAGTTATATATGGCCTTTAACAGTGAGTCTCCCAAAACTCAATATAGTTCCTCTCACCTCAGGCCATGCTTCTTCTTTATAATTTTTATTTAGTTTATGCATTTGTAATTTCATACCTATGTATCATGCACTGTGGTAACTCTCACCGTCTAGTTGGTGCTGTTCTCCTTCCACCCCAAAACCCCAACTTCTTCATTAGATCCTTTATCACATCCACATCTTTTTCTTTGTCATCAATTGAGTTTAACTAGGGCTATCATTGTGTCTATTAGATTGGAACTGTGCATTTGATCCTGGATGGCTGGCTTGTGTGTAGAAAACTGGAGAAGATTGCCCTTCCCCGTTTCCACAAGGAGTCACTGTTTTAGGAGAGATGGGTAGGGTTCTGGGAATCTCTCTCCAGTATATGACTGAGTGGTAATAGACCAGGTCTTTTGCAAGCAATGGAGGCGTCCATAGATTTTGTGGGATTAAGACTGCAATGGCAATTCCTTGGCAGATGATGCCATTTTGTAGCCCACAGTGCTCATTCTCTCTGCTGTCTCTATCTCTTGTGTGCCTGTGTAGTTTTGTCTTGCCTGGATGTATGTCTGTGTACCATGTGTACTCCCTCCGGGGGTTGTAAGTGATCTCCATTTGCTAGGAGTGTCTTGAATCATACTGAGGTACCAGAGAAAAATGTGTTATCTCATTGCAGCAAAGTAAACAAAGAATAGAGAGAGTTATGCAGAATTTTCAAGAACTTGCAGGGGTTGGATCTGGAGAGCTGTAATTTCAAAGTAACCACATTTCAGCTTCTTTGTCTATTGATGTCTCCGTCTCCTAAGAGGCCTGTGAATGCATTTAGGCTCCAAAGTTTGTCATAAGTTTGATACTCCCCCATACTTTAAATATATAGATGAAATTCCTTCTCTAATTGAAGGACTAATTCATAGCAATGAAGAACTAAATCCAAAGTAACAAATACAATATTGACAGGACTCACACATTTGAAGTTTTCAATGTAATACACATACATAAGATTTATAGGTGTTTTGTAAATGTCTATACATCTAATGTATGTGTGCGTGTGTGAGAGAGTGTATAGGTGTTTGTGTGTGTGTGTGTGTGTGTGTGTGTGTGTGTGTGTGTGTGTGTGTGTGTCTTCGCACAGTGTGTGTGTTATGTACACAGTCAAGAGGAACTGATTAATTTCTGGAGACTGCAATGAATGTTAATGAAAAGTTCAACTTTAAAGGTTCATTTGAATGTGTGCATCTGAATTGGGTCTTTTGGATCAGAGTCAGAATAAATAATGAGCTGCCCAACATGGGTGCTAGGAATAGTACTCCAATGCTCTGCAAGTGCAGTCACTATGTGCTCTTAACCACTGAGGCATATGTCCAGCCCAATGATGATTTGTTAAGTCATCATGCTAACATCTGTTTCTTATCATGAGGAAACAAGACCTGACATAAGTTTGGTTATATTAAGCCAACACTGAAAATAAAGCACAAAGAAATCACATCTACTTTTCTTGAACTTTAAGACCATTATAGATAGCGATGCCTTAAAAAGCATTAGTATTTACTAAGCGGACAAGTGGTAGCACATGAGTGTAATCCCAGCACTTGGGAGGCAGAGGCAGACAGATCTCCCAGTTGGAGGCCATCCTGGTCTACAGAGTGAGTTTCAGGACACCCAGGACTGCACAGAGAAATCCTGTCTCAAACAACAACAAAACATACACACCAGGGAACATTAATACAAATGTAAGAATCTGTATAACATGTAAGGTGTTACTCTGGTTTGGTTTCTCCTGCTGTGATAGACATCATGACCAAAATCAGTATGGGGAGCATAACAATAAACAAAAGGGTTTATTCTGTTTTACCATTCCTAGATCATAATCCATCACCAAGGGATGTCATGGCAGGAACCTGAAGATAGGAAATGAAGCAGAGACCATGGAAGAATGCTGCTTCCTGGCTTGTCTCCCCCTGGCCTGCTCAACATCCTTTATTATTCACACCGACCTACCTGTCCAAGAATAATGCTACTCACACTGACATTTCTATGCCAATTAACAATCAAAATATGCCCCACAGACATGCCAATCTGATGGAGGCAATTCTTCAATTCAGGTTCCCTACCTAGATAATGTTGAGGTGGAAACCTTGATTAGCCATAACAGGAAAGTTCAGAGTTTAATATGAGGGTAGTTGTGAATCTTCTCGGATGCTCTACATGTTCCACAGAGGTGGGGGAAATAGAAGAAAGGGAGAGATCAGAGAAGTTTGAGCCACTGTCTTTGTCTGTCACTTGGAGATAACTATCGACTCTGTGGGGTAAGCAAAATGCCTAAGCAACCATGGTGTGTGAGGCAAAGTATGGAAGAGCATTATACAATTTTCTTTGCCATGTACCCACACGGCCTGGCATAATGTGCTATTTAGCCTCATTCCACAGGTGTTCCTTCATGACTATCTTTGGAGATGGTGTATTATTTCCCACACTTCTTGGACTGTATCACTTGAAATCCTTGAAACTCTATGGCACTAATCTCTCTAGTGATGTGGTTGAGAATGTGTTCTCTGTGCTGAAATGCCTAATGTACAGAGTGGATGATCTGATGTAAGTCAGGGCTTCCTTTACAATCAATGGTTTCTCTAAAATTACTTTAAAAATCACTTTTTAGGCTTAATTTTGAAGGTCTTGCTTTGCAGGGTACATGTTTTAGAAAATGAGTTTCATTATGATAGTTTTCTCTTTGTAAAAATGCCTGTGTATGTTTAATGGTGTGTGTGTGTGTGTGTGTGTGTGTGTGTGTGTGTGTGTGTGTGTTCACTGATATTATTAATCAGACATACAGGGTTACAGACCATATTTTAGTGATTCTATCTGTTCTCTCTGTTCATTAAAGGCCATGGCTTCTACCTACTACATTTTCACAACACCTTATCCCTCTGTTGGTTTTGGTGACGAACAATAACATCACCAAACATTTCTAAATGGATCATTGAGAGTAAAAGTCATCCATATCCGAAAACCAGTGGCTTGGGCTTTTTCCCAACCATTAGAACTCTGTCATTCACCATGATAGTCACATAAACATCCTCATGAATTAAATAAGACTATGATATAGATGTGGACTGGTATGTACAGCACTAGAATCTGGGGCATCTGTTTCGACAATAGGCAGTCTTACATAGATCATATGTAACCTAAATATGTTATTTCTAACCTGTGAAATGTATCTCACATGTAGGTTGGGGAAATGTGACATCCCCAGGGAGTACTGTGGTGTAATTGGTACTTTCCTAATCAAATGCAAGGTGAAACTTCTATAATTGGTTGAAAATCCCTTGAAGAACAAAGGAGTGATGCTACTGTGCCAAACTCCGAAGCATCTAAGCTATGGCCTGGAAACATTGCAGACCCTGCAAATGGGTGCAACTATCAAAGCTGGTCAAATGCCCACTGAGGATGTAGGAGACCATGAGATGTGTCAGTATTTCCTGCATCAGTACCATATCAATAAGGAGAGCAAAGGTAAACAGAAATACCATGAGATCAATTTCAGAAATTGCAACGGTAACTCTTAAATTCCATATATATATATATATATATATATATATATATATATATATAATTTTATCTAAATGGATAAGATTACTATGGGGGAAAGATGATGCCCTTGGAAAGAACCTGGTTACTAGGCCAAAGGAGAATATAAATAAGAAAAAAAAAAAAGATATTCCTTTCTGAGACAGGCCTTCCTTCCTACATGTTACCTAAGTCACTGTGCTGTCTCCTGCCCTGATGTTGAGGCTCATTCCTCATGGTAGCATACTGTCAGGCTATTGTCTCAGGGAAGCCATAGTAGATAACTTAGGGACTGTGCTCAAAGATACCTGGGTTCATGGAAGAGAAAGAGTATACAGACACAAAAGTAATTGTGTCATCTGTGATAGTGTATTCATGCAGTAGTATGTACATGTATAGTTTACAGGCATGAACATGCATATAAAATGTAAGAATTTGCATGTTGACCCTCATGGAGACATCTGTTTCTTACTGCTCCAATGCTTGCTTCCCTTGCTGGCTCATCTCTTTTCTTCTCAAATACCAACGCCTTAGGTTTGTGACACTGCGCCTAGGAAGCTTTTTATAAGAGGAAGGGTGAAAATCCAGGATGTGGAGGGGAGCAATAGTTATCCAGGCAGGCAGTGGTCAGGACAAGCTAAAAGCCTTGGCTGCACCTCTTCTAGTTCTCCTGAGCGTCACTAGTTCCCTGGCATGACACACACTCGTCCTGACATCTTTTCCAGCTTAGAGATTGAGTCGGGCGATTCACACTCAGGGCCTCGACTGCTTTTGTGTACTGAGTCAATTCCCTGGAAGTTGTCTCGGGACTCTGTTGTGACAGGATCCCTGATTCGGCTTCCATTCCCGACCCTCTGTGGGGTCATCCATCCCGATTTCGTGTCTCTCGTGACACTGACCCTTCATTGTCGGCGGCTTCCCGTGCGCTCCCGTGAAGTCTCCTTCAGGCCTCGGTCACTGCTTCCCTTTCTTCGCTCTCTTCAGCAGCTTTCGGCCACCGGGACCAAGAATCAAAATCGGCACAGTCCACACACAGACTCGCTCCAGGACATCAATGCACGGTGGTCAGAATTCCGCTTTGGCGCCTCGCGTGACGTCATGGAGCCGCGCCGGCACCTGGCGGACATGCGCCTTGGGTTTGGCTCCACGGCCGAGGGAGGGGCGAGCTAGGCGACCGCGTCTGTTGCGGGCGGAGCCTGTTTTTCGAGGTCTCTTCAGTTGGTTTCGCCCCCTGGCGGCCACAGTTGGGTTTCTGGTCAGGATACAGGAATACAGGTGGCGAGCTGTCCTGGAGAGGACACCAGGGAGACTGGGACCAGGGAGGCCCAAATGCGCCTGAAATAGCGAAGGTAATGGCTGCAGTGAGGGTTTAGGAGTCCTTTGGTGTTTTGTTTTCCCTTCAGTTTTCCGTGACAGGGTTTCCACTGTTTAACAGCCCTGCCTGACCTGGAAGTCACTCTGTAGACCAAGTGGCCTCAAACTCAGGGATCCTCCTGCCTCTGCATCCTGCGTGCGGGGATTAAAGGCATCTGCCACAACCCTGCGTTATTTATTTATTTTTATTTATTTGTTTTTTTTAAGCAAGGGACTCATGACCCCGGCTGTCCTGGAATTTATTCACAGTATTACTAGTAACATTGTGTAATGATGACAAGGATTTACTTCTGTTTCAGCTGCTAAGTACTTTTATCACCTCGTTTAAGGGTCTCTTTCCTATGAGTAAAAAGGGAGAGCAGCTTTAGCTGGCTTTGGCCTCAGAACACTTGCTTTTTAAATGTGTTTTTCCCCTCTGTAGCCCAAGTCTCCCTGAGTAACCCAGACAATTGCTATGTAGCCTAGGCTGAATTCAGAAATGTAATATTCCTGTCTTAGCTTCCGGTGCATTAGAAGTTACAGGCCTCCCTTACTGCATCCAACCCAGGAAGCATCATTGAGTCTGGGAGCATTGGTTTCTGTCAGTAAGATAAAAGACAAAAAGTGATTCTTGGCTGTGGATGTGGGATCCAAAGGCCCAGGCTGCTCAGGTTGCCTGGATTCTGCCCTTAATTTCTGATGATTTTTGTATCTAACTTGGACGGTTGGTGAGAGAAAGCAGTGTTTTTTGTTTGTTTGTTTGTTTGTTTGTTTGTTTTTTAATAGTGAGCACTATGCAGCATTTTAAAGGGAAAAAGACTTCTCAGAAGAACTTGGGCAAATAAATAGGCTTTGTAGATCTGTGGGTGATATTTTTGTGCCATTTTGATCTTAAGCAATACAGGACATGGTAAGGCAAGAAGGATTTGGAGTTTGGAGACAGCCTGATAACACCAGGGTGGTTACTAAATATGTTTCATTTATAACAGCCTGCAACTATTTTAGCATCTATCAGAGTGTGTTTGAGAAAGTGCCCTGGGGGACTCACAACCTGTGAACTCAATGATGTACACATGATGTGTTGTTTGAGATAGAATCTTCCTATATAAGTCTGGCTGTCTGGGAATTGTCTATGTACATCAATTGGCCATAAACTCACAGAGATGCCTCCTGCTTCTATCTCAAGAGTTCTGGGATTAAACCATTTTAAAAGATTTTTGACAAAAATTGTATATATTCATGATATTTAAAATGACACTTTGACAGTTATATATTGTGAAATGGTGAAATCAGGCTAATTAAGTCAATAACCTCATATAATATTTTGTGGTGAAACATTTAAAATTTTAGTGATTTTTTCAAGTATATAATATTACTATAGTTACTATGTCATACATTGGATTATTATATATGAACAGTTGGTTTTCTTTAGAAAGTTAATTAATTTTTGGTGCTTGGGATCAACTAAGGACCTAACTCATGCTCTGTACCATTGAGCTATTCCTCCCTCACAATTGTGAACTTAGATAAGTATAAGACAACAGTGGACTAGAGGTGTATCTCAGTGACTGAACACTTGTACATTGAGGCCCTGAGTTTTGTTCTCGAGCTTCAGAGATTGGGGATTTTGGGTAGACAAGAGAAAATATGGTAGTCATTTTATGGGTTGTAGATTCAAAAGCAGCATGATTTCTGTGGTTATAGTGACACAGGCAAAGGCCAGCCTCTTTCAGGTTATTAGCAATATCTCTTTTTAAAAGAATTATTTTTTATTTTTTAAATGTTTTTTTTCTGGTTTTCTGAGACAGCTTTCTCTGTGTAACAGCCCTAGCTGTCCTGGAATTCACTTTGTAGACCAGACATGACTCAACATCACAGAGATCATCCTGCCAGTCTCCCCATTCCTGGGATAACAGTTGTATGCTACAATGTCCAGCTTAATTTTTTAATTAGAAAATTATTTTACATGTCAATCCCAGGTCCCTCTCCCTCCCCTCCTCTCCTGTCCCCCCAATTAACACCCTACCTATCCCATACCCTTTCTGCTCCCCAGGGAGGGTAAGGCCTTCCATAGGGGTTCTTCAATGTCTGTCATATTCTTTGGGATGAGGCCTAGGCCAGCCCCCTTGTATCCTGCCACGTTCCTGAAGGTGTTTATCAGCTGTAGGAGTTCCCAGGTAGAGTTTTTCAGTTCACTCATGTAGACTATCATATCATCTGGAAACAGTGAAAGCTTGACTTCTTCCTTTCCAATTTGTATCTCCTTGGTCTACTTTTATTGCTCTAGCTAGAACTTCAAGGACAATATTGAATAGATATGGAGAGAGTGGGCAGCTTTGTCTTGTTCCTGATTTTAGAGGAATAGCTTTGAGTTTCTCTCCACTTAGTTTGATGTTGGCTGTTGGCTTACTGTATATTGTTTTTATTGTGTTCAGGTATGTTCTTGTTATTCCTGATCACTCCAGATCATATATCATGAACAGATGTTGGATTTGTCAAAGGCTTTTTTCAAAATCTATTGAGATGATCATGTGGTATTTAATCTTCAGTTGGTTTATATGGTGGATTACTTTGATAGATTTTTGAATGTTACACCAACCTTGCATCCCAGGGATGAAGCCTACTTGATCATGGTGGATGATTTTTTTTAAATGTTCTTGGATTCAGTTTGCTAGTATTTTATTCAGTATTTTTGCATCTATGTTCATGGGGGATATTGGTCTGTAGTTCATTTTCTTAGTTGTGTCTTTGTGTGGCTTTGGTACCAAGGTAATTGTAGCCTTGTAAAGAGAGTTTGACAATGAACAGTCTGCTTCTATTGTGTGAAACAATTCGAGGTGTATTGGTATTAGCTCTTATTTGAATTTATGGTGAAATTCTGCACTGAAGCCATCTGTCCCTGGCCTTTTATTGGTTGGGAGACATTTGATGACTTCTGTTTACTTAAAGGTTATAGGCCTGTTTAAGTTGGCTATCTCTTTTGATTCAATTTTGTGTAAGTGATATCTGTCCAAAAAATTATACATTTCCTTTAAATTTTTGAATTTTGTGGAGTACAGGTTTTCAAAGTATGACCTCAAGATTCTCTGGATTTCCTAAGTGTCCTCCTTTTCATATCTGATTTTGTTAATTAGCATGCTCTCTCTGTTTCTCTGCCTTTTGGTTAGTTTGGATAAAGTTTTGTCTATCTTGTTGATTTTCTGGAAGAACCAACTCTTTGTTACATTGATTCTTTCGATTGTTTTCGTTGTTTCAACTTTATTGATTTCTGCCCTCAATTTGATTATTTCCTGTTGTCTACTTCTCTGGGGTGAATTTGCTCCCATTTGTTTCAGAGCTTTAAGCTGTGATGTCAAGTCTCTGGTATGATTATTCTCTAGTTTCTTCATGTGAGCACTTAGAGCTATGAACTTTCCTCTTAGTACTGCTTCCAAAGTGTCCCAGAAGTTTGGGTATGTTGTGTCTTTATTTTCATTGAATTCTAGAAAGTATTTACCTTCTTTCTTTATTTCTTCCTTTACCCAGGAATGGTGCAATTGCATGTTGTTCAATTTCCATGAGTTGGTAGGTTTTCTACAATTTGTGTTGGTTTTGAATTCTAACTTTAAAGCATG
The DNA here is from genome assembly GCF_003668045.3 of Cricetulus griseus. Classification (NCBI taxonomy): domain Eukaryota; kingdom Metazoa; phylum Chordata; class Mammalia; order Rodentia; family Cricetidae; genus Cricetulus; species Cricetulus griseus. The sequence continues at coordinate 144,678,524 of NC_048596.1, read as the reverse complement.
GTGGTCTGATAATACACAGGGGGTTTATTCCATTTTTGTACCTGTTGAGGTTTACTATGTTGCTGAGTATGTGGTCAGTTTTTGAGAGGGTTCCATGCGATGCTGTAAAGAAGGTATATTCTTTTGTGTATGTATGGGAAATTGTATAGATGTCTGTTAATCCCAATTGGGTCATAACTTCTGTTATTTCCTTTGTCTCTTTGTTAAGTTTCTGTCTGGTAGTCCTGTCCAGTGGTGTGAGTGGGGTGTTGAAGTCTCCCATTATAACTGTGTGAGGTCCTGTTTGTGATTTGAGTTTTAATAATGTTTCTTTTACGAATGTTGGTGCCTTTGTATTTGGGGCATAGATGTTTAGAATTGAGACTTCTTCCTGATGGAGTTTTCCTGTGATGAATATGAAATGACCTTCTTCATCTCTTTTGATTGATTTTAGGTTGAAGTCGAACTTGCTAGATAATAGGGTAGCTAGCCCAGCTCGTTTCTTGGGTCCATTTGATTGGAATATCTTATCCCAACCCTTTACTCTGAGGTAATATCTGTTTTGAAGTTGATGTGTGTTTCTTGTTTGCAGCAGAAGGCAGGATTCTGTCTCTGTATCCACTCTGTTAGACTGTGTCTTTTGATAGGCGAGTTAAGACCATTAATATTGAGGGAAATTAAGGACCATTGAGTGCTTATTCTTGTTTGTTTTTGATTTGGTGTTGGTAGTGGTATTGTATGTGGATTTACCCTGCTTTTTCTTTTGGGTTTTGGTAAAGTGGGATTATCTATTGCCTATGTTTTTTTGTGTGTAGTAAATTTCCTTAGGTTGTAGTTTTCCTTCCAGTACTTTCTGTAGGGCTGGATTAGTGGTTATATATTGTTTAAATATGGTTTTGCCGTTGAATGTCTTGTTTTCTCCATTTATAGTGACCGAAATCTTTGCTGGGTATAGTATTCTGGGCTGGCATCTGTATTCTCTCAGAGTTGGTAGAATATCTATCCAGTTCCTTCTGGCTTTCAGAGTTTCCATTCAGAAGTCCTGTCTACTTCTGATAGGTTTGCCTTTATATGTTACTTGGCCTTTTTCCTTTGCTGCTATTAATATTCTTTGTTTATTCTGTATGTTTTGTGTTTTAATTATTATGTCATGATGGGACTTTCTTTTGTGATCCACTCTATTTGGTGTTCTGTAGGCTTCTTGTACTTTTATTGGCATGTCCTTCTCTGGGTTGGGAAAGTTTTCTTCTATGATTTTGTTGAATATGGTTTCTGCAACTTTGAGTTGGGTTTCTTCTCCTTCTATACCTATTATCCTTAGGTTTGGTCTTTCCATGTTGTCCCATATTTCCTGGATATTTTGTGTTTAGGATTTGTTGGAATTAATACATTCTTTGCTTGCTGAATTGATTTCCTCTAGTTTATCTTCAGTGTCTGAGATTTTGCCTTCCTTCTCTTCTATTCTGTTTGTTATGCTTGCCTCTGTGGTTCCTGATTGTTTACTCAGCTTTTCCACTTCCAGCATTCCCTCAGCTTATGTTTTCTTTATTGTCTCTATTTCAGTTTTCAGGTCCTGAACTGTTTCCTTCACCTGTTTAATTGTATTTTCGGGTCTTGCTGGTGTAGAGACCCTAGACTCTGGGGGTGTCATACTGGTTTTCCTGTTGTTGGATGTGTGCTTATATTGTCGTCTTCCCATCTCTTCTTCCAGTGGGTACAGGTGGTGTCTCTTCCTTTCCTAGTGTGTATGGGTCTGGGGTTCTCTTCTGGTGGGTGCATTTGACTCCAATACTCTGATGGGTCTCAAGGTGGGTGTAGGCAGGTCTGAGTTACTAGGTCTCCAGGTGGGTGAGAGCAGGACTAGGGCACAGCTGTCAGCAGACTCTGGGTTGATTGGTTGGTCCTCAGGGGCCAATTAAATCTGCCTTTGCACTGTTTGGGGGCTGGAATAGCCCAGCGATCTCAGCAGAGTCAGGGTCACTTCATTCTTAGGGGCCTATTCAATCTGCCTGTCGAACCCAGGGGTGGGATTTCCCAGAGTGGACAGGCAGAAGTTTGGCCCAGGGTAGGGGCTGAAGCAGCTCACCTCTGCACTCTGGGCGGGGGGCAAATCTGGCTCGATTATTTTAGTGTTATGAGTGCATGTAAGTATGTGCACTGTATGTGTGGCTGGTTCCTGATGAAGCCAGAAGAGGGCGCCAGATTATTTGGAACTGGACTTGCATTGATGGTTGGAAGCCTTATGTGTTCAATGTGTGTTGAACCCTTTTCCTCAAGAAGAATAGCAGGTGCTCTTAGCTGCTGAGTCAGGTCTCTAGCCCAGTAATTGGGAATCTCTTAATGAACCCTTTTTCAAATATCTAGTGTACCTTTGCTTTTCTGTCAGTGTATCCTGTCATTCTCAGATTACAGTAGGGTGATGAGTTTCCCAGAGAGACAGTGCTTACTAAAATATTTGCCCTGTAGGAAAGAGGAGCCCCCATTTTATCATCATCAGAAAACATGCATGAAGAGAGACACCTATTAGAATTTTTGTGATTATTATTTATTATAGCAAAGTACTCAGTGAAATATTTGATATGGATGGACTGAGAAAATGATTTGCTGATTTACATGGTAAATTAAATTTATCACATGGGTGTTAGAGTGCATACCTATAATCCCAGAACTCAGATAGCTGGGCCAGAAAGATAAAGAGTTTGAGGCTCTCTTAGCATACACATTAAAATCCTGTCTATAAAAGTAAATTAAAGGTTTCGAAATTTCTGATTCCTAGGCATCTCTTAGGAAAATTACCTCACAGATGAGACCCAGAATGTTTTTTTAGAAAAAGATTTTTAAAAGTAAGTGTGTGTGTGTGTGTGTGTGTGTGTGTGTGTGTGTGTGTGTGTGTGTTGCCATAGAGGCCAGAACAGTATTCCATTAGATCCTGAGTTACATGTAGTTTGGAGCCACTCAATGTGGGTGCTGGTGGCTTTGGAAAACCAGGAAGTGCTCTTAACCCTTGAGCTATCTCCCCAGCCTTGAGAAACTGTATGGTTAAAGAATGTTTTCAGGTGAGGTATTCTTATATAATAATGACAGGTTTGATAGTCACAATGTTAAGGGTAGTTATCGAAAAATGTTAAATAACACCAAATATACACAGAAAAGAATCAACAAATATATTGAGAGATTTTATAAATGTGTCAGGATATATTTTACTTACTTAAAAATCCTTTTTATGAAACTGAAATCCTAATTTTTTTTCCTTCTCATAACAATGAACAGTAAACTTTGCCTCATGGATCCCCATGTATATTTCCAAGCAGGAATCTGTGAAAAATCTGTGAAAATTTGAGGTACAGTGACATAGTACTGACTCCATCCACCTCCAGAAACTTACTTGAAGTAGGAATATCTTAAGTGATGCTGCTACTTCCCAAGGTGGCACTGTGAAAAAGAATTTCTCTGTTATGCAACTAGCTATAGTGTAGTGTAGGGAATGCTGCATGTTTGGTTGTGATAAATGGAGGACTTATTGTTCTTGGGTTTTCGTTTGTGCCCTCATAGTCATCCAGAGGCTTTCATCTCATCCAAGCTGTTATTCTCTATTCCAGGCTTGCAGCTAGAATCAAGGCCGGGAATTCTGAAGGACTGGGGATGGTGTGAGTTCATGATCTCTCCCCATAGACAGGTGTTGTCCTCATCTGGGCATCCTGGGTGCAGGATTTGTGGAGTGCTTCCCTGCAGCACAAGGATTATCTGGCCAGAAGTGTCCATCCATTTTCAGCACTGAAAAAGATTGGCGGAAGAAGGCAGGGTCTGGTAAGTGAGATGCTCCCCTCTTGTCAGTGCACTTCTGCACTTAGGTCCCTACAGCAGTGTGGACAGCTTTCCTATGATCTCAGCTTGAGCCTCAGATTTTTCACAACAAAAGAAAAAGTATCTGATGTGAGGCCCAATTCTATGCACATGCAGTTAATTCTGCTTGAATTTTAGGTATGTACCAAATGACACTTTGACTCTCATAAGACCTCTTCATCAAATTATGCTTGGAAACTTGGATATTCACATGCTCAGGAAGAAACAGATTCGACCATATTGGTGCAGCATTCGTTTAGTCCCAGCAACCTTGAGACAGACTTACAGGCAGAGGCAGAGGCAGAGGCATATTAATGTGAGTTCTAGGCCAGCCTGATGCAATATAGTAGGTTACAGAATATCAGTAAAGAAAATAAGAGCAAGTAAATCAATAAGAAGATTCTTCCCTTGTTTGATGCTATAAAATGTCAATGCCAAATGCCTCAGAGGACAGTGTGTAACAAACTCTGAAAGTGTTAGATCCTAGCATAGCAGATTTGAAGGTTTAGGGACTGGCCTTAATGGAGGAAAACACCAACCACTCCAGAAATCCTGGCAGTATTTGTCAAATATTCTCTCAGGGAAGGAAAGAGTTCATTGCCAGGAAAAGAAGGAGTTTCATGAGGGTATGTCTTAGATAACTGGATGAATCTTTGTAATTGATTTCTCAGCCAGAGAATAAACATATGAATTATTTTCAATTCAAAAAAATGAGAAAGAAGTCAACCCACCTACTAAAGGAGCAAGAAAAAGACGGTCCTCACAGATTTGCAGAAAATGGAGAGTGAGTCCAGGAGGCATGAAAGAAGTACATACTGAACCTCCAGGAGGTGCCAGCCAAGACAACCAAGAAATTAAATGGGAAACAACGCTGATGGAGTTATCCAACTGGAATGCTGCCTTATATTCTGTGCTGGGTATGGAAAGGATTCCAGCCTGTTTGGATACCAGTATGGAGGGTCCTCCAAAAGACAAAACCTGCCCTACCACATAGTTCATGTACACTTTGCCAAAATTCAATATATTAAAGTGGTACTTGTCCATCAGCTGATTGCAGCACTGTGTGCAGAACATTAGTGAACCAAGCATGGTGTCCAACAGCATTGTCAAGTGGGAAGAACACGTGAAGTACATAGAATGTGGAGTCCTTACGGCCATAGTGAAAATCAAATTGTGTTGTTTGTAGTGTGCAGATACAACTGGTGTTTGATAAGATGGTTCAGCAGATAAGACACGTACTCTTCTTGTAGTCCCCAGGCTGAAGTCAGAGGACCTCATGGTGGCTTTCGATGTCAGTAAATTACAGAATCCAGATAATTGGTGCCCTTTTCAGTCCTCCATGGGCACACCACATATTTGTTACACAGGAATCCATGGGAATCACACACAACCACACACACAAAACTATACACACACATACCACACACAGAGATACAGGCATAAAATAGGTTAAAATATTAAGTGGATGCTTTTAAAACTGGATACAACTTGAGGTAAACATACTAATCAAACTAAACCCATCTCAGCAAGAGTCAACCATGGGTATGTTCACTTCAAGCCAGGGGTTTGACTATATGCACCTGGAATCCTGTATTTCATTTCATGAAATTGAGGAAGATCACTGCCCCAGACTACTAATGATGAAAGGGGTGGAGTGAGAGCTTCAAAATGGGAGGAAATATGGTAAAAGTAGGAGTGTGGTCACTATATTGCATACTCTTGGGGAACAATACCATGTTTCGTAACCAGTGTAATGAAAATAAAAATTCAAGGGAATAATTTTATCACCACTATTGATTTTAGCTAATGTTTTTGACATTAAGTGGTTGCAGTGATTTCACGCATATAATGTATTTATGTAACATCTTTTCTTACTTTGAGGAAAACATTAAAACCCTCTATATATGTTCATGGATGAAATAACTGATTTAAGTTTCTACTGTCAAATTTAGTGTATTCAAATATTTACAAGCATAGAAAATATCTTTGCATTTGTATATAAATCCAGACATGTACACATTAGTCTACATACCTACATATGTACCTATGCATGTACATATTCATCAGAGTCTTTAAACATCAGACATACCCGTGTGTCTGTACATATATCTCACCTTGTGGATGATGAATAGCGATGTATTCCAAAGGCTTGGGCAGCACATACAATGCATAGCCATAATATCAAGCAATTTCCATTTCCTTCTTGCTGTGAAGGAAAACACCCAGTTTGTCCTGAGAGGTGCACTTGGCAACATTCTGTCACTCCCGTTGAGCCCACTTCTTCATGGCCTACCTCTCTGGCCTCTGCTGTGCTGTGATGGGCTGTGAGATGACTGGTCCTGGAATGTTGACTTCCCTTCATGGAATTGGGTGGCAGATGGTGTCTTGCAGCAGATATTGGGTTTGAGGTTTGGGAGGTGATGGAACCTTGTTCCTAGCAGCAGACACAAGCTACCTTTGCAGTGAAGAATGAGATGATACTCATAGGGGGCAGGCCCAGGGACAGCTGACTGAGGTCTCATGCAAGAATGGAAGCTGTGTGTCACATTAGTTTGTGTGGCACTGGTGGCAGTCGGCACAGCTGTCTTGTCAGAGGCCGTCACAGATATGCTGGCAGCAGCTGGTTGGGATGGCTTGAGTGTGGGAGACTGAGCCAAGTGGGAATGTGGCCTCACAGCATAAGCTGCAGTGGGCTTGCATAAAGCCAGGGTCAGAAGCTTTCTGGAAAGCAGGCTGGCTTGAGGCTTGACCAGGTCTGGGAAAGGCAGAGATACCAGCTTGATCTTCCCAGGTGGGAGCAGCTCACACAGGGACAGAGATGGATTCTCCTTGTGAGCACTGCTCACTGGTCTCTAAGCATTGCCCAGGGTTTTAGCAGGCCCTCGGCCATCACATGGCACATCCAGCAGTGATGTGGTGGCTGGGCCTGTGCTGGGATCATTGTTGCTGCTCAAGTTTAGCAGAGCCTGGGAGGGGGAGATGCCCATTTTCTTGTCACTCTTCTTTCCCAGTGGGTGAAAGACCTGCACGGCCTCCAGCATGTGCATGCCGAGGTGAGTGTGAGGCTTTTTAAAGCTGACTTGGCTGAGCTCAAGTGGATTCCTCCTCTTCTTGGTCTTGGGGATGCTGAGCTTGTCTTCTACATTCACTCTGGGACAAGATGGCTTTAGCCCCCCAGTTTTCTTGTTTTTTTTTCCCTCTGGTTGTCTTGGTCTTGTCTTGGCCCTGTGCCCTAGATATCGTGGGCCTGCTGTGTGCAGATTTCTGAGCTGTGCCATCTAGGTGCTTGACCATGTTGTCAATAGCCCCTTCACTGGCCATAGCAATGCCAAAAGCATCTTCTCCCTCCAACAGGATCTGGCACTGGATTCTGGCCTGAGGAACTCCATGCAGCAGATCAGAGGCTTTCTTATTTTCCTCTTTGAATATGAAGATGTTGCTGCTGGAGCTTTCCTGGGCCTGATCACTCCTGAAGACTCTAAAGTCTGTGGAATGTGTTGCCATGGGATCTTCCAATTGGACTAGGTCAGTGAGGGAGTTTAAGAGTTGGGGAAGGTGAATGTCTGACACAAGTGTAGTCATGTCTTCAAAATCAATGCTGGACACCATGACACTCTGCAGAGTTCCTGGCTCTTCCAGACCAAGGCTAGTGCATCCCAAGATGGAATCATCAGAAGCTAGCTTCTGCCTTAGGCTTCCATCAGTGTAGTTCAGGGGCTGCTGCATGCCGGGCTGTGCTAAAGAGGAGAGTGGTGCATCTTGGTTGTCTTTAATTCACTCATAGGCCTTCATAGGCATCCATGGTTCAGCAGTCATCTCCTACATATTGTTTTTCCCTGTTTCTACCAGGCTTGGAACAGGAGGCAATGTCATGAATTGTGAAGCACTTTGCATGGGAGCAGTCAATGATCTGTCCCCAAAGACAGGTGGTGTCTTCATCTGCACATCCTGTGTGCAAGCATTGCAGAGCTCTGGACTCTGCAGCTGACAGATTGTCTGGCTTGGAGGTGTCAATCCCAGGGATATCTCCATTTCCACTACTTAAAAAGAGTGAAGGAAGAAGACAGTGTCTGGTGAGTGAGATGCTTCTCTCCTTTGAGTGCACTTGAGCACTAAGGGCCCTACAGCATTGGGGCAGGGTTTCCTATAGCTCTGCTTGAGTGGCAAGTGCATCACCTTTGGAGACTCATAGTACTCTTCAGTGGTTTGTGGTGACCATGTGATGTCGTGTCCTCTCAGATGTTTGTGTGTTCCTTTGTGTTTGTGTGGTGTGTGCATGCATAGTGATCACTAGGAGGTTACAGAATTCCCTTGGCATGTGGTCTTCCCTCACCCTCCCCTTTGTCTTTGAAATAGTGCCTCTCCTTTCTTTGGAAGTTTGCTCTTAGGCAGGTCATCATGTCTAAAGATTCCAAAACTTACATGTGTCTTTTATCTTGTTTCAGTCTCTGTCATCACTACTATGTCTCCAGAAAGCTTGGTTTTTATAGGCGGTTAGGTTACTGCACCCAATTCCCCACTCCTGACAGCCTACCAGTTGTAGAACCCTGACTTTTATCCAGCCACACTTTTAAGAGACTTCTATAAGTGGCATGACAATTAGTTTAAGGAGGTGAAATCTTTGGGCTGGAGGGTTACTTTCTCCCATCATTGAGACTGAAGATTGGGATGGGGAGCCAGAGGCAAAGCTATCCTCTTGGGACTCACATTCTTCCTCTGTGTGGGAATTGAGATCTAAAATATCACACATGGCTATCATTTACCTGGAGGAGAGGGTGGCATTCTGGTCCATCACAGTTACAGTGAAGTCCTTCCTGTCAGTGCTTTCTGTGAGATCCCATGGGAGAACACTTGGATAAAAGAGTACTAAGGTAGAGATCTGGTTCTGGCCAGGCAGTGCACTCAGCTTTTTCGTGCCAGCTCATTGGTAAAGGTAGGCACTGTCCATGAGCTGCTGGCCACAAGTGCTGGGGTCTGATGGCAGGAGCCATGCAGAACTCATAGCTGCTGTGGAGACCCTGGAGAAGTTGCACACACTTCCTCCTGAAGGTGTGGAATTCCTCAGCACAGGCACAGAAGGCCTCAGAGCACATTCTGTCCCAAAGAATGGTGTGCTTTGGAAATTAACTGTAGAAAGCAAGAGAACACTGGGAAAATTGTGAGATGGAAATTTTGTAGCTTCCTGTGAAGAGCTGTGTTATGGCCAGGTTGTCCTGTCTGCGTTTGTCTGTAACCCATGTTCCCTCACATATCCCAAACAAAAGGATTCAGAATGCTTCTTGGTACTGGATAGGATGTAACTCATTAGATGAGCTGCCTGTCATTCCTGTTTGGGCATGGAAGTCCTAGATGCTCTGTTTTAATCCAGGCTTTCATATGGACACTACTGTTTTTTGCCCTGCTGTGACACTCCCTTACATCTGTGTGCCAGATCAGATGTGTTTACAGATAGGAGAACCTTAGACAACCTGTCATACTTGTTTGCCTTATCCCTGTTCTGTGCATATCTTACTCTGCTTAGTGAGCCAGAGAGCAGTCTGGCCTCCAATTTCACAGATCACCCTGCCTCTGCCTCCAGAGTGCTGGTGTCATAAGTACTTGCTATGTCCACCAGGCTGACTTTGCTTCATGATATGATGTATCTATAATTTCATAGAAAACTACAGTAGTCATCTAATATCCCTTCCTCTTCTAGCTCCTGCTATTCCCCACTCAATCTTTATATAAACCATGACATCTTATTAATTTTATAACTGTTAATCAATTATGCATATAAGACTTCATGGGTCAAACCTACTGAAATGTTTGTTGTTGTTTGCACTTGTTTCATGTGACCTCTTGAGATTGCTTATGAATTAAGGGTTTTCATCTCTGAATAAGATTTTCTCAGTTTTACTGTCCTCGATATTGGCTCTTTAACAGTTGCTGGGGAACTGGTAATTTTGGATAACTCTCAGTGAGGAATATTGGTGGGAATTGCTCTACAGTTTCACATGTCATTAGTCATTGTGCAGGGAACACCTGCATGTGGAGTGTCCAACCCCATCTGGTAAAAAGCAGACGAGTCGTTTTCAGGGAAGTAGTCATCAGAGACTAGTCAAAATGTACTCTTACATCAGTGACTCTATCCATAGTTCCCTTATGTTTTTTTGTGCTGTATCACCCCTTTGTGTCATTCCCTGGTAGTACTGTAGTGTATCTAGGCAAGGGTGTGGGAGATACTTATATTCATTCCTCATTCTAACTGCCACACAAAGCACTAGATAATGTACCAATGTCTAACAGTCCTTGTTGAAACTGACCCAGGAACCTGTTTAGCTCTCTTCCTTCATTCAAAAGAGGTGTCACAGCTTTCACTCAGGAACTCTTTCTCACTGAGCTAGTGCTGTAGCTTGCAGCTACATGTGCAGCTCAGTAGCACTGTTCCTCCATGTAGAGAGTTTTATGTTTTCTACTGCTGGACAAAATGCTGCCATTAGTATGTCCTTTTCCATATACAGCAGAATGTCCTGGACACTCACCCTGCCAGATTCCCTCATAACTCACCAACAGCCAGATTATGTGACACATTCCCAGTGGCAATGCCTGACAGTAGGATGCTTCATTCATTCTTCTCGTCATAGAACTTTCAGAAGAAACATGGTTATCCTGGTGCAATGTAAGCCCAACAGGCAGAACTTCACCAGGACTTTGCTATTGAATACTCTGAGGACAAACATACAACTAGAGATAGGAGGGTTTATTCTAGATAGATACATGGATGGATGGATGGATAGATGAATGGATGGATGGATGGTCTGAAGGATGGAGAGATAGATGGTTGGATGGAGGGGTGGTTGTGTGGATAGTGTATGCATGTTTGGATAATTAGAAATGTGTTCTGTTTTGAATTCCCATCATTTCTGTGGTTTATAATAAATTTAAAACTTTGCTTATTATCTTCATTGATTTTTGAAAAGAACTTATTTTCTCTAACTTCCTATACTGATTTTAGTTTCCCTATTCTCTGATCCTTTAGTTGCTACCACAGGACCCTCTTCTCAGTCCTTAGTCCATATCTGCTGCACTTTTGATAGGAACAGGCTTTAATAGCTAACAACCAAATATAAGAAAATAAAGATAAGGTGAAGGAACTTATTACAACTAAGTTGAAGATCACTACCCAATGGAAGGAAAAGTGTCCTAATGGCTGGCAGAAGAGTCAGAGACCCATATGTTCTTAGAATACCACAAAATTCTAAGCATATAAATCTAATTTATGCACAGAAGCACTGGGTGGACATAAGTAGGGTGATGCTGCTTCATTGTTTGTGAGATTATATGAGCTGTGATTTGTAGATTCATGGAGCTTTGTTCTTTATTGTCCTCCAGCCCTGTGGCTCTTAAACCCTTTCTTCCTTCTTTTCCATAAGATGGGATTTCATAACTTTTGAGGGGAGGGATTTCTTGGTGACCTCCAATGTGTGATACTAATTCTATTTATTCTCTTTTTCCATTTTTGTTTAAATTAGAAACAAGATTGTTTTACATGTTAATCTCAGTTCCCTCTCCCTCCCCTCCTCCTCTGTCACCCACTAACACCCTATCCCATACCCTTTCTGCTCCCCAGGGAGGGTGAGGCCTTTTATGGGGGATCATATCCTTTGGGATAAGGCCTAGGCTCTCCCCCATGTGTCTAGGCTGAGAGAGTATCCTTCTATGAGTAATTGACTTCTGAAGTCCATGTAGTACAGAGGCCCCATATATTTCTGAGGTCTCCTCACTGACACCCATGTTCATGTGGTCTATATCAGTCCCATGCTGGTTTCTAAGCTATCAGACTGGGGACCATGATCTCCCCCTTTTTCAAGTCAGTTGTTTCTGTGGGTTTCACCAGCATGGTCTTGACCCCTTTGTTCATCACTCCTCCTTCTCTGCAACTGGATTCCAGGAGTTCAGTTCAGTGTTTAGCTGTGGGTATCTGCTTCTACTTCCGTTAGCTGGTGGATTTAGGCTCTAGGATGACATATAAGGTACTCATCAAACTCATTACTGGAGAAGAGCATTTAAGGTAGCCTTTCCACTATTGCTTAGATTGTTAGTTGGTGTCATCCTTGTAGTGCCAGATTTATCTTTAAACATATAATAGATCCATCTATTATGGTAGCTCTTATATTCCTCTTTTCTACTCTTCCTCCAACTCAAACTTCCTGCTCCCTCATATCCTCCTATCGCCTCCTGTTCTCCCCTTCCCCTCCCCTAGGTCCTCTCCCCTCCCCCTATGCTCCAAATTTCCTCAGGAGATCTTGTACCTGTTCCCTTCTCTGTGGGACAATGTTTATTCCACTTAGGGTCCTCCTTGTTTCCTAGTTTTTCTGGAGGTATGGATTGTAGGCTGGTAATCCTTTGCTCTATGTCTAAAATCCATGTATGAGTGAATACATGTCATGTTTGTATTTTTGTGACTGGGTTACCTGGCTCAGAATGGTTTCTTCTAGTTCCATCCATTTGCCTGGAAATTTCAAGGTTCCATTGTTTTTGCTGTTGAATAACTCTTCATTGTATAAATGTACCACATTTTCTCTATCCATTCTTCAGATGAGGGGCATCTAGGTTGCTTCCAGGTTCTGGCAATTACAAATAATGCTGCTATGAACATCGTTGAACAGATTTCCTTGCTGTATTAACATGCTTCTTTTGGGTATATGCCTAAGAGTGGAATTACTGGATGTATGTGTAAAATCCATGTATGAGTGAGTGCATACTACGTTTGTCTTTTTGTGACTGGGTTATCGCACTCAGAATGGTTTCAGTTTTGTGCATGACCATAGACATCTATCATGCCAGCGAGCAGTTACACCAGCACCATTTGTTGAAGATGCTTTCTTTTTTCCATTCTATAACTTTAGCCTCTTTGTCAACATTCAGGTGTGTTTGCATGTGTGTGGGTTAATATCAGGGTTTTCAACTCAATTCATTCCATTGGTCTACCTGTCTATTTTTGTGCCAATACCAAGCTGTTTGTAGGACTATAGATCTATAATGGAGCTTGAAGTCAGGGATGGTGATGCCTCTGGAGCCTTCTATAACCTTGGTACCCATGTCACACAAAGACACAACTAAGAAAAAAGAACTACAGACCAATATCCCTCATGAATATGATGCAAAAATACTAAATAAAATACTGGCTTTTCAATTCCAAGAACACATCAGAGAAATCATCTACCATGATCAAGTAGGCTTCATCCCATCGATGCCAGGATGATTCAACATAAGAAAATCCATCATTGTAATTCACCATATAAAGAGACTGAGAAATAAACACCACATGGTCATCTCACTAGATGCTGAAAAAGCCTTTGACAAAATGCAACACCCCTTCATGATAAAGGTCTTTGAGAGATAAGGGATAATAACAACATACTTAAACATAATAAAAGCAATATACAGCAGGCCCACAGCCAACATCAAACTAAATGGAGAGAAACTCAATGTGATTCCTGTAAAATCAGGAACAAGACAAGGCTGTCCACTGTCTCCATACCTCTTCAATATTGTCCTTGAAGTTAAAAGGAGATCAATAGGATACAAATTGGAAAGGAAGAAGTCAAGCTTTCACTGTTTGCAGATGATATGATAGTTTGTGTAAGTGACCTGAAAAACTCTACCAGGGAACTACTATAGGTGAAAAACACATTCAGCAAATTGGCAGGATACAAGATTAACTCAAAAAATCAGTAGCCCTACTCTATACAGATGACAAATTTGTGGAGAAAGAAATCAGAGAATCATCACCCTTTACAATTGCCACAAATGACATAAAATACCTTGCGGTATTGCTAACAAAAAGTGAATGAACTGTATCAACAATTTTGAGTTTTTAAAGAAAGAAATTAAAGAAGATACCGGAAAACGGAAGGATCTTCCATGTCCTTGGATAGGTAGGATCAACATAGTAAAAATGGCAATCTTGCCAAAAGCAACCTGCAGATGCAATGTAATCCCCATCAAAATCAAATCAGACCTTGAAAGAAAAATTCTCAATTTTATATGGAGAAACAAAAGACCCAGGATAGCGAAAAAAACCCTGTACAATAAAGATTTTCTTAATTTTAAAAAGAAATCACTCAACTCTGCATGCCTCATTATACCATAGTAAAATATTTGGGTAGTAATACCTACAATTTCTTTTATGTGTGAATATTGAGATACTTGAGTTTATGTTTTAGACTATCTACTATAGTTGAACTATTATAATTTCTCTTTACCGTTCTCAGCTTTGCCTCTATTATTATATATATTAGTGCATTATAGTAGTATATATATTAGTGCTTACTATTCTGGTGGGATTTTTAATAGACTTAATTGAATATATAATAGAAAATATCAATAATTCATGTCACTTTTAGACACACATGTTAATTACTTCAAACATTTTTGGAAATGCCAAACCAGCCCAGGCTTATATGCATTTTCCATTATTAAAATTGGTAATATATGCAGAATGTATGAACAGTGACACAATTTCCCAACTTTATATAAGTAAATTTAAATGCTATTCTATGCATAGTATTTATATGTAAGTGGCACATAATTTTCCTTGATCTTGTACATGCTATGATGAAAATCTCTGTTATATACTAAATTACAATAATCTAATTACAAAACTCTTCAGTTTCAAGATGAAAGCTATACCCATAAAATAATTTATTAACATCCATAAACATGGATTTTTAACTCTTTAACACTCTAAAAAGTTAATGAAATTCTCAAAACTCAGAGTAAAAGTTACTATTATAATTACAATTTAACTATCTAAACCTTATTGTAGCTAGAAATCAGTTAACAACTTGAAGATGACCACCGGTTTTTATACCAGATCTCTTCTTCTGATCAAAGAAAAAGAGATGTACTGTTGCTTATGAGAAATGTGTACTTTTAGTAAAATGTTATACAATTCATTTAGGAATATGAAATACTTTTCACAACATGGGCATTTTTGTTAGACTTTCTTATAGTTTTTGCATTCTCTCATCACAACTTACTTTGAAAAGCAATTTACTAGCCAAAAGTAACTTTTATGCAATAAAACAGCAAGAAAATATTTTACATTCCTTAACCCCAAAAGGAGAAAGTATTTGGCAAAGGGATAACTCATAAAACATATACATATATTCTCCTGTCTGTATATGAACATAAAAGTCATTAACTATGATTATTAATTATTATTTTGTATGTCCATTACTAGAAAGGTTATTTACCATTGGCAAGCTATATAAATAAGAACTTAATCATATAAAACAGTGAACACATTGCACAGCCTGTTTTGTATAACTTGAAATTTTAGAGTTAAATATTGGTAATTATAGATGTGACACTTTCAATTAACCTTCAACATAGACCAAGCTGAATTTAGATTCTGTAGCTTTCAAATTGTATAATGGCAAAGGATAACAACTAAGTATAGAAATACTTATCTTTCAATAAAAATAACCTCAGTAAAGAGACTTGCCCTCCTCCTGTGTCTCCTACAGGTAACATCTGGTTTGTAGCTTTCACTCTGTTAGTTACAATTACCCCCTTTCTATCCTCTCACATATCACATCTTTTGGGTGATTCTCAACAGCTTATTTCTGTTCTCCATTCAAACAATATGCATGTTAGTCAGAAGGATCTAAAACAGAAGTTAACACATTGGATATTTTAACAGGAATGTTTCACTAGGGAAATTTCACTGTAAATTAAAAATTTATTGTTATAATTTATTTTAAAACACTTAGAGTTGTACATTTTTACATAACTGTTCACACCAGCTTCTGTGATTCCTGAAAAGGACAAATTTAACAGAGCCACACCACCAAGAAGGAGCTTGCAATAGATGGGTCAGCACATGCATAATTTCAGAGGGGTGTCATCTCACCCCCTCCTGTTCAATGGAACAGTGATTTTCACTGATTGTTTTGATGCACACTATTTTTTCAGCTACTTTTCTTTACATTCTTTGCCTCTCATCTTAGTAGACTATAAACATGTGTGACTGTGTCCTATCAGAACTTAGTACAGAGTAATATTAAGATCCCCAGGACTTACTATCTTGAGGATAAAGATGAGAGTCAATTGGTATAGTGCTTACCTGGGTTCATGAAATTATTGGTTTATCCCTGTCACACAGGGACCAGCCATGCTGGCTCAACCTAGAGTCCCAGCACTCCTGGAGCTACATGAAACCCATCTGCAAAAAAAACATCTTTTTGGTTTTAATAACCCTGCAACTTTTATGGGAACCACAAAGTTACTGGTGACAAGCTCTGGCTTCTTGGAATACCCCTGCTCTTTACAGGTCTGTAGAGCTCAGAATAACCTCTGCTTCCATCACTCTATGGCTCTAGGATCACTCCTACTCTTATCTCTCTCAGGATCTAGGATCATCCCTGCTCTTATCTCTCTCTGGCTATAGGACCATTCCTGCTCTTGTCTCTCTCTAGCTCTCAGGATCCACACTGAACTCAACACTTTCTGACTCCCAAGGTCAACTTTGCTCTCATCTCTTCAGCAGGCTTACAAGAAATCTGAATTAACTTCAAAGGGCTGTTGTAATCCTAAAGCTGGAGGTCCCACTTTGGATGACACTGTATTTTTGTCTGACTTGTGACATTTCTCAAGGAGATGTAAAACAAAAGTTTGTATGGTCTCCTCATGATGGAGACTCAGAATTAGTGCATTAATATGTCTGAAGTACAGAGTAGGTGATATGCTTACTCCCAAACTTAGAACTATCAGACCATTGAATAATTCCTCTGTGTTCTTTTCAGATAGGGTCTTGCTCTACAGCACAGCCTGCCCTGGAACTCAGTATGTAGCTGAAACTTCCCTATTGCCAATTTACCTGCTTAGTTTTTCCCAAGTAAAAGATTCATGGGCAGTCCCTTTTAAGGAAGTATTTAAAGGTAAAATTCAGATAATATCTGTTGATAAAATTAAACCCCACATTGCCTCTTCAATTCTTAACCTTACACACCTGAATTTTTACCTCTCCAATTCATATACACTTTGGGAAAAAATGAGCCACCTTAGTTAGTGCCACTTGTCTGTATGTGGATATGGACAGCTCCACTGGAGCATGAGGCCACAGCTCTGATGAAATGTGACTCTACCTTCCCCAGAAGCCATCAGTTGCTAGTAGCTCCTCAGCTGGTATGAAACTTCATGAACCCTGCCCCAAAGCAGACTGGGATGTTGCCTGGATTGATTTTCTGCAGGCTAATGCATATAGATTCACCTGCTGTGAGTTCATGCCTGCAATGGTGCTGCCGTGCCTGGCAAAACTGTTTGACTGGAGATGCATGAATAGATTCAAGGACAGAAACCACATGCTCTTATTATCCCATATTTAGGCTTTGGACAAAATCTAGCCTCTCCTGAAGATAACAGTCCAAGGCATACACATACTTAACATAACTAAGGCAATATGTACCAAGCCCATTGTTAACACCTACCATATAGAGAAAAGCTTGAATCCTTTCTACTACAATCAACAAACCAAATATCACCATTCTTGTTCAATAGTTGATTAAAGCCCTGAAGGAACAATGGATCCAAATAAGAAAGGAAAAGACCAAAGCATCCTCATCTGAAAATGGCACAACTCCACAGAAACAACCCTAAAGACTATCAGGAAACCCCCACTACTGTAAATGTTAGGTCTCAATCCTGAGACAAAGTGCTGCTGTGCCTATTAACAGATCAGATGGATACTGGCCGCCAGGTTCTCCCAGCACTCCTCAGTCTATACCTGCTACAGAGTCACCTTGTCTTATTCCTCCAGCACCCTTGAACTCTCCAACCCAAGGCTGGCCTTTCTCTTCCACAGAAGCTCTTCCCTATACAACCCCCACTTTTGGACAGTGGCCCTTTTTACCTTTTGGCCTCTTGCCCTCTTAGCCGCAACTCCTGATTTCTATCTCTCCCGCTTCCCTCTCCTTTCCCCCTTTCTTCACATGGCCAGGTTCAGTTTGCCAGGAAACTAAACACTTTATCCACCGCATTCAGCTCCTTCTCTCACCTCTCCATGGGAGCTACAGTTACACTTGTGTCCCTGAGGTTCCCTGAATCCATTGGCTTGCTTCCTCCCCCCAAGGAACTTCTATAGTCCTGCCACATCTCTGAGCCCTCCTGGCCTAACACAGTATCTCTTATCTTCTGTCTGCTGTTCTCCAGCTGCTGCTCTAGGCTCTATCCTGAAGTTTCCTCCCCTCTTCCCCTTGAACCTATCAGATCTGTCTCTTCCTTAAGCCTTCCCAGGCCTCCTCTCCCCCAGAAACAACTCCTATACCACGTGACCCCATTCTCTGTCATCAGCTCCCTCCTAAAAGTCACTCAGCTTCTCCAAGTCTTTCTAGACCCTACACTCCATTTTCAGATCCTTCTTTAACCAAAGAAATTAACCAATTTAACCAATAGAAATTCCCTCCTGAGGAATTTTGTTTTATGTCCTCTTTTTCTCCTCATTGGACAAGAAAGGGCTTGGCTCCCCTCCTCTCCTGTCTCTTCTCTTGTCTGCACATCTTGTTCTCTCTTAGAGAACATATGGAACTATTTTTCCTGTTCTTGGTCATCACTGTCGCTGTTGTCTTCCTGTGAGATCTTGTCTTACTTTTCATACTCCAAATTGCCCTCCATCCTCTCTTTCTTATCATACTCTTTCTCTTCTCCTCCTCCTTCCACCCCCCTTCTTACCCCTTTATACATATTTCCATCCACCAATAACCACAGATTGGCATGCCTGGTTTTCAAATTCTCTCATACAGTAACAACTTCATATGACTGCACAGTAAATGCTATCTCAGGATTTCTGAGTTCAGTGGGTCTGGTGAAGACATGTGTAGCAAAATGTAGCTTCAAACTGAACAAAAGGCTCATAGTTAATAATCTACAATAGGTAGTCTTCATTTGTTACAACATTTAAACTCTTGTTTAAATTTTTACTGTTTATATAACTTGGATAAAATGCGTGTTTTAAAATAGATCTACTAAGACAGTGCCATTTAAGGCTAAAGAAGCAACAACAAGTCTCCAAAATATTTGGATGGATTTTTTATATGATGGTAAATTCCTGAGGTTTTAAAGAGATACTTAGGTTAACAACAACTGACCTAAAGTATATGTAACTATCTTGTGTTTACTATCTTCAACACCAGGCTTCTAAATTTAAAAAAAATAAACAATATATATTTGATAAATAAGTTTTATATTCCTTGGGTCTAATCACGTTAGCAGTAAATGACTTAAAGATAATTTTCTAGCCTCTTTGTCTTTTCTCAACTTTAGCTATTAGAATAACCTGAGTTATACAAGAAACTGTGATATTATATAATGGTGCACTATAAAAATGATCAGAAGGGTTTCCTCTCTATCTATGGATTGTATTTATGGTTTAGTGTTTTATTTTGAAGGCAGAGAGACTTTAATTAAATCTTCAACTCAAATTTTTAAGTCTCAAGTTTTTTAAGGATAAAGCTTAAAATTTTAACCTTATGAAAGCTACTAACTTGTAAAATATTATGAAATATATTTTAATGACAAACCTTATTCAGCTACCTGTATAAGTCTTCAAGTTTAAAGTTTAAAACTGGTAACTGAAAAAGAAAGTTGATTGCTGATTTTGGGAATTGAACCCTTTAACACAAAAGTTGTCAGTGTGAAAATTACAGTTCTGAAATGAGAAAAATCAGATTTACCGTCAAGCAGATATCCCCTCAAGTCTCCTTCCTCTTTCTGCTCTCCATCTTTCTCTCTTTTCTCTCTTCGTTCCCTTTCTCTGCCTCCTCTCTCCTCTCCTTTTCATTACCTCTATCCTGCTTTCTATCTTTTTTCTTCTCCCCTCCTTTCCTGTCTCTTCTCTTATCTGCACAAATTGTTCTCTCTTAGAGAACATATGGAACTATTTTTCCTGTTCCTGGTCATCACTGTCACTGTTGTCTTCCTGTGAGATCTTGTCTTACTTTTCATACTCCTAATTGCCCTCCATCCTCTCTTTCTTATCATCCTCTTTCTCTTCTCCTCCTCCTTCCACTCCCCCTTCTTACCCCTTTATACGTATCTCCATCTATGTCTATAACTCTCTGGATCCCTTTATTGAATATTGACCTAATGATGCAAAAGAACAGTAGAAATGAGAAGGAAGATGAATCAAGCAAAAGTTGGATCTTTTCAGGCCAACCATTTTTAGTAAGTAGAGGGGTGTTGTTCTAAAACCAAAAACCACTTGTCCCTGAAGGATAACATCCAAAATAGAAAAATTATTAGAAAAGTGTGCAGGATGATTTCATTGCTTTCCCAACACTAGATCTGCTGAAGAAGTCAGACTAAAATGACACTGCAAATCATAAGAGATGACAATCATATGCAGTGTGTGGTGTGGACTTTCTTTAACCTCTTGCTCTTGTGGTCATTTCTTCGTGGTTTGTCTTAGAAACCCAGCAGTGGTATCAGCAACCTTTTAAGAGCAGCTGGGTTAATTGGAATGTGAACCTTAGAGGGAGGCTTTTACAGCATTCAGTTAAGACCCTCTGGATATTACTTAGTTTTAAAAGTGTTCTGAGCCATAGAAGCTGAATCCTACATACTCACTCTTTATAATTGGGTGAACATGCCGCTGCATTTGATTTTGGCAGCATCTTCTGGTAGCAAACATGCAGAAGTTAGTTCACAGTCAATAGGAAGCCTACTTGGGTTGGATGTGTCTGAGAAGACAAAAGAACCCAAGAGGTCCCAGTGAACCTCAGGCCTGATCCACAAAGGAAGACAGACCCACAGAGTTTCAACAACTGGCTCCCGACGTGATTCACCAAGTCATGCTAGGACAAACCTCCTGTCTGCTAGGTGGAGAAGGAGGAGGGAATGATCTCTTTTGTCCTTCTGATACATAAAGGTCCAAGGAAGCTGAACTTTGAACAATTACTTCTTGATGGTCCCTCACTGAGGACAAGATCCTTTATTCTCCCATGTCGAGTTATACCTGATATCTAAATAGTAAGTTTTGTTCTTCTGTTTCTTACCTACTTCTGCTTCCCTCCTACCAACAGGTCACTCTGATTCCATCTTCACCAAAAGTTCCCAGGACTTCTTCAAACATCAGTTCAACAGTGTCTAGGTCTTCAGCTCCCTGCCTTCAATCCTGCCACTGGGACCTGTTTGATTTCTCCCTATGTGAAGAGGAGCCCCATCTGGCCTTATTTTGTGGTACTGTATCTACTACTGTTGCATTATCTTATGCCTCTTCCCTACCCTCTATCAGTGGCTCACCAGGTATAAACACACCTCAGACAATTGAATGCCAGAGTGGGATGAATATTGTAGATATTAAGGGAAGCAAGCCAGATGTAAAAGTCAAATATCTAACCACTGCAATTCATGTCACAAACAGTTCTGAAATACTGATAGCATGGAGTGAGGCACACTCAGGAGATGAACTCTAATGAAATCAAGGAAGAGATGGTTATAAAAAAAGGGGGATGAATCTTAGAAAAGGGAAGTTGCAAAACTGGACCTGAATCTTGGAAGGTTCCTGTTTCCTTCTCTAAATGGTGTATGCACATAGATGTTTCCTCAAGGAATCATTAAACTACACTGTTCATGGATGTATACTTATAAGTAAGCTATATTTTAAAATATAAAGCATTTGTAAAAGGAAAGGAAGTAAAAAATGGTAAAATCAACAAAACAAAACCAACTAGACAAAACCTTGATCAAACCATTTCCCAGTTCCTGTACATTTGTAGACTCTGTTGACCCAGTTCTGCAAAGAGTAGCCTCATCATTCTCCTTTCCCTGGGATCGACAGCCTAGACGTAAGTCTAAATATGGCAGTCCTGTGAGACTCTGCAATAGCCATAAATTCAGCACACATTTTTTTGAGCCTCGGTCTTCCCTTGTAGCACAGCTTGGTGTCAAAATCTTCATCCAGCATTCTCATGTCCTGAATGGAAGGATTCTAGGACTGTGCCAGTAAGCTCAGCTATCGATGGCTTCTTTAAACCTTGCAGCCTCTGGCTCCCATGACCTAAAACTCATTAGCACACTTTGGTTGTCTTCCTTTACCTGCCAAGTGAAAACAGCTTGTTTCAACTCCCTGTCCCTGTCAATCCCACTCTCTTATAACATAAGTAAGTGAAGTCCTCATCCCCATGGAAGACTCTCATCCTTCTCACGAAAGGAATTGAGTCCTTCTCTTAGAATTACTCAAAGTGCCTGTCTCCATGCCTTTTTCCTGCCTTTCTGCCTGTGATCCCTTCTGCTTTTACTTCAGTGTCTCACTCTGTATGTGAACTTGGTTTTAACTTGTAGAAAGTTTCCAGTCTCCGTTCGCCAATGACTGGGCTTATAGACATTAACCACAACTAGAAAGAATATTTCTACCTATAGCACTAAGGGAAAAGTTTCATTTCAAGGGACTCTACAATGCAACCAAATACAACATCATCAAATCCAAGGTGGACAGCACTTGTCTCCCATGGTTCCTTCTGTGGCGTGATATGCATGGACATAGCGTCTGGGTATGTTTTCTGGGAGTCATGGGAAGCCAAGTGGGAAAAACAGTCTCAGATCTGGAAGGAGTTTTCATATCTTTAGCAGGGCACCACTGCATATTTCTATTCCTTTCTTGGTGTTCTTCCATGTAGAGTGGGGGAACTGATCACACAAATCTTGTGGAAGGACCACAGGGTGGAGGCCTTTGGAGTTCTCACTTGCATTGGAAAAGAGAGAGAAGTCTGAGGTTACAGGGCCTGGTGTCCCTGAGCAGAGCTCAGCCTGGTGGCCTGGAGGAAAATCACAAAGTCATTGGGATTTTCTCCAGGAGCCCCCTCCCCATAATGGAACCACAAAGCAGGCAGGGGGTTTCTTATCGAAGCTCTGGCCACAGCTGAGTGGTATCTGTGAGCATGGACTTCACTGTCAGCTTGAGTGAATGGAACAACATAGTTCTGGGTGTGACTGTGAATTGATTGTAAAGAAAATTCTCTGTGTGTTCACAGACTCTGTGGGCAAAGTTCCCTCTCAACTCAGGTGGGAACATGAAG
Source organism: Cricetulus griseus (assembly GCF_003668045.3). NCBI lineage: Eukaryota > Metazoa > Chordata > Mammalia > Rodentia > Cricetidae > Cricetulus > Cricetulus griseus. The sequence goes on along the minus strand of NC_048596.1, from coordinate 144,655,644 downwards.
CCCACTGGTAGCTCAACAGGACAAAAAGACAGAGAAAAGGAAAACTTCACATGTGTCTGTCCTGGGACAGACAAGTCTTTGTCAATGGTTCATATCTCCATGACTTATGGCCTCTGCATTCTCAGGTTAATTCCATGGTATAGATCTTTCACACATAAACTGAGCCAAACTACTAGCATTCCAGAGCTTCCACCCTGAAGAGAGCCTGCTGTTGTCATGTTCAGCCATGTAGACCATTTTCCCCCAAAGCTGTGGGGCCATGTGAAACTCTATCACATTTTAATGTTTCAGACAGCCTGGGAACATGTAGAGACATTCTCAATGTCTTACCATCATAGATAATCCCCAGTAGGGCATGTTGTAGGTATTGGGGAGATCCTTCAGACCCCAGAACTGCAGGGCAATCCATATGCACATACAGCCTAGATAAGTTGCAGCCCAAGACTGCCAATATGAGTAAAGATGATGCACTAAGTTCAGCAAAATCCCATGGACAGGTTTCTCAACTTAGCTGGGCCACTCACTCTTTCCTGATTATTTCTACATTCCAATTGGAACAGAACAGCTTACTGCTGCTCCTGTGTTATATTATGCAGATGTGTATGTTACAGAGTACACAGGCTCAAGGCTGGGAAAGACTGATGCTCTCACCTGCATCTGGAAAGGTGTGGATTGCTGAATGCACAGACTCAGAGCTGGGAAAGGCTGACTCTCACCTGTGCCTACTTGAGAAGGGCATTGCAGTTTGGCTTGAGGTTCTCATTCAAGATGAGATTTTTGACTCATTCCAGACAAGACAAGAATCAACCAATATTTTAGAAACTTCTGAGAATCCAGCCCCAATGATGCACACTTGGATTGTTAGCATTTTCTTGGTGACAGGATCTCAACACATGCCTATTCAGGCTATAAAGCCAGATGAAACAAATAAAAAATAAAGGAAATAAACTAATGAGCTGAGATTTTTCAAAACTTTTTGCTGCAATATTTGTGGATTTCTCTTTTAAAATCCCTTATGTATGTATTCAAATGGCCATGATCTGTGCATCTTTTAGAATCTACAGGTTCATGTGTGAGCAAGGATGCACAGGTGCTTCAGCACATCTGCAGACATGAGCAGACTTCCTGGAATTCTGGCCTTGCCTGACGCTTTTGGTCCAACCGAATCTCTCTGTGCTCTCTATTTGCATACCTAGCTATGCTGCAAGAAACCAGGTCTTCTCCTGTCTCCCTGTCCCATCTCACTGTTATGCCAGGATTGTGGATTCCCAGAGAATAACCCAAAGAGTCAACCCTTCTGATGCAAAAGCAAAGGGTTCCTTTTCATTGTTCAAGCTGACCAGCTCATATCCCTTCCCATGCGGAGGAAATGAGATGCCAACCAGCTAAAAAGAGAAGATTTTAAAGGAAAAATGGGGACGGGGAGTCCTGAGACCACAACTCTCAGTTTTCAAGGTTCTCATGGTTACAAAGATTACTTAGGACACAAAGTTTCCATACAAGGTTATCATGAAAAGAAGGGCCTTGAAGAAGGCAGTAACTGTCAACTGATTAGGTAAAATTAATTGGCACTTCTGTGGACTATGAGCACAGCCTGTGATCTAAAAGCTTTTTTACCCATTGGTCAAGAGGCTGTCTGGTTCCCAGTCTTCTCAAGGAAAAGGGGTAGGGGCAAATGTTGACACAGCTTCTCGTGGGTTTGAGCTTCTTCTGGTCAAGTATTCCATGATCAGAGAGCTCTCTCTTTATCACAACCTAAACGTTTATGTCCTTTAGTGATTTTTTTCCATCACACTCAACTGAAGAGAACTTTGAATGTAGAGGTAGCCAACCATATCCAGTTGTCCGCTGCTTTCTGGGAAGTCCATCACAGGTTCCAACACTGTCACAGCTAGCACTTTAGTCGGTGTTATTATCTCCATGATCTACTGAGGATTTCCTAAGAATGTCTACCTAATGCTGAAAACATAATCTCATGCAACCAAAATTTTCTTGCTGTAACAACTCTCCATTATGTCATGAGATTAACTGAGAGTCCAACTTTTAGAAAGTAATAATACTCATAGTATTCCTTACAATGGGAGATAATTCGGGATTTTCTTAATGTGCTTCCTCTAATCTCCACAGAGCTCTGAAAATATGAGGAACTGAAGCCCACAAGTTTTGAAGAAACTGATCTGACTTAAACTAAGTTAAAGGCTTCTTTTACAAGAAGTCAGTGTGGCAGGAAGGAAAGAGACAACACTGGTCATACTAGGATCTCTTGCCACAGCAAACTGGATGCATGGAAGCCAAAGAGTAAAGACAAGGAAAGGGGCATGAATCTTTCTCTGTGCTGCTCAATGCTCCAGACTTCAGTCTCCTGTCCACCAGCACCGCCTTAATTTATTGGTGAGGTGCAATCTCAAATGTATGTGTCTGACCCAGATGCAATGGGGACCACATATACATAAGTCTTTCCAAGTCATGCACCTGTGGTGACTTACCTGGGCTTTCCACCATCTTAGTCTCCCCACAATGTGTGTCTGATGATATGTTGGGGTGATCTCTTCAAAGGCTTCCTGTGGGCCACGCACCACTAATGGTTTAATAGGAATGCTTCGGTCTGAAGATTCTTCAGCCTTTCAGATGTCAATGCCAGGCTGAGCCCACTTCTCCACTTCTACGTTGAACACCTCCATCCACCAGTCTATCCAGAAGAGAACTCTATTTGGCAAAGTTTGGGAAGTTTTTTATGGTGTTTCTTATATCCTCCCAGAATGCAATGTTTTTGCCTCCTCCTCTTCTCTTTCCTTCTACAGAAAGAGAAACCTGTGTTAGGCTAACACTTCAATTCTCAGAGGAAAATGCATTTTCAGCAAAGAGATGGACAAAGTGAAGTGTTCAGATCTGGCATATCAGCATAGGGTCCATGCTTGCTTTCATAACCCTCATACTATGGGAAACAACCACAAACACCTTACTCTGTTGCTATATATCTGTCTTCAGTAACAACTAATTCTCAATCTCCTCCCTGCCCTGTGTGTGTGTGTGTGTGTGTGTGTGTGTGTGTGTGTGTGTGTGTGTGTGGGGGGGGTGTATGTGTGTTGGCTTTATGGATATAGATGGATTGTGTTCAAGTGAGTGTGGAACATATCCATTGAACACAGATTCCACTGAAACCACACAACACACTCCCGGGACACAGGCTGACTAGGTGACATAGAAACCTCCTGTCTTCATGCTCACACACTGACCTTATGTGTCAGGTATCCTGCATACTCCTTGTTGTACTGCGTCAGGAGTTTGTTCTTCAGGGTCTCAGCTCTTTCAGTGACCCTATTTATTGTCTTTATTTATTGCAAGACAAATGAAATGGAGAATTAGAACAGTCCTAATGTCAGAAAAGAGGGGAAGAAAACACATGGGGAGTGGCACCAGTATCTTATGCATGACTTGAAGCCCTGTCCTGATCCATTTCCTCTGTACTGTGATGCTGAGGCAGCATCAGCTCCCCTCCCACCCAGGATCAGGATCTGTGACATTTCTATGAGTAGCTCCCTGTTGCTCTGGAGAATTTAGGTCAGGCACATAGACAATCAAGACACATTTTGAGGATTTTGGATCTTTTTCTAGGGGCAAGAGTTCTCAATTTAAAAAATTGTAGAACACCGCAAATGCTTCTGTGAGGCCTTGTTTTTGGATGTCTGCTGCTATCTTTATCAGGTCCTTCTTCATTTTGATGTATGTTTCACTGGGAACTTTATTGCTGACCTCAATATTTAGCCCTAGAGAAATTAAAACTTGGAACTGCTCTTGGGGTAGAGGAGTTATATCCCTATATCTGTAGATGGTGCTCCTGTTCTAAGACAGAAAAAAAAAGGATGGGGAAACCAGAAACATTCTCTGTTTTCCTGCCATCCTGTCATTCTACTGTCTACAGTGTGTGTGTGTGTGTGTGTGTGTGTGTGTGTGTGTGTGTGTGTGTGTGACAAATCTCTTACTAAACAAATTAGAGTAAATAAAACACTATATGTGGTGATTCAGCTCAATAAATTTAGTGAACATACCTGGCCTAGGATCCCCTTAGTATTGTAGTAAAGTGATAGAGTAGGGACTAGGGATGTCTGTGCCCCTTGAAAACAAAGTCAAGGAGTCCTTGAATAGCAATTAACTTAAGGAGAAGATCTTACAAACAGCCTGTTTATTGAGAGAAACACTAGAGGATTCTAGCTATGAGTGGTTGTGCACCCATCAGAGGGTTGTGCATAAGCATAAACCCAGCAATTACCACACAGGCTTCTCCTGATATCACCAAAGCAATTAAATTACGGAGCACCCCAGCTTGGAGGAAACACTGCTCATGCCTTCCATAATGCAATCCTAGGTAGAAACAAAAGGATTTGTGATGGTGTGCCCTCAGTAATTTAATTAGTACCTATGATACTCAAGTCTTCAAGGGCATTTGAGTGACAATGAGCCAGGAAAACTTAATTCCTGCTAGATAAGGATTCTACGAACTAAGGCTGAGAAGCAACAGGAGGAAATAAAGGTCTGTGTCCACAGCATTACACAATCCTGTCTTGAAAGCTTTCTAGGGAGTCAGGATGCTTGAGAGAAGATTTGCAATGTATTCTAAAGTCAAACTGCTCCCAGAAGTAACTTGTTTTCTGTGATCTCACTGCTACTATAAAGAAGAGTTGAGACATGACCACTAGGGAGCAAAAAGTGAGGTTCAATAGTTTACAATAGAACAAGGTACCAAGTCTTTAAAATTTCCACATATGATTATAGGCAAAAGAACATTCTTTTCAGCAGCCATGAGACTTACTCATTTGGGGACCTAGCAGTGAAAGTTCGTGTAATACCTGGACAGCTATGTGGGTCTGTAAGCCAGGATTTCAAAATATTGCCTGTCACCAGATATGCAAGTAGTTAGGAAAGCAGATACTTTCCTTCTCTCATAATCAATGTTAATTTATGTATTGCTAAACTATGGCCACTATGGCCATGGAGATATAGACTATTAATCTTGCAATTCAGTGCCTGAGGTTGTAGTTACAACCTGCATTTCAGAGTGACACATTTTTTTGTTGTTTTGGTTTTTTGAGACAGGGTTTCTCTGTGTAGCTTTGGAACCTATCCTGGCACTCGCTCTGGAGACCAGGCTGGCCTTGAACTAAAGGAGATCTGCCTGCCTCTGCCTACCGAGTGCTGGGATTAAAGGTGTGAGGTGTGCGGCACCAATGCCCGGCCAGTGTGACATTTAAAAACAATTTTAATTGAAAAGATAGGAGAAAATAAAAAGTTTTAAGAATTTCAAATGGAGATAATTTCAAGATAACAGTGGCTATTGGCATCCATAGAACATGGAGACTTAGAGACCCATGGAGGCTCAGAGGGGAGATGAGGCAGCAGAGGGTGTGTCTTAGAGAGCACAGTATCTCCGAAACAAATAAAAAAATCAGGTCTTATGGGAAGATGTTTTTTAAAAGCAGTCTCATGAAATTAGAAGGAGGAGGAGAAAGAGAAGGAGAAGCAGGAGGGAGAGGAAGAGGAGGAGGTGGTGACAGATGGCAGAGCAGAGCTCCTTGCCCAGGCCAGAGAGAAGTGAAACCAGAGCTACAGAAGCTCACACTAATGGAGATGGAGAGTGGTTCATTTACTGGATTGGGCCTCCTCAAAAGACCTCCACAGACTGTGCTGTATCTCCATGCCATGTTGGCGTCCATAGTCCATGCTGCTCCCTGAAGCCATGTGGAAGTCAATGATCTGTGCTGTCACTGGCTGTACTGGCAAGGAAACTTGAAAATTTTCCCAATGAATGGAGGCAGTACAGTCCTTCACTCAGAACAACCCTAGCTCACCTCTCTCTCTCTCTCTCTCTCTCTCTCTCTCTCTCTCTCTCTCTCTCTCTGGATAATGTCTATATTTGTTCCCATCTTCAGCAGGAGGAAGCTTCTCTGATGATGGCTTAATGATGCTTATTGACCATTATTTATTGTCATATAAATATACCACAGTTCAGAGCTGATATTTTCATAGTCCTCATAGTTTCATTTCACTGGAAAACTTCCTTGAATTTCTAAGCCTTCTTGGTTAATGGAAGACTACTTGGCTCATGACTTATCATTTTCTATATTTGAAATGTTACCTATTTTTCTTTCTAGAATGTTTATAATATTATTAGTAATCAGAAGGCTTTTCCATTCTTATTCAGTGCTTTCATTCTGTGAAATCTTTGGCAATAAATAAGTTCCCACCTCTTTCTTGATACCGATCACGTGCTGATATCTCTGTGCTAATGAGATGAAATGAGTAGGACTGGGATTTCGTCTCATTTCCCTCATTCTATCTCTTAGAATAATTTGGAATATGTTAAGTAATGACCACATGGTCTTCCTTACCTCTCTGTGAAGAGGGACTAAGCATTTTTCACCCTGTTTTTGTGGTGTTCCAGCTCTTTGGAGCATCTGGCCATTGATTGTCTTCAGCCTCTCAGGATTCCTTGGGGGTAAGTCCCTGTGTCCTTCTGATGGTCCTGTGATGTATACACCGGCCCTTTCCCCCTGACCTTTCTCTAAGAAAATAAGCCTAGTCTTGCCCCAGCTTTTAACACTACCAGAGCTGACCAGTTAGGATAACTACTCCAGGCTGCCAGTCACAGAACCTCTGCATCTTTGTCTTCTCTTGTTATTTAAAATCAGACATAATGTCCATAGCTAAAAAGGTATTTTTGTGTTGTATCACTTTTCAAATCATTCTCCCTTCTGGATACTACACAGTTCTTTATCATGCATAGTAAATACCCAGCACTCTGATATGTTCACGATAAGATGGACTCAGTAGGTCAGTTTCACATTCTTTAAAACTGCAAATTTCATTGCCCCTACTGCAATCTGTTCTCTATGTACCCTGTACCAGTGTATACTGTGGACACTCTTGCTGTCTCAATGCACCAGTTATTGTTACTACAATGTATCAACACAAAACCAATGTTTCTTTTAGTTATTGGAAAATAAAGAAGCTTTAGACTTTTGTTTTATTTTGTTGTTGTTTTAACAAAAGACAGTTAAAGCCTTGGTATTTGGAATAAACCACCCGGACCTTAAATCTCCACAGCAGCTTATACTGAATCAAACCAGAACTTTAATGCATATATTCCTCAAAATTCATCACTATAGAGCTTCTAGTTTTTATCACTTCTGCAATTCTAACTGGGAGGAGAGACGCCCCTGCTATTGAGAAACTGTGGAGTGGTTTTGACTTAAGGACATGCGACCTTAGAGACTGGGTGGACTCAAAAGGGAAGCTAATATTAAAAGATTTTTTGAACATATGGGAAGAGCTGAGGGTACTGGAGTATTATCTAATAGAATGCTGGTTGTGGAGATCTTACAGAAGGAGAAAAGAATCAAGAAATAAAGAGTTCCTGTGGAAATCGCGTGTTCTCATCAGCAATGAAGTATATCCTTCTCCCAGACTCATAGGACAGTGAATAATATCCAAGTTAGTGATATTCAAACAGCAAATCATTACCCAATTATTAATATATTATAATGTATTAAATATTAATTTTAATATATTAATAAGAAACAAAGAGGCAGACTAGAGGTGATTTAGTGGCTAAGTAGGCATGGCTCTTGCACATGACCTGAGTTCGTATCCCAGCACCCACATCATGAGGCTCTCCACCACCTACAACTTCAGCTCCTGAGAACCCAGTGTCCTATTCTGACCACAGACTATGGCATTTTCAGGCAACTGTCCCACTAATGCTCCCATCATTCATCTTTAATGGGAATATGTGAGAAGCCATGTTAATGCCATGGTAGGCTTCTCCTGGCCCTGGGAACTACTGGGCCTAATTTTCCTTTTCTGTTTTAAGTTTCAGGTTCTGATATAAGTTTCAGTTTCTGTTCCTTGAAAGAGCAGGCAATAATTCCCTGAAAAATACAATGGGCAGTGAATCAACAATATCACCAGTGAGCAGGAAGACAAGGGGGATAGTAAGTACCAGGCTGAGTCATCACCTACATTTCAATTCATGTAACATCTTCCCCCACCCTAAGGCCTGTCCAGACTTACCCAAACATGCCCCAGCCAATCAGAAACAAAGTAGTGTAATTGCTACTTGTTCAGCCAGTCAGGATGGTTGGAGATGACCTAACTGTCCCTGAAATTCCCCTAGCTATGTTTAAAAGAAGCCTGCAAGCTTCTCTTGGGGTTGCCATTATTTTCACGTGTGGCTAACCCAAACAAGCTGGCAATAAATGCTCTTGCTCATTGCATATGTGAGGGGAGGTCTTTGTGGCTTGACCTGGGAACGCTAACCTTTGTTACTGTAATTAAATGAAGGTAGCATAAGAATTTTTTGGTGTGTTTTTTCAAGTTTGGAAAAATGGGGAACTCTTTCAAAGGTCACATGTTATTTGTTCAGAAGTAAAGAGCATCTGAATTTTCAGTAAAGATGTGGTTGAGTAAAGAAATGAAATCCCCCCCCCCAGTCTACACCCTGCCCTAGGTCTGGCGGCAGGTGCCCTGGCCTCACGTGAATCTGGGCACTGTTTTGCCTGCCCCCAACGTCCTCCATCAACACCTGCTCGCTTCTGCATGACCCCACCTGGAAAAGAGTGGACCTCCCCAGTCTGGGAAGGTCCACCCTGAGTCTGGACTCACCTCACCCCAGTCTACTGTAGGGAGCCGTCCCTGCATTCTCCATTACAATGATGGCGCCTGAAGGCACTGAATGTAAATTATTGCGCAGGCGCTGGGTAATTTTCCATTTCCTTGATCTCTGCCTATTCCGTGGCGTCATATGGCCTGAGGAGCTGAAGCCAATCATAGGGTGACACGTCCCAGGCGGCAGCTGCCAGCCTTTATTAGGCTACGGGATTCTTGGCTCGGGGTCTCCGCTCTGGTAAGCTTATGCTCTCCTCTCAAGATGCATTAAAGCTTTCCTGCAGAAGGATCCGAATGTCCTGTGTGGTTCTTGCTGGCGAGACTATGAGCCGTCCCTGCAGTCTACACCCTGCCCTCTGTCCTGCGGCTGGTGCCCTAGCCTCAGGTGTGTCTGGGCGCTTCTGTTTACCAACCTCTCCCATCAACGCTGCTCGCTTCTGCCTGAAACACCCCCATCCCCACCCCCCACCCCCGACAAGAGTGGACCAGCCCAGACCAGAAGGCCCATCCTGAGTCCAGACACACCTCACCCCTGTCTATAACCTGCCCTCTGTCCTTCGGCCAGTGCCCTAGCCTCAGGTGAGTCTGGGATCTTCTGTTTCCCAACCTCCTCCATCAACCCCTGCTCACTTCTGCCTGAAACACCCCAACCCCCGGAGAAAAGTGAACCTCCCCAGTCCAGGAATGTCCACCCCCAGTCCAGAACACCTCACCCCTGTCTACACTCTGCCCTCTGTCCTGCAGCCAGTGCCCTAACCTCAGCATGTGCACGAGCGTCAGGAAGGTCCACCATGAGTCTGGACATACCCCACCCTTTTCCACTCACCACTCTCTGCAATCAAACTGCTGAGCCAACTGCACTTACTGGAAGAAGGGATGGGACGAAGACAGAGTAAGAACACACTGGACAACAGAAAAACCAATATGACACCACCAGAATCCAGGGACGCCACACCAGCAAGATCTGAAAAGACCAACACAGAGCATGCAGAAGAGATTGAGCTCAAAAATTATCTTAGGAAGATGATAGGGTCTTTTAAAGAGGAAAGAAGAAAATCCCTGAAAGAAATAGACGAAAAAAAATAAGAAAAAATCACATGAGATGGAGGAAAAGGCATGGAAGCTGAAATAGAAAAAATAAAGAAAACATAAATGAGGTGATGCTAGAAATAGAAAGGCTGGATAAATGAAAAAGAACTAAAGATGTGACTATAACCAATAGAATACAAGAGAAGGAAGAGAGAATCTCAGTTGTTGAAGACTCTCTAGAGGATATACAATCATGGACCAAAGAAAATCTCAAGTCCAAAAAATCCTTAACACAAAATATCCAGGAAATATGGGACACTGTGAAAAGGCCAAACCTAAGAATAATACGTATAGAAGAAGGTGAAGAAATACAGCTCAAAGATACAGAAATCATATTCAACGAAATCATAGAAGAAAACTTCCCAAACCTAAAGAAGGATATGCCTATGAAAGCATAAGAAGCTTACAGAACAACAAACAGACTGGACCATAAAAAGAAGTCCCCTCAACACATAATAATCAAAACACCAAACCTTCAGAATAAAGAGAAAACTATTACAAAGAGCAAAGGAAATGGGCCAAGTAACATAAAGGCAGAGCTATCAGCATCAATCCCAACTTCTCAATGGAAACTTTGAAAGCCAGAAGGTCCTGGATAGATATCCTACAAATACTAAGCCAACATGGATGCAAACCCACAATGCTGTATCCAGCAAAACTTTCAATCACTATAGATGGAGAAAACAAGATATTCCATGACAAAACCAGACTTAACAATACATATCCACAAATCCAGCACGACAAAGTTCTAGAATGAAATCTCCAACCTAACAAAGACAACTACACTCACAAAAATATAGGCAAAAGATAATATAATTCTACCAAACACAAAAAGAAAAAGGAAGGTGAAATCCACACACAAAGACACGGCCAACAATAAATCCAAACAAACAAGAACAAACAATCAATGGACATTAATATCCCTCAGTGTCAATGGTCTTAACCTGCCCATAAAAAGATACAGGCAACCAGAATGGATACAAAGACAGAATCCATCCTTCTGCTGTATACAAGAAAAACACCTCAACTTCAAAGACATGTGTTACCTCAGAGTAAAGGATTGCGAAAAGATTTTCCCATCAAATGGGCCCAGAAAACAAGCTGGTGTAGCAATCCTACTATCTAACAAATTCGACTTCAAACTAAAATCAATCAAAAGAGATGAAGAAGGCCATTTCATACTCATCACAGGAAAAGTCCTTCAAGATGAAGTCTCAATCCAGAACATCTATTCCGCAAATACAAAGGAACCCACATTTGTAAAAGAAACATTGCTAAAGCTCAAACCACACATAAAACCACACACACTTTTAGTAGGAGACTTCAACACCCCCCTTACGCCACTAGACAGGACCACGAGACAGAAAATTAACAAAGAAAAAAAGGATCTAACAGAAGTTATGACCCAACTGGGTTTAACAGATATCTATAGAACATTCCATCCAAACACAAAAGAATATACTTTCTTCTCAGCGCCATATGGCACCTTGACTAAAATTGACCACATAGTTAGCAACAAAGCAAACCTCCACAGATACAAAAGAATTGAAATAACCCCCTGTATCTTATCAGATCACCATGCATTAAAGCTAGAATTCAACAGTAATACAAATTGCAGAAAACCTACAAATTCATGGAAATTGAATAACACCCAATTGCACTATTCCTGGGCTGAGGAAGAAATAAAAAAAGAAATTAAAGACTTCCTAGAATTTAATGAGAATGTAGACACAACATACCCAAACTTATGGGACACTTTGAAAGCAATGCTAAGAGGAAAGTTCATAACACTAAGTGCTCATATGAAGAACTGGAGCATGAAGAAACATGAGAGAATTGACAGAACAACTGAAAGATTTAGAGCAAAAAGAAGCAATCAAACTCACCATGGAAGAGTAGATGCCAGGAAATAATCAAATGGAGGGTTGAAATCAATAAAGTAGAAACTAGGAAAACATTACAAATAATGAAATAAAGAGGGGATTCTTTGAGGGGATCAACAAGATAGACAAACTTCTATCCAAACTAACCAAAAGACAGAGAAACAGCATTCTAATTATCAAAATCTGAAAATGAAATGGGGGATATAACAACAGACACTGAAGAAATCCAGAGAATCATCAGGTCATACTTTGAAAATCGGTACTAAATAAAATTTGAAAATCTAAAGGAAATAGACAGTTTCCTGGATAGATATCACTTACCAAAATTAAACCAAGAACAGATAAGCAGTTTAAATCGTCTTATAGAAGCAGTTATCAAAAGCCTTCCAACCAAAAAAGCCCAGGGCCAGATGACTTCACTGCATATTTTTACCAGAAATTCAAGCAAGAGCTAATACCAGTACTGCACAAGTTGTGGGACACAATAGAAGCAGAAGGGATATTGCCAAACTCTTTTTTACAAAGCTACAATCACTTTGACACTGAAGCCACACAAAGATACAACTAAAAAAGAGAACTACAGTTCAATATCCATCATGAACATAGATGCAAAAATACTCAACAAAATATTGGCCAATCGAATACTAGAACACATAGAAAAATCATCCACTATGATCAAGTAGGCTTCATCCCAGGGATACAAGGATGGTTCAACAAATGAAAATCCATCAATGTAATCCACCATATTAACAAACTGAAAAAGAAAAAACACATGATCATCTCACTAGATGCTGAAAAAGCCTTTGAAAAAATCCAACACTCCTTCATGATAAAGATCTTTGAGAGAACAGGAATAACAGGAACATATCTAAACATGATAAAAACAATATACACCAACCAACAGCCAACATCAAAATAAATGTAGAGAAAATCCAACACACCTTCATGATAAATGTCTTGGAAAGATCAGGGATAACAGAAACAAAATAAAACAATATGCAGTAAACCAACAACCAACATCAAACTAAATGGAGAGACTCAATGCGATTCCTCTAAAATCAGGAACAAGACAAGGCTGTCCACTCTCTCCATACCTCTTCAATACTGTACTTGAAGTTCTAGCTAGAGCAATAAGACAACAAAAAAGCTCAAAGGGATACAAATTTGAAAAAAGAAGTCAACCTTTCATTATTTGCAGATGGTATGATAGTCTCCATAAGTGACCCAAAAATCTCTACCAGGGAATGCCTACTGCTGATAAACACCTTCAGCAAAGTAGCAGGATACAAAATTAACTAAAAAAAATCAGTAGCCCTACTCTATACAGATGATAAATGCAATGAAAAAGAAATCAGAGAAACATCACCCTTCACAATATCCACAAGCAACATAAAATATCTTGCAGTAACACTAACCAATAAAGTGAAAGACCTGTACAGTAAGAACTTTGAGTCCTTAAAGAAAGAAATTAAAGAAGATTCCAGAAAATGCAAAGATCTCCCATGCTTTTGGGTAGGTAGAATCAACATAGTAAAAATGGCAGTCTTGCCAAAAGTAATCTATAGAGTCAATGCAATCCTCATCAAAATCCCAACACAGTTCTTCACAGACCTTGAAAGAACAATACTCAACTTTATATAGAAAAACAAAAGACCCAGGATAGCCAAAACAACTCTGTACAATAAAGCATCTTCTGGTGGCATCACCATCCCTGACTTTAAGCTCTTTTAAGAGCCATAGTTCTGAAAACAGCTTGGTATTGGCACAAAAATAGACAGACCAATGGAATCAAATTGAAAACCCTGATATTAACCTACAAGCCTATGAACACCTCTTTTTTTTTTTTTACTAAGATGCTAAATCTTTACAATGGAAGAAAGATAGCATCTTCAACAAATGATGCTGGCACAACTGGATTCGCACATACAGAAGATTGCAGATAGATCCATATCTGTAACCATGCACAAAACTTAAGTGCAAATGGATCAAAGACCTCACCCTAAATCCAGCCACACTGAATCTTCTAAAAGAGAAAGTGGGAGATAGGCCTGAACGAATAGGCACAGGAGACAGCTTCATGAACATTACACCAGGAACACAGACATTGAGATCTTCAGTTAATAAATGGGACCTCCGGAAACGGAGTAGCTTCTGAAAGGCAAAGGACATACTCGTTAAGACAAAACAACAGCCCACAGAATGGGAAAAGATCTTCACCAACCCCACATCAAATAGAGGGCTGATTTCCAAAATATACAATGAATTCACCTAACACCAAACAATGAAATTAAAAACTGGGGTGGAGAATTAAATAGAGAATTCTCAACAGAGGAGTCTGAAATGGCTGAAAGACACTTAAGAAAGTGCTCAGAATCCTTGGCCATCAGAGAAATGCAACTCAAAACAACTCTGAGATAACACCTCACACCTGTCAGAATGGCTAAAATCAAAAATACCAATGACAATCTATGTTGGATAGGATGTGGAGAAAAAGGAACACTCCTCCATTGCTGTTAGGAGTGCGAACTTGTAAGACCACTCTGGAAATCAGTATGGCGGTTGCTCAGAAAAATGGGAATCAGTCTACCTCAAGATCCAGCCATTCCTCTCTTGGTTTTATACCCAAATAATGCAGGTTCATACAACAAGGACATATGTTCAACCATGTTTATAGCAGAATTGTTTGTAATAGCAAGAACCTGGAAGCAACCTAGATGCCCCTCAATTGAAGAATGGATTGAGAAAATGTGGTACATTTAGACAATGGAGTACTACTCAGCAGAAAAAAGCAATGGAATCTTGAAATTTGCAGGCAAATGGATGGAACTAGAAGAAACCATCCTGAGTGAGGTAACCCAGTCACAAAAATACAAACATGGTATGTACTCACTCATATATGAATTTTAGACATAGAGCAAAGGATTACCAGTCCTCTTCACCAAAGAATTTAAGAAACATGAAGTACACTAGGGGATAAATGCATGGACCCCAGGAATGGGAAGGGGCAGGAACTCCTGAGTTAATTGTGAGGATGAGGGGAGGGGAGGGGGAGCTGCCAGAATGAGAGCAGTAGAAGAAGAGAGGAGAAGAGGAAATGGAGGGAGCCATTATATGTCTGAGGAGAGATCTGGCACTAGGGAAACTTCCAGAGATCTACAAGGATGACATGAACTGACAATCCAGGCAATGGTGGAGAGGATAACCTAAATGCCCTTCCCCTAAAATGTGATTGATGACTACTTTTTATGCCATCATAGAGCCCTCATCCAGTGGCTGATGGAAGCAGAGGCAGACATCCACAGATACACACTGAACTGAACTCTGGAACTTTTTGCAGAGAGGGAGGGATGAAGATCGAAGGGGTTGGTACCAGTCTGGTGAAACCCACAGAAACATCTGGCTGAAAAAGGTGGAGCACATAGACCCCAGATGCTGTCTGAGAGGCCAGTACAGCACTGATCCAGACCCCTGAACATGGATGTCAATGACGAGGCCTCTGCACTCTAGGAGGTCACTCGTGGTGGATTAGTATTTTTCCCTGATATAAGAAGAGCCTTTGAGAGCCCATCCCATGTGAAGGGATTCCCTCTTGCCCTGGATACATGGGGTAGGGCCTGGGCCCAGCCCAGGACAATCTGGTGGACTTTGTGGAGCCCCCGTTGATGTTCGACCCTGCCTGGGGAGTGGAGGGTGGGTGGGGTGGGGCATAGGTCTATGTTGGGTAGAAGGGGTGAGTGTGAGCGGAGGGAGAGGGAGAAGGGATTGACATGTGAAACAAGCTTCTTCCTAATTTGAACCAATAAAAAAGAAATGAAATTCATTTTCAGATGTTCAATTGTACCACCTCTTTAAATAATAAAAACAGTGTTCATTGTTTGATGTAGGAAAGGGAAGAGGAATTAATGGTGTTTGAAATACACTTTAATAAAAATGTTCACCGTTTTAAAAACCATCTAACCCAGGCAGTAGAACATATCTTTAATCCCAGCACTGAGAAGGTAGAGGCAGGTGGGTCCTTCTGAGTTCAAAGACACCCTGGTCTATAAAATGAGTTCCAGAGCAGCCAGGACTGTTAAACAGAGAAACCTTGTCCTAAAAACAAAAACAGATAAATAAAAAGTATCATCCAAATGTTTGCCTCAATCACTTTCAGCAAAATATCCAATGGCAACTGTTTTGTTGGACATTACCTTCTCTGAGTCATATGGTGTTTATTGTGATTATGATTAAATATTATAGTATAACTTTGCCAAACTCCTTTGCCCACTCATATCTAATAGGAAATAATTATTTTAGATATACAGCAGATTATTTAAACCAGAAATACAACATTTCCTGATTTCAAAAATAAATTTTTGAAAGTACCATGCTTTTCTTTTAGTCCCCACTCTGCTACCCTATGCAGTAGGTAATACCTTTCTGCCCATTTTACAAGTAGATTAAATCACATGCCATTAAATCTCATGTGAGAACATGAGAGCTAATGAGCAGAACACACACAATAAATTGGAAAGCTTTCTTATTTTCACTGAGATATATTCTTATCAATTCTTTCAAAAAGTCTGCATTTAGCTCAGGATTTTTCAAGAATGACAATGAACTTGTGAAATTAAAATCTTCTGAACAGGAAAGGACAAAATAAAGTGAAGAATCAACCTAAAGAATTGGAGAGACAACGGAAGAATGGATAGAGAAATTGTGGTACATTTACACAATGGAGTACTACTCAGCAGAAAAAAACAATGGATCTTGAAATTTGCAGGAAAATGGATGGAACTTGAAGAAACCATTTTGAGCGAGGTAACCCAATCACAAAAAGACAAACATGATATATACTCACTCATATATATAAAAGCTAATTGAAACTCAAAAACAGAAAGAATTGTAGAGAACCTTAGGTGATAGAAATTTGGTAAATATCTAGTATCCATAAAAAAACAAAAAGCCATGAAATAAACAAAGAATAAATGCACAAAGAAATTCAAAAGGCAATTTTCAAATGATAAAAATACAAAAAAAAATATAGAAACTTCTCAACACCTTTACCCATCAGGAAAAGTAAATCAAACATCAGAGAGTCATCTGGCCACATCATGAAGCTCTCACCAAGAGTCAAACAGCATCCATGTGCACTGTCACTGATGTAATGTAAAGTCATCCAGAGCCTCATTGTCTTTAGCTGGTGGTGTAGTTTCAGGTGATTGCATAATCTTTGAAACCATGGTGTTTCTTGCAGTAGTATATCATTGTGAATGTTCTGTAAAGTTATGCTTGATTTGAGTCTAATCTTTAAACCAACATTGAGCAAGTCATATAATTGTCACTGAATCAGACTCCTGCATGCCCCATCTGCCACCCAAGACCAGGAGGAACCTTGGAGATCAGCTGGTCTTCAGCCCTTCACTCAATTTCTGAAGAAGCTGGATTCTGATGGAAGTGCAGGAGGGCAGAACTCTCAGCAGTTGTCTTTTGATTAGTTCTAGATCCAGTCAGGTTGGAAATCAAGATTATCTATCAGAAGATAAAAAGTTATTGTAAAGAAATACCCATGCTAGGTCATAGTGCACCAGGCAGTAACTTTAGTTACTAATCGCACATTATGGTCTTTATGTTAAAGTAGTAAATATGAGGTTTTAAATGTTTTCACACAAAACAATGACAGATAGTTGAGGCATTGGGTTTCATAATTAAGCTGGTTTAAATTTCCATAATATGTATATTTAGTAAAACATCACATTATGCAGGGTGTTGGTGACACATGCCTTTAATTCCAGCACTGGGAAGGCAGAGGCAGGAGGATCTCTGTAAGTTCGAGGCCAGCCTGGTCTACAGAGTGAGTGCCAGGATAAGCTCTACAGCTACACAGAGAAACACTGTCTCAAAAAAACCCACCCTATTACATCCCATCAATATTTAGAATGTTTTTTTCATTTCAATGAAAATAAAACTTAGATGAATGAAACTAAGGTTATAAATCATGGTGTGAGAATTGGAAGTTCTAACTTGTAGCTTCATTTTGACAGCAGTTCTCTTTCCACTCAGGGCAGACATTGCTGCTATTGATAATGGCTCCCAGTAAACATCGCCTAGAAAATTGTCTTTCAAACCAAAGTTAAAGAAAGGCATAGAACAGTCAAACAATGGGGAGAGTTTAATAAGGTGTGGTACCAATACATTGTCAACTTCACTTGATTTAGCATCACCTAGGAAATTATAGAGGCATGCCTATGGTTGTATCTGTGAGAGACTTTCCTGGAAGTGTTAGCATACGGAAAAGGTCAACTCTGAGTGTGGAAGTTATGTGACCTCCATGTGCCATGGGAGCTTGGACTGAACAAACAGTAGTGAAGCCTGACAGCCTCCAGATAGCTTCCCCTCTTTGTGCGTTTTGGCTACATGGCCAAACTGCCCTATTCCACCATGCTTCCCAGCCATGTGGACTGAACCCTCTGCAATCATGAGCGTAATAAATTCATCATCACAGTCATTCCATCATTGTATCATAAAAGTAACAAATGTACAATGTTATCCATATAAATATATAGAAGTTTATGAACAGGGTATCATGTTTTATAGTCTTGTTTCATAATTTCTTTATACATATTACTAGAGTATTTCCTCCAAGGAAATATTTTGTTTCTGGTTTTTCATTTTTTGTTGTTTGTTGCTATTTTATTAGACATGCTCTCACTCCATAGACCAGTTTAGTCTACAACTCATATAGCCCAGCATGGCCTTAAATTCACCTCCTCCCAGGGCTGAGATTACAGGTCACAACCACTACACTAGACTTTCAAATTATTTTTGAAAACAACAATACTCTATGCACATTTTTATGGAGCTTCCTTACTTAGGTCACCAAGTAATGGTAAAACTTCTGAACTATATGAGCACTGTAATAATCAGGTAAAGCCGATAACCTGTTTTCCTCATAGTAGAAAAATTCAGGTTTAGTTTCATTACTAGGATGGATTTCTTACTGAGTAATACAGGTTTAACCAGATGATTTTGAAGATTGTGGCACTCATCTGTATACTGACAGTTTCTCCCAAAGGACTCTGGCCACTGCTGCAAGGAGCTGGCAGGGAGGGCAACATCTGTTCCAAAGATGACCCTGCCTTGACCTCTTCTAAAGCAGGTAGAAGACTGTCACATGGACAGTTCTGGCCTGAGACCCACGTCCAGCCCATCTTCCACTCTAGATATTTGCATATTGAAAAGGCTATGCCAATTTACTTCCTGCTATTTCTCCAAACTCCAGTCCTCCTCAAACAAGGTAATGAAGCAGGATGAAAATAAAACTATATTTGAAACAGTTACTGACATTGTATATGTATTCTCCACACACAAGAATGTTCATAACAAATAATTTAAACATTATCTTCAGTATCAAAATCTTTGCCTAGAAAATCCTAACACAAAGGTGCTAAATCTATACAATGGAAGAAAGACAGCATCTTCAACAAATGGTGCTGGCACAACTGGGTTTGGACATGCAGATGATTGCAGATAGATCCATAACTGTCACTATGCACAAAACTTAAGTCCAAATGGATCAAAGATTTCAACATAAAACCAGCCATACTGAATCTTCTAGATAAGAAAATGGGAGATACCCTTGAACGAATTGGCACAGGGGATTGCTTCCTGAACATGACACCAGTAACACAGACATAGAAATCGGCAATTAATAAACAGGACCTCCCGAAACTGAGAAGCTTCTGTAAGGCAAAGGACATACTCTTTAAGACAAAACAACAGCCCATAGAATGGGAAAAGATCTTTACCAACCCCACATCTTGACAGAGGGCTCATTTCCAAAATATACAAGGCACTCAAGAAGCTAGCTACCAAAACACCAAACAATGAAATTAAAAAGTGGGGCGCAGAACTAAATAGAGAATTCTCAACAGAGGAATCTGAAATGGCTGAAAGACACTTAGAAAGTGCTCAAAATCCTTGGCCATCAGAGAAATGAAACCCAAAACAACTCTGATATACCATCTTACACCGGCCAGAATGGCTGAAATCAAAACCACCAATGACAATCTATGCTTGAGAGAATGTGGGGAAAAAGGAACACTCCTCCATTGCTGGTGGGAGTGCAAACTTGTAAGACCACTTTGGAAACCAGTATGGCAGTTGCTCAGAAAAATGGGAATCAGTCTACCTCAAGATCTAGCCATTCCTCTCTTGGGCATATACCCAAATAATGCCTGCTCATACAACAAGGGCATATACTCAACCATGTTCACAGCAGCATTGTTTGTATTAGCCAGAACTTGGAAGCAACCTAGATGCCCCTCAACTGAAGAATGGATAGAGAAAATGTGATACATTTATACAATGGAATATACTCAGAAAAAAAAGCAA
The DNA here is from genome assembly GCF_003668045.3 of Cricetulus griseus. Taxonomy (NCBI): domain Eukaryota; kingdom Metazoa; phylum Chordata; class Mammalia; order Rodentia; family Cricetidae; genus Cricetulus; species Cricetulus griseus. Next base: position 144,635,638 of record NC_048596.1, on the reverse strand, counting down.
TGGAATCTTGGAATTCAAAGCCAAATGGATGGAACTAGAAGAAACCATCCTGAGTGAGGTAACCCAGTCACAAAAAGACAAACATGGTATGTACTCACTCATATATGAATTTTAGACATAGAGCAAAGGATTAACAGCCTACAATCCTCTTCACTAAAGAAAGTAGGTAACAAGAATGATTCTAAGAGAAAAATGCATGGACTCCAGAGAATGGGAAGGGGCAGGAACTCCTGAGCTAATTAGGAGCATGAAGGTAGGGGTGAGGGAGTTGCCAGATGAGAGGAGGAGAAGAGGAGGGCAGAGGAGGAAATGGAGGAGCAGAAATGTTGAGTTGGGGAAAGAATAGAGCAGAGCATGATGAGAGATACCATATCAGTGGGAGCCATTGTACATCCAAGGAGAGATCTGGCACTAGGGAGATTTCCAGATATCTACAAGGATGACATGAACTGACAATCTAGGCAATGGTGGAGAGGATAACCTAAATGCCCTTCCCCTATAATGAGACTGATGACTACTTTTTATGCCATTCTATAGGCCCCATCCAGTGGCGGAAGGAAGCAGAGGCAAACATCCACAGTTATACACTGAACTGAACAATGGAACTTAGTTGCAGAGAAGGAGGAATGAAGATCAAAGGGGTCAGTACCAGCCTGGTGAAACCCACAGAATCAGCTGGCCTGAATAAGAGGGAGCACAATGACCCCAGACTGCTGTCTGGGAGGCTACCACAGCATTGAATCAGACCCCTGAACATGGCTGTTAATGAGGAGGCCTCTGCACTCTAGGAGGCTCCTGGTAGTGGATTAGTATTTTTCCCTGGTATAAGAAGGGACTTTGAGAGCACATCCCGTGTGAAGGAATGCACTCTTGGTCTGGACACATGGGAAGGGCCTAGGCCCAGCCCAGGATGATGTGCTGGACTTTGGGGAGGCCCTGTCGAGGGCTCTACCCTGCATGGGGAGTGGAGGGTGGATGGGGTGGGGGGCAGGTGGGGGTTTGTGGGGAGATTTGGCGGAGAGGGGAGGGAGATGGGATTGACATGTGAGGCAAACATGTTCCAAATTTGAACTAATAAAACATTTTAAAAAATTAAAAAAAAATAATATCCTAACACAGTTCATACTGGATTATCACTTTATCCATCTTCCTAAAGAGATTCCTAAATATCCTTGAAGACAGGGATATTAATGAAGTAAATTCCTGTATGAAGTTAGTGATAAAACACTTTGAGCTCCCAACTCAAACAGGAGCTTCTTTGTCATTAGTAACACTCAGAAATCTACAGCCTTCCTCAGACAAGATGCTGCTTTATGGCTCCTTCCAATGGGTGCCCCCTCGTGGCCTGGGGGTCACTATCTGTTTCTGCTGTGATTTGAAAGCTCAATAGCAAGGAGCCTCAGTGCCATCTTGGTAGCCAACTTCCTGCCAGGTACCAGTTACCTCAATTGCACAATAAATGGAAGAGAGAATCTCAGGAGTTGAAGATACACTAGGAGAAATAGACTCATCAACAAAAGAAAATCTTAAGTCCAACAAATCCCTAACACAAAATAACCAGGAAATATGGGACACTGTGAAAAGGCCAAACCTAAGAATAATAGGTATAGACAAAGTAGAGAAATACAGCTCAAAGGTACAGAAAACACATTCAACAAAAGCATAGAAGAAAACTTCCCCAACATAGAAGGATATGCTTATGAAAGTACAAGAAGCTTACAGAACACTAAATAGACTGGACCACAAAAAGAAGTCCCCTGGCTACATAATAATCAAAACAGCAAACTTACAGAATAAAGATAAAATATTAAGAGCAGCAAAGGAAAAAGGCCAAGTAACATATAAAGGCCATCCTTGCAGAATTACACCTGACTTCTCAATGGAAACTTTGAAAGCCAGAAGGTCCTGGATAGACGTCACACAAACACTAAGGGAACATAGATACCAACCAAGACTACTGTACCCAGCAAAACTTTCAATCACTATAGATGGAGAAAAGAAGATATTCCAGGGCAAAACCAGATTAAACAATGCATATCCACACATCCAGCCCAAAGAAAGTTCTGGAAGGAAAACTCCAACCCAACAAAGATAACTACACACGCAAAACATAGGCAATAGATAATCCCACATTAACAAACACTAGAAGAAAAAAAAGGGTGAAAGGCACACACACAATGACAACACCAACAATAAACCCAAAACAAATAAGAACCAACAACCAATGGTCATTAATATCCCTCAATGTCAATCGTCTTAACCTGCCTATAAAAAGATACAGGCAAACAGAATGGATATAAAGACAGAATCCATCCTTCTGCTGTATACAAGAAACACACCTCAACTTCAAAGACAGTCATTACCTCAGAGTAAAGGGCTGGGAAAAAAATTTTCAATCAAATGGATCCGAGAAACAAGCTGGTGTAGCAAACATAATATCTAACAAATTAGATTTCAAACTAAATTCAATCAAAAGATTGAAGAAGGGCATTTAATAATCATCACAAGAAAAGTCCATTAAGACTTTTCCATAAAGTCCATAAAGTCTTAATCCTGAACAACTATGCCCCCAAAGTGAAGGCACCCACAATTGTAAAAGAAACATTACTAAAGCTCAAAGCACACATAAAACCACACACACTTATAGTAGGAGACTTCAACACCCTGCTCTCACCTATAGACAGGATCACCAGGCAGAAAATTAAAGAAACAAAGGAACAAACAGAACTTATGACCCAAATGGGTTTAGCACGTATCTATAGAACATGCCATCCAAACACAAAAGAATATACCTTCTTCTCAGCACCACACGGAACCGTCTGTAAAATTGACCACATACTTGACAACATAGCAAACCTCCACAGATACAAAAAAATTGAAATAAGCCCCTGTGTCTTATCAGACAACCATGCTTTGAAGTTAGAATTCAACAATAATACAAATTGAAGAAAACCAACAAAATCATGGAAATTGAATAACAACCAATTGCACCATTCCTGGGTCAAGGAAGATTTAAAAAAAATTAAAGACTCCTAGAATTAAATGAGAATGTAGCCACAATATACCCAAACTTATGGGATACTCTGAAAGCAGTGCTAAGAAGAAAGTTCATAGCACTAAGTGACCACATGAAGAAACTGGAGAATAGTCACACAAGAGAATTGACAAGACAATTTAAAGCTTTAGAACAAAAAGCACACTCACCAGGGAGGAGTAGATACCAGGAAATAATTAAACTGATGTCTAAAATCAATAAAGTAGAAACTAGGAAAACATTACAAAGAATGAAACAAAGAGGGGATTCTTTGAGAAGATCAACAAGATGGACAGACCTCTAACATAACTAACCATAAGACAGAGAGAGCACTCTAATTAACAGAATCATAAATCAAAAGGCATAAATACCAACAGACACTGAGGAAATCCAGAGAATCATCAGGACATACTTTGAAAACCTGTACTCCTACTATAAAATTCAAAATCTAAAGGAAATGGACAATTTTCTGGATACATATCACTTACCCAAGTAAAATCAAGAACAGATATGCAGAACTATATCCCTTGTTAAATAGAAGCAGTCATCAAAAGTCTCCAAAGCATAAAAAGCCCAGGGCCACATGGCTTCATTGCAGAATTCTACCAGAAATTCAAGGATTAGATAACACCAATTCTCTTCAAGGTATTCTTTGATATCCAAATGACACAACAACACAACTAAGAAAGAGAACTACATACCAATATCGCTCATGGACATTGTTGCAAAAATACTCAATAAAATACCAGAAAATCAAATACAAGGACATATCATAGAAATTACCCACCATGATCAAGTAGGCTTCATCCCAGGGATGCAAGGATGGTTCAACATGAGAAAATCCATTAAAGTAATCCAACATATAAACAAACTGAAACAGAAAACCCACATGATCATCTCATTAGATGCTGAAAAATCCTTTGACAAAATCCAACATCCCTTCATGATAATGATCTTGGAGAAAACAGGAGTAACAGAAATGTATCTAAACATTATAAAAGCAATATATAGCAAACCAACAGCCAACATCAAACTACATGGAGAGAAATTCAAAGCAATTCCTTTAAAATCAGGAACAAGACAAGGCTGTCCACTCTCTCCTTATCTCTTCAATATTGTACTTGAAATTCTAGCTAGAGCAATAAGACAACAAAAGGAGATCAAGGGGATACAAATTGGAAAGGAAGAACTCAAAATTTCACTATTTGCAGATGATATGATAGTCCACATAAGTGACCTGAAAAACTCTACCAGGGAACTCCCACAGCTGACAAAAACTTCATCAAAGTAGAGGATACAGTTTAACTGAAAAAAAAAATCAATAACCCAACTATATACAGATGTTAAATGCAATGAGAAAGAAATCAGTGATACATCACCTTTCACAATATCCACAAACAACATAAAATATCTTGTGGTAAGGCTAAACAAAAATGTAAAAGACCTGTACAGTAAGAACTTTGAGTCTTTAAAGAATGAAATTAAAGAAGATATCAGAAAATGCAAAGATCTCCCATACTCTTGTATAGGTAGAATCAACATAGTCAAAATGGCAATCTTGCCATAAGCAATCTACAGATTCAACACAATCCCCATCAAAATCCTAACACAGTGATTCACAGACTTGTAAGAACTATCCTCAACTTTATATGGAAAAATAAGAAATCCAGGAGCCAAAACAATGCTGTATAATAAAGGAAATTCTGGAGGCATCACCATCCCTGACTTCAAGCTCTATTATAGAGCCACAGTCCTGAAAACAGCTTGGTATTGGCACAAAAAAGACAAGACCAATGTAATCAAATTTAAAACCCTGATATTAACCCACACACTTATGGACATCTGATTTTCGACAAGGAAGTTAAATCTATAGAACGGAAAAAAGAAAGCATCTTCAACAAATGGTGTTGGCACAACTGGACAGATACATATCTGTCACCATGCACAAAACTTAAGTGCAAATGGATCAAAGACCTCACCCTAAATCCAACCACATTGAATCTTCTAAAAGAGAAAGTGAGAGATACCATTGAATGAATTGGCACAGGACACCGCTTCATGAACATTACACCAGTAGCACAGACATTGAGATCTATACTTAATAAATGGGACCTCCTGAAAGTGAGAAGCTTCTGTAAGGCAAAAAACACAGTCAGTAAGATATAACAACAGCCACAGAATGGGAAAAAGCTCTTCACCAACCCCACACCTGACAGGGGACTGATATACTAAATATACAATGAACACACGAAGCTAGCCACCAAAATACCAATCAATGAATTTTAAAGGTAGGGTGCAGAACTAAATAGAGAATTCTCAACAGAGGAATCTCAAATGGCACAAAGACACTTAGAATGTGCTCAAAATCCTTGGCGATCAGAGAAATGCAACTCAAAACAACTCTGAGATACCATCTTCCTCCTTTCAGAATGGCTGAAATTAAAAACACCAATGACAATCTATGCTGGAGAGGGTGTGGAGAAAAAGGAACACTCCTCCATTGCTGTTGGGAGTGCAAACTTGTGAGACCACTTTGGAAATCAGTGTGGGGGATTTCAGGAGAATGGGAATCAGTCTACCTCAAGATCCAGCATTTCCTCTCTTGGGCATATACCAAAAGAATGCACATTCATACAACATATGTTCAAAAAGTTCATGGCAGGGTTGTTTGTAATAGCCAGAACCTGGAAGCAAACTAGATGTCCCTCAACTGAAGAAAGGATTGAGAAAATGTGGTACATATTTACAATGGAGCACTACTTATCGGGGGTGGGGGGTTGGGGGGAAGCAATGGAATCTTGAAATTCTCAGGCAAAAGGATGGATCTAGAAGACAGCATCCTGAGTGAAGTAACCCAGTCACAAAAAGACAAACATGGTATGTACTCATTCATATATGAAGTTTAGACATAGATCAAAGGATTACCAGCCTACAATCCTCATCACCAAAGGAACTAAGGAACAAGAAGGACTCTAAGAGAAAAATGCATGGACCTGGAGAAGGGGAAGGGGCATGATCTCATGAGCTAATTGGGAGCATGAGGGTAGGGGAAATGGAGCTGGAAGAATGAGAGGGGTAGATGAGGAGGGGAGAGGAGGAAATGGTGGAGCACAAAGGTTGAGTAGGGGGAAGAATAAAGAACTGGCGATAGATACAATAACAGAAAGAGCCATTATAGGTTCGAAGAGAGATCTGGCACTAGGAAGATTTCCAGAGATCTACAAGGATGACACCTGCTGACATCTAGTCAGTGGTGGAGAGGCTACCCTAAAAGTCCTTCCCCTATAAGGAGACTCATGACTGCCTTATATGTCATCCTAGAGCCCTCATCCAGTGGCTGATGGAAGCAGAGTCAGTCATCCCCAGCTATACACTGAACTGAACTCTGGAACCCAGATGCAGAGAGGGAGGAATGAAGAGCAAAGTGGTCAGGACCAGGCTGATGAAACCTACAGAAACAGCTGACCTGAACAAGGGGGAACACAGGGACCCCAGACTGATGTCTGGGAGGCCACACAGGACTTATGCAGACCCCTGAAAGTGGAAATCAATGAGGCAGCCTCAGTACTCTATCTGTCCCTGGTAGTGGATAAGTATTTATCCCTGGTGTAAGAAGGGATTTTTGGAACCCATCCCACCTGGAGGGATGCTCTCTCAGCATTGACACATAGGGGAGGGCCTAGGCCCTGCCCAGGATGATATGAAAGACTTTGAGGAACTCCTATGGAAGATCTTACCCTCCCTGGGGTGCAGAGGGGGGATGAGGTGGGTGCAGAGAGTGGGTGGGGAGAAAGGACAGGGAGAGGGAGAAGGGATTGACAAGTGACAGTTTCTAATTTGAACTAGTAAAAATAATCTCTTGGGAAAAAACAAAACAAAATAAATGAATAAACAAGGAAAGCAAGAAAAGAATCTCGGCTCCCAGAAGCGAGGAGAAGGCAGGGCCTTGGGCAGGGGGCGGGGCCTAGTGGAGGTATAGTAGAATCCCTTGCTCAGGGGGCGTGGCCTTGAGGAAAGGCTAGACCTGAGGAGCATGGAACAGGTTGGGGTAGTCTTCCAGAACTCCACCTTGCCTGCCAGGGAAGCTCCAGCTCCTGCGACTTACTTTGCTCCCCCAGGAGTGCTTGTGTGTCCCATGTGTGTCTCCAGAGTGAACCGGTTCCTCTTCTCAGAGGTCTTGCTGTTGCGAGCCAGGCCCCAAATGAGACCATGGTGGGATGTGCTACTTCAGGCTCCTCCACCTCGAACCAGTAGCTGACATAGTAGCTCCCCAGTGGCTGCCTGCTTAGCCGCCAGCTTGTGGCTACTGTCCAAGGCGAAGCTCCACCACCACTGTTGATGCTGAAAGGGCCTGGGGCGGCTTCCATTCTCTGAGGTGTCCAGGTGGCTTGCTGAGCTGGCATCCATGCCTGGGGCTATCAGCCAGGCAGTCAATGATGAGAACTCAACCTGATGCTGTCTGTCATCCAGCCCCAAGCTCATGAGGAATGTGCACAGGAGCTTGGAGTCCTAAGGGCCCAACAAGGACTTCAGCCAGAACACAGTCTGCAACCTGCAGCCCTTCGATGACAAGGAAAACAGTTCCAAGGTGAGCTGCCTTTCCTGTCCCTCCCATCCCCACTGCATCTTGGAGCTTTCTGGGTCCTTTGTATGGGGCTAGCACCTCAAGGAGCAGTAGGAACTTTGCTAGCCATAGACCTCCTGGCTGTGGCTTGCAGGCACAGGGAGGTTCTGTGTGCATGTGCATGTGCTGCCCTGAGGTACAGGGCAGGCCTCAGGCAGGCTGCTTTTGGGATTTTGCAGAGTCCTTATGTTTAGGGTGGGGGTAGTATTTGTCCTTTCCAAAAGGAAGGGAATTGTCATAATTGTTTGTTTTTACTTGGAAATTTTTATCTGGAGTTGGCCTGCATTCCTCCCCGACATCTCTGTTCCATCCCTATTCCCTCAAAAACTAAACCAGGCCCAAGGGAGTATGCTTGTGACCATAGATGCACACATGTACACATGTGTATGATTAGTGTACATGCACTCCCGCGCACTTGAGTGCACATGTTCTCTCTCTCTCTCTCTCTCTCTCTCTCTCTCTCTCTCTCTCTCTCTCTCACACACACACACACACACACACACACACACACACACACACACACACATACTTTATGAGGATGGTTTCAGGGTTGAAGTAAAAGGTTTACCTCACAATGTTGTTTTATAACCATTTTTACAAGGTGGCTTGGGTTAAGTGGTCTAGTTTTTGTATGGGCTAGAATTACAGTCCTTTGACTTTCAGGTTCATCTGGATGTCTTGGTTTGTGTATTTGAAGAAAGTTAAAGTAGTCATTATGTCATTACTACACCTCAGAATGTTTTATCTTTCCAATTTTGCAGTAGCCTTCTCAATACTGTCTTCTCATCAATCTCTATAAATATTTTGTGCATATAGTTTATGTGATTTCCAACTCAAAAGATTAGAAGTTGGAAATATGCCTTGTTTTTTGTTTGTTTGTTTGTTTTTCAACCAGATACTTACCCAGTTTAGTTACTCTCATGTGAAATTTTTCTTATGAGAATGAATTGACAGGTGGTAATATTGACATCTTTGGGATGAAGCATGCCATGTCATGTGAAAAGCTATGTTTAAATGTTAAGGGGAATGATTTTGTCAGTGTTTTATTTTAGGATGGCAGCTTTATTAAATGAGTATCATGAGGACAATATCAAGTTTTATAGTAAATTCTGGTGCCACATGATTTTTCTAATGTTCCTTGAGATTTACTTTTATTTATGTGTATGTGTGTGTCTGTGAATGTGTTACTTGTGTGTCCATTGAAGTCAGAGGAAGGTGTTGTATTTCCTTGATCTGGAGTTTCAGGTGGTTGTTAAGTGTTCCCTTAGGTGCTGGGAATCTATCTCAGTTTTTCTGGAAGAACAAGAAGCATTCTTAATCACCAACCCATCTCTCCAGCCACTCTAGTGTTACATCATGTGACCATTAGTTTGATCTTCTCTTTAGATGACTTTTAACTGTAGCCATGCATTTATACATTTTAAAACATGTAGAAGAATATTAAATTTAGAACACCTCCTAAACACTAGAATAAAACTGTATTTTAAGGAAGGAGTGAAGAAATAAATGAGTTCCTTCTAGAAGGCTGGTGTCAGTCCTGTACAGGATTGACAAGCAGAAACACATGGGACTTTAATTTTATTATAAAGGATTACATTAGGCCCTCTTCATGCAAGCATGTAGTGTACTTTGCAATCATCCCCCCAATCCCTCACTGCCCTCACATTTCTCAAACCTCCCCTTTTCCATTACTCTCCTTTGTCCCCAGTTTTTCTTCTCCTTTCACACCATTCCACATACAGATTTTATGTACCTTTTAAGATTGGGACCCATTAGTGAGAGAAAGCATGCAGAATTTTCACTTCTGAGAGAGCCTTAATTTGTTTCATAAATTATGTTCAGTTGTACCCAGTTTTTTAGAATGACATAATTTCATCTTCATGCAGAAATGAATTATATTGTATATAAATCACATTTTCTTTTTCCATTCCTCAGCTGATTAGCAATAAGCATTGTAGTAAACATTGCAATAAATATTGAAATGAAAGTATCTGGTTTTTTTGGACAAATGCTCAGGAGTCATGAGGTAGATGTACTTTTAGTTTTTTTCAGGGATGTCCATGCTAACACATTCTGGAGTAGTTTACATTCTCACCAGCAGTATACAAAGGTGTCCGTTTTATATCTGCATTCTCTCCAGCATTTATCAGTATTTTAATTCTTAATAAATTCCATTCTTACTGAAGTGAGATTAGAAATCTCATTGTAGTTGTTAATTTTCATTTTTTTTTCATTTTTTGTATTAGTTCAAGTTAGGAACAAGCTTGTTTCACATGTCAATCCCTTCTCCCTCTCCCTCCCCTCACCCCCATCCCTCCTCCCCACCCCCGACCTACCCCCCACTCCATCCACCCCCACTCCCCAGGCAGAGTAGGGCCTTCAACAGGGGCTCTGCAAAGTCTACCACATCTTCCTGGACTGGGCCTGGGCCCTCTCCTGTCATGACCCTGCATGTTTCAGCCTTAACCCATGAGGTTCAGCCTGAGTGGGGGTGTGTGGACCTGGAAACTCCTAGCAACCCAGCCATGATAAAAACCAAACACAAGCATCTTGTCATCTTCAAAGAGCTCTCAGTTCCATTTTGTAGAACTAGAATCACTTCTTTATTAGCCATCCTTTCTGCTGTTTCTTAACCATCCTGACATTCCCACAAGGGAACCATTTCTGTCTTCTCCTCTCCTCTCAGGTCTCTTGTCCCTAACTCTCCTCCCTAGTCACTCACACACCTCTCACCTCAGCCCAGGTGCAGGCCTATTCAGATGCTTAGGCCCACAGAGATGCAAATAGGAGGCATATTACCCTGAGGTCATGGTAAACAATAGTAGCCTTACTGGCATTAACAATACAATAGTGGGCCAGAGCTTTCCTGTGTTCCTGTTTAGTGAAACCTAAGGCTGGATCTCAAAATATTCCATAGCAGAAATATTTTGGTCTGCCACAGTACCTCTTTCTTAATAAAAAGAAACCTGTACTTCTGCATCAGGACAGATGACTGCGCCTATTTTAGGAGGCTCCCTTCAACCTACCAGGGGTGCCCTTCATGGAATCACTCATTCTGTCATGTGTGTTTTGTCTTATGATTCCCTGAAAGCAAGGAAAACCATACTCATCTCTGGCTGGAAACAGACTTTGTAAAACAAATAAGGTTATTGGGGGATGGGCCATGGTCCAGCTCCAAGTGTTCTGAATCAGCAAGAAACCTCCAGGAGAATAGCACTGTTTACAGTTAGTTTTTGTATGTGGTGAGAGACACAGGTCTAGTTTTATTCTTCCATGTCTACATGGATAGTTTTGGCAGCAATATTTGTTGACAATGCTGTTTGCTCAAATGTGTATTTTTTGATTTTTGTGAAAAAAAAAAACACTTTGTGGCTATCTGGGTTAATAGCTGTGTTTCCTGTGTGGCCATCGATTTATACCTCTGCTTTTGTTCTAGTGTTAGACCCCCCGAAAACTCAAGTATCCAGGGTCCCAGGCCACGTTCTTGGTCACCCCAATCACCAGGCAGATTCGAGAGCTTGCTGCAAACCGCACGAGGCTTTATTGTAATTTAACGAGCTAACCCCATGTTGGCTCGGGTCTTTCACCCACCTACCATGGCGGATGGCTAGAAAAGACAGTTTGAAGCTGCTGTACACAGATCTTTATAGGGCAGCATAAGGGGAGTGTCTAGGGGTATGCACAGGCTCACGATTGGTATGCTTCCAGGCTTGGAGGGCTTGCCCTGTGTTGATTGGTCAACTGGTTGTTATGGCCCATAGGCCCTCCCAGGGTGGTTGCTATGCTCTCTACGTCATTGCTGTGCACTAGTCCGTAAAGCACACCCAAGGTCGTAAAGCATAGCACCACCAGCTAACTTCTGATTGGTTCCTTGTCACAAGGCAGGCATCTGACTTTCTAGTGACTAGGTCAAGGTCATAGAAGCATGTATTCGGCAGTTATGGCTGCCAAAAGGGGAGCTGGTCCCTTCAACATCATTGTTATATTGCTTTCCTAAATGATCCTTGGTGTTTCTTTGTGAATTTTCAACCTATTGTTGACTTCTTATTTGTAAAGAAGAATGGTGTGGGAATATTGATTGGTGGCAATTGCATCCAATTGGTAGATTGTTTTTTTTTTTTTTTTTAGTATAGCTATTTTCATAATATTAGTGTTTACTTTTTGAGCATGGGATGGTTTTCTATCTTATAGTATCCTTGATTCATTTTTTACTTCCTTGGCTACATTCATTACAAGGTTTTTGTTTGTGTTTTAGGTAATTGTGAATGATTTCTTCCTCAACATGTTCCTTAGTGGTATCTAGTAAAGCTACTATTTTTGTGTATTGATTTTTGTATCCTGTCTCTTTAGTATTTTTTATTAACTCTCATAGATGTCTGGTGGGCTTTAAGGTCTCTTATATATAGATTTCATTATATGCATATAAAGCTACTGTGACTTCTTTGTTTGCCCCACCAGTATCTCTTTTATTTCCCTTTTATTATTTTGTCATACATAAATCTAAAAGCATAATATTGAGTTGGAGTGGAGATGGGACATCTTTGCCTTATTCTTATTTTATTGGAAATGTTTCCAATTTACTCCCCATTAGTATAATTTTGGGTATGGATTTGTTTTATATGGTTTTTATTATGTTGATATAACCTTTGCATTCCTAGTTTCTCCAAACTTGAATTATGAAGGGTATTTTGTTGTTGTTGTTGTTGTTGTTTTTTGTCTTTTTTTCTTTTGTTTTTTGAGACAAGGTTTCTCTGTGTAGCTTTGGAGCCTATCCTGGCACTCACTCTGGAGACCAGGCTGGCCTCTAACTCACAGAGTTCCACCTGTCTCTGCCTCCCAAGTGCTGGGATTAAAGGCAGACACCACCAACGCCTGGCTACTGAAGGGTATTTTGTTTAAAGCCTTTTTTGCACCTATTAAGGTAATCAGGTGGTTTCTGTCCAGGAACAATTTTATGTTATGCATTGCACAAACCAGTTTATAAAATCATGAATGGTCTTTCTGATACGTTCTTGAATTCTGTTTGCAGAAATGTTTTTTTCCTTTTTGGTGTGCACCATTATTGGGTGTAGGTTTTGTGTTTTAAATGAGAGATCAAAATCAACCCCAAAATGAGGAAGATGAAAACAAAAAGAAGATTGACATTTCAGAGATCCCAGTTGAATATCATTATGGACTGTAGTAAAGAAATGGAAAAAAAAAAGTGATTACAACCAGCCGTTTGGCACTAGGGCTTTGTTTTAGTTGGGTTGCTTTTGCTGTGAGAAACAACAAGACCCAAAGCATCTTAGGAAGGAAAGGGTTTGTTTGGCCTTCCATATTCCCCAGTCGGAGTCCATTGAGGGAAGCCAAATCAGGAACTCAAGCATGAGGGAACCTGGAGACAGGAGCTGCTTACTGTCTTGTTGTTCATGGCTTGCACAGCCTCCTTCCTGATAGAAGCCAGGCCCACTAGTCCAGAGGTGGCCCCACCAAAATGGACCCTCCCACATGAGTCACTAACTAAGAAATGCTATCAAGCTTGACTTATGGAGACATTTTCTCAATTGAAATTCTGTCCTCTTGGAAGACTCTAGCTTGTGTCAAGTTGACATAAAAAACAAGCGTGGGCTTACAGAAGAATTTTGCCAATGAAGAATGAGGTGGTATGGTGTGCTCTTTCATTTGAAAGATATCTAAGTTACATTTGTTAGGCAGTTTTTTTAAGAGAATCTTTGGAAGACCACAAAGTTTGTTCTGCAAACTTCGATTTTTTTTTTTTTTTTGGTTTTTCATGAGAGGGTTTCTCTGTATAGCTTTGAAGCCTATCCTGGCCCTCTCTCTGTAGACCAGGCTGCTCTCAAACTCAAAGAGATCCTCCTGCCTCTGCCTCCTGAGTGCTGGGACTAAAGGCATGCACCACCACTGCTGGCCAGACTTAGGATTCTTTAGAGCATAAAGCTGTTACTAAAGTTTCTAATGGAGGCTGTAGGTTGAACCTCTAAATACTCATTTGTCATTCCATAGTATTCTGCCTCCCTGATTGTACAGATGCATCTAGGATTTATCTAGCCAGAAGTCTTTAGCATTGGTGTCATTTGGAACAGAAATGTAGACCTATTCATTACTATGAGTAGGTTTATTTAAAGGTTTCCAAGTAATTCTAAGATGCCCCTGGGCTGAATGACAGTGCAAACTTCTGTTCAAAGTTATGTTGCTATCAAATCATGTAATAGTAACTCTTTTAAGGAAAAGTGTGTATCGATACACTATGTATCTTTATGTACCTATGTCTGAACATCTAAATTTCTCTGCTGCAGTTGGTCTTTGGTGTCCTTGGGTTCCTTATGTGGATGTATTTAACTACTTACCACAAATACTTTAAAAAATTGTGTCTGTACTGAACAGATCTAAACCTGTTTTGTATCTGTTTTCCACATATGATAATAACTAAAGAACAATTATGTTCAGTATTGTGAGCAATCTAGAAAGGATCTGTGTGTACAGTAGAATGTGTTGAAACTGTGTGTAAACACTTGGCCATTTTCTAGGAGAGACTTGACTTAGACGCTGGTGTCTAAACTTGCAACTAACTACTGAGGGACAGCTGTGTATTGTTAAATTGTTAGTAAATTTTAAAAATCACATCTCAAGTGTTCTTCAGTGTGCCATCACTGTCTGTCTTATATATTGAAATCCATCTCAGGCAACTACTAGTATTGAAGGTTAATAGTTGTTTGTTCATGAGTCTTCCAGGATATCTGAGTTTCTTTAAGTGGCAGATATATGCATTTTCTACCACACCCCAAACATACAAAGAGGCAGCATTTGTTCCAGGTGTATTACTGACTTGAATTAATTAATGTAGGAAGGCTCTGCTGATGCCCATGGGGAGCTTGCTAGCCCTTTGTATTTGTGTTAGATTATTTGTGGTTTTGAAAGTTGTGGTCAGTTTAACCCACTCCCTAGGAATCATTGCTCATGAAGTCATTCACAGGTCAAGAAACAGGACTAAGCTGCACTGTTCAGAGTGTAAATGTAGGGATGGATATATGCTTAACAGTTATAAAGGTGAATAAGAAAAGATGATAGGAGGAAGGATGGAGAAAGCTGGGAAAGATCACATGAGCCATGGCAGAATATTAAGCTCTTTTTCTAGTTTTAACCCTGTCTTGAATCCCTACCCCCTACACACACACACACACACAACACACACACACACACACACACACACACACACACACACACACACACACGGATAAGTGTATGAAATATAATTGATAGTACAAATATAAAATGTAAAGGAAAGCTACATAGCTTTAGAATGACTATTGTGACTGTATAGAATTTCATTGAAATATATGGAATTTGAATCTGTGTAAGTGCTTGGTGAGTGGATGCATTACTCTAGCTAGTTCCCTGGTATTGATTTAGAAGTTCTTTACAATAAAGTAGTTTTAATAAAATCATAATGAATACAAGTAGAAAACCTAGATATTCATATTTCAGAATATTGTGAAGAATTGAGTAATGGGAAAGGAAAAAATTACTTATTTACTTAATGAAGAGCAAATAAAAATGTCTTCTATATGAAAGTGAAGGTTCTTTGTAAGATGTAAAATGTACTAAATTAACACTAGTTATTCTTTTGTTCACATTATGCTCTGGTAATTTCGAAAATGTTTTGTTAGGTAAATGCAGTGGGTCACCACAATCTTGTAATCTTTTGTTTAAAAACTACTATGTAACAGAAAGTCAACTTAAAATAGTTAAGTTTTGCTTAAATCCCATAAGGCAGCAAAGGCAACAATAACTAAGGAGATGCTTTAACACTGTGTCCCTTTAGCAGAATAAGAATAGAAGACACTTCCCTAGGGCCTATGACCCCTCTCCATGTTTGCTCTGAAAAAGATACTAGGTATGGGTTTCATCTTGCAGGATGCATCGTAAATACAGTTAGAAACTCCAATAACATTTCTACTATTTTTGGACCAGTAGACACATCTTACAAGGCCAGACATTACTATAGCCCAGGGAGTTGACATCTGTGTAAATTCATTGATTACTTTTTACTTCAGTAGTGTGCCTGCTACTTTGCAGCACTGTGAAAGCTAATCAGTTGTGGTGAAGCTACAAGGTCAGCACCATCTTAGTTGCTCCATGTTCGGTACTCAGGAGGCTCATAGTCAATTCTGGAGGGTAACTAAGAGGGAAGGAAATAGCCTACAGTGCTTGGAAGCCTATGGGGCTGCACTGGTCAACAAACAGCTCAAAGATCTTTCCTGGTACTTGACTTTTTATTTGCTAACACGAAGTGTCTAGTTGGAGTATTGCTACCTCTGCTATAACACCCTATAACAGACTCCATTTAATATATATATATATATATATATATATATATATTCTTCAACAATAGGTTTCCATGTTTCCTGCCATTTCATCCCTTCCCCCATTGTTTCTTGTTTCATTATTCTCCTTTTCCCTGGTGTCATTACATTCTATGTTCCCTCTTTTGCAAGAATTCCTCATTCCCCATAGTCTTTTACTAGTTGACTAACTATGTATTCCAAGTGAAACATACATATTTATGATTCAAAGCTAACATCCACAAGAGAGAGAACATGGAATGATTGTCTTTCTGTGTCTGTTTCAAGATCTAGCCATTTGCATGCAAGTTTCATAATTTCATTTTATTAACAGCTAAGTAATAACTCATTGTGCATGTGTACTATATTTTTTATCTATTTGTCAGTTAATGGATATCTTAGACTGACTATGCACCCTGGCTACTCTGAATAGAGCAACAATGAACAGGTATGAGCAAGTATCTCTATAGTAGGATAAAGAGTCCTTAGAGTGCAATCCAATGAGAGGTATAGATGACCATAAGCTTGTGTGTATTTCTAGCTTACAGAGGAACTTCCACACCATTTCCCATAGTGGCTGCAGCAGTTTTCGCCATCACTAAATAAGTGTCCCGTTTCCCTGAATCCTCATCAATGTCTGTCTGCTGCCAGTTGTCTTTTGATCTTTGCCATTGTGGCCGGAGTAAGAAAGATATCACAGTGTAGTTTTGATTTGCAGTTCCCTGTTGACTAAGGATGTTGAACATAAAAAAGACAAAGATTTCTCAGCCCTTTTTATTTCACCTTTTTGGAATAGTTCCACACCTATTTTTGTTCCAGGGTCTCACCAAGAATCCCTTGCTACAATGTTGAATTTCAGGTATTATTGTGCAGACAGTACTCATATTTGCAAACCTCCTTAAAGTGGAAAATATGAGTGAGATTTCCTTTTTATTATTAGTTCAAGTTAGGGAACAAGCTTGTCTCACTGTAAGTCCCTTTTCCCTCTCCCTCACCTTACCCCCATCCCTCTTCCCCCATCCCCAACATACTCCCCACCCCATCCACCCACCACACCCCAGGGAGAATAGGGCCCTCAACGGGGGCTCTGCAAAGTCCACCAAATCTTCCTGTGCTGGGCCTGGGCACTTCCCCATGTGTCCAGGGCCAGAGTGTAACCCTTCACGTGGGATGGGCTCTCAAAGTCCCTTTTTACACCAGGAAAAATACTAATCCACTACCAGAGGGTCCCTGGAGTGGACAGGCCTCCTTATTGACATCCATGTTCAGGGGTCTGGATCAGTCTTGTACTGGCCTCCCAGACAGCATCTGGGGTTGATGTGATTTTCCTTGTTCAGGCCAACTGTTTCTGTGGATTTCTCCAACCTGGTACAGACCCCTTCATTCTTCATTCCTCCCTCTCTTCAACTAAATTCCCGATTTGATTTCAGCTCAGTGTATATCTGTGGATGTCCGTCTCTGCTTCCATCAGCCACTGGATTAGGGCTCTAGGATGGCATAAAGAAAAGTCATCAATCTCATTTTAGGGGAAGGGCTTTTAGGTTATCCTCTCCACCATTGCCTGGATTATCAATCTTGTCATCTTTGTAGGTCTCTGGAGATCTCCCTAGTTCCAGATAACTTCTCGGACCTATATTTGAGCCCTCTAATATGGTATCTCTCATCCTGCTCTCTCTCCTCTATTCTTCCCCCAACTGAATATTTCTGCTCCTGCATTTCCTCTCATCTACTTCTCTTCTTCTGCTCTTATTGTGGCAGCTCCCTCTCCCCTACCCTCATGATCCCAATTAGTTCAGGAGTTCATGCCACTTCCCATTCCTGGGGTCCTTTTATTTATCCCTTAGAGTCCTTCATGTTTCCTAGATTCTTTGGTGAAGAGGATTATAGGCTGGTAATCCTTTGCTCTATGTCTAAAATTCATATATGAGTGAGTACATACCATGTTTGTCTTTTTGTGAATGAGTTACCTCACTCAGGATGGTTTCTTCTAGTTCCATCAATTTGCCTGCGAATTTCAAGATTCCATTGCTTTTTTCTGTTGAGTAGTACTCCATTGTATAAATGTACCACATTTTCTAAATCCATTCTTCAATTGAGGGGCATCTAGGTTGTTTCCAAGTTCTGGCTAATACAAACAATGCTGCTATGAACATGGTTGAACATATGTCCTTGTTGTTTGTATGAACATGCACTATTTGGGTATATACCCAAGAGAGGAATGGCTGCATCTTGAGGTAGACTGATTCCCATTTTTCTGAGCAACTGCCATACTGATTTCCAGAGTGGTCTTACAAGTTCGCACTTCCAACAGCAATGGAGGAATGTTCCTTTTTCTCCACATCCTCTCCAGCATAGATTGTCATTGGTATTTTTGATTTTAGCCGTTCTGACAGGTGTGAGGTGTTATCTCAGAGTTGTTTTGAGTTGCATTTCTCTGATGGCCAATGATTTTGAGCACTTTCTTAAGTGTCTTTCACCCATTTCAGATGCTTCTGTTGAAAATTCTCTATTTAGTTCTGCACCCCACTTTTTAATTTCATTGTTTGGTGTTTTGGTGGCTAGCTTCTTGAGCTCCTTATATATTTTGGAAATCACTCCTCTTTCAGATGTGGGATCGGTGAAGGGCTTTTCCCATTCTATGTGTGGTTGTTTTGTCTTACTGATTGTGTCTTTGCCTTGCAGAAGCTTCTCAGTTTAAGGAAGTCTCATTTATTAAGTGCAGAACTCAATGTCTGTGCTACTGGCATAATGTTCAGGAAGCAGTTTCCTGTGCCAATTTGTTCAAGGGTAATTCCCACTTTTTCTTCTAGAAGATTCAATGTGGCTGGATTTATGGTGAGATGTTTGATCCATTTGAATTTAAGTTTTGTGCATGGTGATAGGTATGGATCTATCTGCAATCTTCTGAATGTCTGAATCCAATTGTGCTAGCACATTTGTTGAAGATTCTATCTTTTTTCCATTGTATAGATTTAGCACCTTTGTCAAAAATAAGGTGTTCATAGTTTCGTAGGTTAATATCAGGGCTTTCAATTCTATTCCATTGGTCTATCAGTCTATTTTTGTGCCAATACCAAGCTGTTTTCAGAACTATGGCTCTATAGTAAAGCTTGAAGTCAGGGATGGTGATGCCTCCTGAAAATCCTTTATTGGAAAAAGAGTGTTTTGGCTATCCTGGGTTTTCTATTTTTCCATATAAAGTTGAGTATTGTTCTTTCAATGTCTGTGAAAAACTGTTAGGATTTTGATGGGGATTGGGTTGAATCTGTAGATTGCTTTTGGCAGGATTGCCATTTTTACTATGTTAATTCTACCTATCCAAGAGCATGGGAGATCTTTCCATTTTCTGGTATCTTCTTTAATTTCTTTCTTTCAAGTCTCAAAGTTGTTACTGTACAGGTCTTTCACTTTTTTGGTGAGTGCTACCTCAAGATATTTTATGTTAGCTTGTGGATATTGTGAGAGGTGATGTTTCCCTGATTGCTTTCTCATTGGATTTATCATCTGTATATAGTAGGGCTACTGATTTTTATGAGTTAATTTTGTATCCTGCTACCTTGCTGAAGGTGTTTATCAGCCATAGGAGTTCCCTGGTAGAGTTTTTTGGGTCACTAATGTAGACTATCATGTCGTCTGCAAATAGTGAAAGTTTGACTTCTTCCTTTCCAATTTGTATCCCTTTGATCCCCTTTTCTTGTCTTATTGCTCTGGCTAGAACATCAAGTACAATATTGAAGAGTTATGGAGAGAGTGGACAGCCTTGTCTTGTTCCTGATTTTAGAGGAAACGCTTTGAGTTTCTCCCATTTAGTATGATGTTGGCCATTGGTTTGGTGTATATTGTGTTTATGATGTTTAGATATGTTCCTGTTATTCCTGTTCTCTCCAAGATCTTTAACATGAAGGGATTTTGGATTTTGCCAAAGCTTTTTCTGTGTCTAGTGAGATGATCATGTGTTTTTTTCTTTTTCAGTTTGTTAATATGGTGGGTTACATTGATGGATTTTCACATGTTGAACCATCCTTGCATCCCTGGGGTGAAGCCTACTTGATCATGGTGGATGATTTTTCTGATATGTTCTTGGATTAGGTTGGCCAATATTTTTTGAGTATTTTAGCATCGATGTTCATGAGGGATATCGGTCTGTAGTTCTTTTTCTTAATGATATCTTTGTGTGGCTTGGGTATCAAAGTGATTGTAGCCTCAAAGAAAGAGTTTTGCAATATCCCATCTGCTTCTATTGTGCAGAATAGTTTGAGGAGTACTGGAATTAGCTCTTGTTTGAATTTCTGGTAGAATTCTGCAGTGAAGCCATCTGGCCCTGGGCTTTTTTTGGTTGGGAGGCTTTTGATAACTGCTTCTATTTCATTAGGGGTTATAGGTCAATTTAAAACTGCTTATCTGATCTTGGTTTAATTTTGGTAAGTGATATTTATCCAAAAAACTGTCAATTTCCTTTAGATTTTCAAATTTTGTGGAGTACAGGTTTTCAAAGTATTACCTGAAGATTCTCTGTATTTCCTCATTGTCCGTTGTTATATCCCCATTTTCATTTCTGATTTTATTAATTAACATGCTCTCTCTCTCTCTTCCTTTTGGTTACTTTAGATAGAATTTTGTCTATCTTGTTAATCTTCTCAAAGAACCAACTCTTTGTTTCATTTATTCCTTGTAGTGTTTTCCTAGTTTCTACTTTATTGGTTTTGACCCTCAGGTCTATTATTTTCTGGCATCTACTCCTCCTTGGTGTGTTTGCTTCTTTTTGCTCTAAAGCTTTCAGTTGTTCTGTCAATTCTCAAATGTGCCTTTTCTCCTGTTTCTTCATGTGGGCACTTAGTGCTATGAACTTTCCTCTTAGCAGTGCTCTCAAAGTGTCCCATAAGGTTGGATATGTTGTGTCTGCATTCTCTTTGAATTCTAGGAAATCTTTAATTTCTTTTTTTTTATTTCTTCCTTGACCCAGGAATTGTTAAATTGGGTGTTAACTTAATTTCCATGAGTTTGTATGTTTTCTGCAATTCATGTTGTTGAATTCTAACTTTAAAGCATGGTGGTCTGATATGGTACAGGGGGTTATTTTAATTTTTTTTTGTACCTGTTGAAGCTTGCTATGTTGCCAACTATGTATCTGATTTTAGAGAAGGTTACACGTGGTGCTGCGAAGAAGGTATATTGTTTTGTATTTGGATGGAATGTTCGATAGATGTCTGTTAAGCCCAATTGGGCCTTAACTTCTATTAGTTCCTTTGTTTCATTTTTAAGTTTCTGTCTGGTGTTCCTGTGTAGTGGTGAGAGTGCGGTGTTGAAATCTCCCACTATAAGTATGTGTGGTTTTATGTGTGATTTGAGTTTTAGCAATGTTTCTTTTATGAGCATGGATGCCTTTGTATTTGGGGCATAAATGTTCAGAATTGAGACTTCATCCTAATGGATTTCTCCTGTGATGAGTAGGAAGTGATCTCTTTTATCGCTTTTGATTGATTTTAGTTTAAAGTCCAATTTGTTGGATATTAGGATTGCTACCCCCACTTCTTTCTTGGGTCTGTCTATTTGATTGGAAAATCTTTTACCAACCTTTAATTCTTAGGTACCATCTGTCTTTGAAGTTGAGGTGTGTATCTTTTTTATTTTTTATTTTATTCCTTTATTAATTCAAATTAGGAACAAGCTTGCTTCACATGTCAATCCCTTCTCCCTCTCCCTCCCTTCCCCCCAACATCCCACCTGCCCCTAGCCATCCCTCCTCCACTCCCCAGGCAGGGTAAGGCCCTCAAAAGGGGCTCCCCAATGTCTACCACATCATACTATGCCAGGCCTAGTCCCTTCCCCATGTGTCCAGGCCATGAGAGCATCCCTTCACATGGGATGAGCTCTCAAACTCCCTTCTTTTGTTTTAATACCTTACATATTTAATACAGTGTATTACCCCTGTACAAATGGAAAACAATTAAGTTCAACATTTCTAGACCAATATGGCTGTTAATTTTTGTACAATGCCAACTCAAAAAGAACTGTGATATTTTCTGGGATTTTGTTTTTTACTTTTGTTTTTTAAATGGACTGTGCTGGATGTCTCTACAATTTTGTTCAAATGACTGCAGAACCTGGAAAAGCTGTTGCTATTGATGTATAACATACTGCCATAATTGGTCTATATCCAATTATATATAATATATATGTATGTATATATAATTTGAATTTTTGGAAACTTTAGCTGTGCTGTCAACTTTTTTAAGTATCCCAGTTTACCGTGTTGAGAGGTGTGTTTCTTGTATGCAGCAGAAGGATGGATTCTGTGTTCTTATCTATTCTGCTAACCTTTTTTTTATATGCGAGTTAATAACATTAATATTGAGGGATATTAATGACCATTGATTGTTCATTTTTGTTTTGGATTTGGTGGTGGTTTTGAAATTATGTGTGGGTTTCCATCCCTTTTTTTGGCTGTTGGTAAAGTGGGATTATCTATTGCTTATATTTTTCTGGTTGTAGTTAACTTCCTTGGGTTGCAGTTTTCCTTCCTGAACCTTCTTTTGGGCTGGATTGGTGGATATGTATTGTTTGAATCTGGCTTTCTCATGGAATATCTTGTTTTCTCCATCTATATTGATTGAAGGCTTTGCTGGCTATAATAGTCTGGGCTGGCATCCATGGTTTCTTATTATAGGTAGAATATTTATCCTGGACCTTCTGGCTTTCAACGTTTCCATGGAAAAGTCGGGTGTAATTCTGATAGGTTTGCCTTTATATGTTACTTGAACTTTTTTCTTTGCTGCTCTTAATATTTTCTCTTAATTCTGTATGTTTGAGGTTTTGATTATTATGTGCCTAGGGACCTTTTTTTGGCCCAGTCTATTTGGTGTTCTGTAGGCTTCTTGTACTTTCATTGCCATGTCTTTCTTTAGGATGCCAAAGTTTTTTCAATGATTTTTTTTAATATGATTTTTGCAACTTTGAGTTGGATTTCTTCCCCTTCTTCTATACCTATTGTTCTTAGGTTTGGTCTTTTCATGGTATCCCATATTTCCTAGATATTTTGTGTTAGGGATTTGTTGGACTTAAATTTTCTTTGGTTGATGAGTATATTTCTCCTAGTGTATCTTCAACTCCTGAGAAGAAAGAGCAATCTGAGAGAATGCTGGAAATAGAAAAGCTGGATAATCAATGAGTAACTACAAATGCAAGCATAAGCACAGAATACAAGACATGGAAGAGAGAATCTCATATACCCCCTTTATGACAGTGATTTGAGTAAGTTAACACTTCCAACTAATGTTCACAAGCATGGAAAGACTTGCATACAGTAGAGGTCTCTATCTAGATGTGTGGGTATAGAATGAACTAGTTCATTGATTTGTGTAGAGTCAGATGTAAACATTGTAGTGTAACAAGAAAAAAATCTGTATCAGTTATTGGGAAACAGAAACTTGTTACAGGCGAAGGGGTGGGTGACTTTCTTCCTTTTGTTCTTTCCTTAGGACCCATGGCCTCAGTGGTCATCCAGATGTGTAGATCACTTTAGACATGTATTTTAGAAAATCTGTGATTCGTTCTTAGGAGCATCCTATTCCTAACTACTTTGTGTTATGATTTCATCAAACTCAGATAAACAAAGTCCATACAAAGTGATTATGATGACTATATTTAAATTCATATGCACCTGAGAGAACTACATTTGCAAGATGCAGAAAACCATGTAATTATAGAGAGGCAGTACAGCACATTGCAAGAAGTATTTGATCTTCAGTTAGAGCTAGTCTCTGCAGTTGTCTTGGGTAATAAAGGACAAGGAAAAACCACTTTCTTAAGAAAAGCAATGTCTGCTCAACAACACTGCTTTTTTATGAAAGTGCTTTTCACTTTTCTCTTATTCCCTAATCTAGTCAGGGGAAGAATAGAGGAAAGCAACAAAAGGGATACCATCATAGAGGAAGCCATTATAGATTTAAAAGAGAATTCTGGCACTAAGGAAATGTTCAGAGATCTATAAGGTTGACACAAACCAGCAATCAAAGGAATAGTTAAGAGGCTACTTTAAATGCCCTTCTCCAATAATGAGATTGATGACATCCTAGTGTCTTCATCCAGTAGCTGATGGAAGCAGAAGCAGACACCCACACCTAAACACTGAGCTGAACTCTGGAATCCAGTTGCAGAAAGAAAGGAGTGATGAGCAAAGGGGTCAAGACCAGGCTGGAGAAACCCAAAGAAACAGCTGACCTGAACAAGGGGGAGCTCATGTACCCCAGACTGATATCTGGGAAAACAGCATAGGCTTGTTCCAGTCCCCCTGGAGGAAGTTAGTTTGGAGGTCTGGACAATCTATGGGTCCACTGGTAGTAGATCAGTATTTAGCCCTAGTACACAAATGAACTTTGGGAGCCCTCTCCACATAGAGGGATACTCTCTCAGTTTAGACACACTGGGGAAGGTCTGGGCCCTGCTCGAAATGATATGGCAGACTTTTAAGATCCCCCATGGAAGGCCTCACCCTCCCTGGGGAGCAGAAAGGGGTTGGGATAGGTGGTCAGTGGGAGTCAGGAGAGGGAGATTGAACTGAGATTGACATGTAAAAGAAACTTGTTTCTAATTTAAATTAAAAAGGGGGGAAGCAATGTTGGATTGGGCATCAGGAGACTTATGGCAGAACAGATTTCAGTTTGTTTTCTTCTCTCATCTCACTTAACATGACAGAGTTAAGCTTAGCTCAGCTCCTCTTAAGTAAGTTGTCTGAAGGTACAGAGGTGCTGGATGATGTCTCTTCTGATCCTAGGAGATCTTGTTTATACTGGAGGGATTTGACTACCTGAAATTTGACTTGGAGCTCCAGACAAACTTTTGCAGTGACTGGAAGAAGAGTATGCTAACACAAATTGTCTTGGGAAGTTTCCTACAGAAAGTAATGTTCCCAGTATCCTCTCTGTTCTTGAATTGGGACATCCAAGTGATCCAAAAATTTATCTATTGCTTCAGTATCCAAGGAACTTTATTACTTGAGGATCCACTAATCTGATCATAAAGTTATATAGTGTGTTCTTCTTAAACAATATTGAGAAAGGCTTAGAAGTCTTTAATTATTTACAAACCAATCAACCATTGTTCTCTGTAGGCAGCAATCCTTATATATGCTGGTGGTCTGTAGTACTATAAAGTGTCAGTGTGACAGGAGAGAGGAAATAAACTTAATTTGTTACTCAGATTGGCTTTGTTCACAAGCTTTACATTGAGCTCATTCAGATCAGAGTATGTCAACTGTCCATTTAAAAAGATCAGAGACTGATTAAAGACCTGGTACCTTGGCTGTAGAAATGGGAATTTGTGTTTAACTCTGAGTGTCTTAGGTGAAATGGGATATGGGAATCTGAGCTGACAGTGTGGCTGCAAATGAATTTTCTCAATACTCGTGGTGACTTCCTCATGTTTTACCATCCTGAACTACAGTGGTATTTTGCTGTCATGTTCTATGTCCTCAGATAAGACAAAGACAAATATCACTCCATCATTGGAAGCCTAACCGAACTTCTAAGAGAAATTTATGCTCATGGTGAAATCTAATGGTTCATGAATGGGAAAATTTTGTTTGGAATTGACACAGAAAAAGTCACTGCCACGCAGAAACTACATTTTGTTTGTATACTATCAAAGGAGATGAGACAGGAAATCCTCAAATGGTTTACAAGTTTGAGTCAAGGAGAGTCCATGGGAAAACTGATGGGTCCCCAGAGGTTGTTTGATGCTCTTCTTGATAAAGAGGAAGTAGGAAGTACGACTTGAAACACAAGTGCTGGATCTATTTGAAGAAATGACTGTTGATATTAGTAGTGCTGATGAATTGTCAGTGGCTACAATCTATCTGCTGAAATCTCAAAAATTAAAGAAACTTCATCTGCATATAGAACACAGAATTTTTTCAGAAATCTGTAACCAAGAAGACGGTGACTTAGAAAACGTTAAACAAGAGAAGATATGAGTACATCTCTGAATCTTGTCTTCAGTTCTCTAGTTTTACCTTAGTGTCCAGGGCACTGTTTTATAGGTGTGTTTGTGTGCACATTGTATTTTTATGAATGCATGAAGAAGTCAGAGGAAGATGTGGGGTCCTTCTCTATTGTCCTTCATCTTAATCTCTTGAGACAGTCTCTCACCAAACTGGAAGCTCATCATCTTAACCAAGCTAAGAGCCCAGTAAGAATTCAGGATCTACCTGTTTCCTCTTTCTCATGCTGGGGCAACAGCCTCATGCATCCATGCCCAGCCTTTTATGTCATTCTGTGCATCTGAACTCAGTTCCTCATGCTTGTACAGAAAACTCCTACCCACCGATTGCCCTTTCCAGCATGGTGTTTCCCAAATTCTTATACAAATATGCATGAGTTCAGATGGAATAGTCAGGAAGTACTTTAGTTGAGTGGTGCCACTGCCGTTTATTATCTATGTGGCTCTAAACAACCATGTCTTGAGTTCCTCCATTTATACAAAGAACAAAGATATTACAAGTCCAGTTGAGGTGAATGTGAGCAGGTTTGTTGCAGTATCTTGCTCTTTTCCTTCATACATAGCCGTGTTTAGTGCTCTGGTGATTACACTGGAGAGAATTCTAGGAACTCATGTCTGGTTAAAGGCTGTATTCTTACTACATTGCTCTGGTTGGCTTGCTTTGCATTGGCTTTAGGCTTCCAGCTCATACTTGATCTTTCAAATGTTTTGCATCTTTTATGGTGATATTAATGGATGTAGGTTATTTTTCACTAAGAAGTTGCACATACCTCCCTGAATTCACACAGAAGTCGTGTTTTCTCACAAAAAAAAGGAGACATTTGAGAACAGTGTAAGGGTGGATGTCTTTAAGAGTTATGTACAACTATTAGCAGTGAGTCTCCCAAAACTCAGTTTAGTTCGTCTCACCTCAAACCATTCTTCATCATAATCTTTATTCAGTGCATTCATTTGTAATTTCATACCTATGTATCATGCCCTGTGTTTTTTCTCACCATCTAGTCAGTGATGTTCTCCTTCCACCCCATCACCTCAACTTCTTCATTGGATCCTTTATCACATTCATGTCTTTTTCTTTGTCAGCAATTGAGTTTAACTAGGGCTATCAGTGTGTCCATGGGACTGGAACTGTGCATTAGACCCTGGGTGGCTGAGTTGTGTGTACAAAACTGGAGATGACTGCTCCTCCCCCAGAGTCCGCAAGGTGTCACTGTTGCAGCCAGGATGGGTAGGGCTCAGAGAATCTCCCTCCAGTATAAGATTTGAGTGGAAACAGACCAGGACTTTTGCAGGCAGTGGAGGCATCCATAGCTCTTTTGCAATTAAGACTGCTATGGCGATTCCATGCCCAGGTGATACCATTTTGTAGCCCACATTGCTCACTCTCTCTGCTGTCTCTGTCCCTTGTGTGCTACTTTCTTTTTTAAAAGATTTATTTTTGATTTAATGTATAGTTATGTCTTGCCTGCATGTATGTCTGTACCATGTGTACTCCCTCAGGGTGTTGGGAGTGATCTCCCCTTCTTAGGAATGTCTTGAATCGCATTGAGCTACCAGAAAAAAAGCGTTATCTCATTGCAGCAAAGTAAATGAAGAATGGAGAGAGTTGTGCAGTATTTTCCAGAACTTGCAGGTGTTGGAACTGGCCCGCTGTAATTTCAATGAAACTGTGATCCATGATCATTGTAAATCAATGTCTCCATCTCCTATGATGACTCTGAATGGATTTAAGCTCCAAAGCATGCCATTAGTTTTATAGTCACCCATTCTTTAAATAGTTAGGTGAAATTCCTTTTCTACTGAAGAAGACTAATTGATAGCAATGCACAACTAAATCCAAAGTATCAAATACAATATTAGCAGAAATCACCTATTTGATGTATTCTATGTCATACATGCATACACATACATAAGATTTATAGGTGGATTGTAAATATCTATATATCCAGTGTGTGTGTGTGTGTGTGTGTGTGTGTGTGTGTGTGTGTGTGTGTGTGTATTCATGTACACGTCAAAAACAACTAATTTCTAGAGACTGCAATGAATGATGATGGAAAGTTCAATTGTAAAGATTCTTTGGATTGTGTATATGTATGTGTGCATCTGAATTGGGTCTTGTGGAGTCAGAGTCAGAATAAGCAGTGAGCTGCCCAAAATGGGTGCTAGGGACAGAACTCCAATGCTCTGCAAGTGCAGTATGTGCTCTTAACCACTGAGCCATATGTCCTGCTCAATGATGATTTCTTAGTCATCCTGCTAACATCTGTTCCTTATCATGAGGTCACCTGACTAGCCATGAGTTTGGTTACATTAACCCAACCTTGAAAATGAATAAATACAAAAACCATAAAGAAGTCACATCTAATTTTCTTGAACTTTTAAGACCATTCTGGATAGCCATGCCTTAAACAGCATTAGTATTTACTAAGCTGGAAACTGGTGGCACATGACTTTAATCCCAGCTCTTGGGAGGCAGAGGCAGAAGGATCTCTCAGTGGGAGGCCAACCTGGTCTACAAAGTGAGTTTCAGGTAACCCAGGGTTGCACAGAGAAACACTGTATCAACAAAACAGCAAAATAGTTTTTAAGCCTAATGAGCCCTTCCCCTTGGACACAGCAAGGAACATTAATACAAATATAAGAATCTGTGTTATACATAAGGTGTCAATCTGGTATGGTTTCTGCTGCTGTGATAGACACTATGACAAAAAGTATCCTGGGGAATGAAAGGGTTTATTCTATTTTACCATTCCTAGCTCATAATTCATCAAGGGAAGTCAGGGCAGGAACCTGAAGATAAGAACTGAAGCAGCGACCATGGAGGAATGCTGCTCCCTGGCTTGTCTCCCCCTGGCCTGGTCAACAGTCTGTCTTATTCACACCAGACCCTCTTGCCCAAGAACAATGCTACTCACACTACTCACACTGGCATTTCTATGCTAATTACCTATCAAAATATGCCCCACGGACATGCCAATCTGATGGAGGCAATTCTTCAATTCAGGTTCCCTACCTAGATAATGTTGAGATGGAAAACTTGATTAGCCTTGACAGGCAATGTTTAATATGAGGGTACAAGTGAGTCTTCTTAGGATGTTCTGCATGTTCCACAGAGGTGGGGGAAATAGAAGGGAGAGATAGGAGAAGCTTGAGCCTATGTTGGTCTGGCACTCAGAGGTAACCAGCAAGAACCTGTGAGGCAGCCACAGTGCCCAAACAAACATGCTGTGGGAGGCAAAGTTTGAAAGAGCATGTGTACAATTTTCTTTGGCATGTACCCACACAGCGTGGTATAATGTGCTATTTGGCCTTATTCCACAGCTGTTCCTTCAGCTGTTCCACAGCTGACTAACTTTGCAGATGATACATTATTTCCTACACTTCTGCGACTACCTCACCTCAAATCCCTGAATCACTATGGCACAAATCTCTCCAGTGATGTGGTTGAGCATATGTGCTCTGTGCTGAAATGCCCAACATGCAGAGAGGAGGAGCTGTTGTAAATCAGGGCATTGTCTACAGCCAATTGCTTCTCTAAAAGTATTTAAAAATCCTTATTTAGACTTAACTTTGAACATTTTGCTTTGCATGGTACATGTTGTAGAAAATGAATTTCATTGGGATAGTTATTTTTCTTTGTTAAAAATGCCTGTGTGTGTTTATGGTGTGTGTGTGTGTGTGTGTGTGTGTGTGTGTGTGTGTGTGTGTGTGTGTGTGTTTCACTGATATTGGGAATCAGATATACATGGTTGCAGATCATATAGTGATGAGGTCTAACTGCATTAAAGGCCATGGCTTCTACCCACTACATTCCCTGTCTCTCCGTTGGATTTTGTGACCAAAAATAACATCACCAAATATTTCTAAATGGATCCTTGAGAGGAAAGGTCATCCATATCTGGACTTTTTCTGCAATCAGTAGAACTCTGACATTCACCATGATAGTCACATAAATATACTTAAGAATTAAATAATGGTATGATGTAGATGTGGACTGGTATGTACAGAATTAGAATCTGGGGCATTTGTTTGAACAGTAGGAAGTCTTACACAGATTACCCAAATATATTATTCCTAACCTGTGACATGTACCTCACATGTAGGTTGGGGAACTGTGATATCTCCAGTGAGGCTTGTGGTGTAATTGCTACTTCCTAACCAAATGCAAAGTGAAACATCTATCATTGGTTGAAAATCCCTTGAAGAACAAAGGAGTGATGCTACTGTGCCAAATTCTGAAACATCCACATTGTGTCCTGGAAACACTGATGTGAGTTGTTCTTGGGGAGCATGCCCTGGAGACATTGCAGAACCCTGCATGTGGGTGCAGCTGTCATAAAGCTGGTCAAAAGCCCACTGAGGAATGCAGGAGACTATAAGATACGTCACTAGTCCCCGCCTCAGTACCATATCAATAAGTGGATTGAATGTAAACAGAAATACCATGAGATCAACTTCAGAAAAGGCAGGGGTAGCTCTGAAATTCCTTATATATAATTTTATCTTAATGGATATGATTATTATGAGGAAAGATGATGCCCTTGGAAAGAGACTGGCCACAAGGCCAAAGAAGAATATAAATAAGAAAAATATTTCTTTCTGATACAGTCCTTCCTTCATCTTACCTAAGTCACTGTGTGCTGTCTCCTGTTCTGAGGTTGAGGTTCATTCCTCATGATAGCATTCTGCCAGGCTATTGTCTCAGGGAAGCCATACCAGATAACTTGGGGAATGTGCTCAAAGATATCTGGGTTCAAGGAAGAGAAAGAGTATACAGACACAAAATTGTGTCCTCTTTGATCATGTACTCATGCACTAGTATGTATATGTGCAGCTTACAGACATGAACATACATATAAAATGTAAGAGCTTTGAATGTTGAACATCTGTTTACAGAAGAAAAATGCAATTAAGTACCTTTTACATGAACTGCTTATGAGTAGTCCAGAAATATTTCATATTTCATTTATACTTTTAGAATATTTGCATATCATGAGTCTTGGTGATGCTCCCTAAGTATAAATATGAAATTTATTTGCGTAGCATATAAAATTTGTGCAACATGTCTTGGGGATAGTTCCATGTAATATTTTAGTGCCCTCATGTTTTGACCTTTGTTGGATACATGAGAGCACTTGTGTAATTTTCTGTGTACCATGTGAGTGGTATATTGAAGTAAATAACTCTTGATGACTTGTAATTTTAAAGAGCTACATAAGGCATGAATTAATTCAAGTTTTATCTTGTCCTTAAAATACTAGCCTTCACCCATACAATTAAAGGATTAGGAAAAATATTTTGAATGAAGTAACATTATTTGCCTGGAGTAATAGCTGATTGGGTAAAACACTTGCCAGGCTAGCATGATGATGTAAGTTTGATCCCCAGAACCATGTGAAAAGCCAGTTGCAATTACATACTGAAGACATGGAGACACCAGGAATCCTAGAGCTCCCTGGGCAACAGCCACATCCAATAAATGAGTTCCAGGACACTGAGAGACTCTATCTCATTGGGAGCATGTCATGTCCCAGCATGTGACACATGAACTTGTCCTCTGACCTTCACCTGCATGTGCACCTGCACAGACACACACACACACACACACACACACACACACACACACACACACACAGAGAGAGAGAGAGAGAGAGAGAGAGAGAGAGAGAGAGAGAGAGAGAGAGACAAAAATAATATATCCCTCTAGGGCAGGCATCTGCAACAGGATAAATTTCTGATGTAGGTTGAAGAATTATTTGACTTATGTATCTACTTGTTTACAAATCAATCAAATTGGGAAACATCTATGGTGATCTATAACCTCAGGATTTTAAAACCTTTTTTCAAAAAGATTGCTAGTGTGTGTGTGTGTGTGTGTGTGTGTGTGTGTGTGTGTGTGTGTGTGTGTGTGTACACACATATAAATGATAGAAGACAACTCATGGGGTGGGTTATTCCTTTCCATCATGTGAGATTGAACTCAGGTTCCCAGACTTGGTGGCAAGGGCCTTTATCTGTGGAGCAGCCCATTCCAATATGTATTCATGAAAGTGGAAATTCAGTATGAGAACATGCCAGGCTTTGCAGAGGCATGTAATGCTATGACAAAAAGTGAGCTACTGCTGTGGAATCATCTTTGCAGTTTGTCATATTGCTGTCTCACCTTCATTGCCTGTGGCTGCCTCTATGAAGTCCTTTTGTGCAACAGATCCCTCTCTCTCCTTGACCTGGGCTCCAATTTCCAGGAAGATACTGGAATAAACATTCTGTGTGAAGCTTTGAAAGACCCAACATGCTGCCTGCAGGAGTTATGATAGGGATGTGTTCTCATCCCTTGCTGGGAATGCAGATTCTGTTGTTGGCCTTCAGAAGGAAGTGGGAGGGTAGACTTGTGTGAATGTCAGAGTCTCCTCACACTCTGTGGTGAAGCTTACCAGCCATGAAGGGTGTCTTAAGACAGGGAGCTCTTGGTGATTGGCTCATGAAGGTGAGTGTGGAATTATAGCCCTGATGAAAGAAGCCCCAGAGAAAGGCTATGGGAGTCACCTGCTTCAGAACCATTAATACACACACATATTAGACCTGCAGAAATGGTATCTACATATACTTTCATCAGTCATGAATCTATGCTTGTGTTTATGTATCCATTTACATATCTGCCAATCATATATCTACCAACCTATTATCTGACATTAATGAATTTATCATCTTTCCTTTATTCTTGTTTACAAATTTATTGTCTTTATTTACATACTATACATCCCTTCCTATAATAGTCTGCCTATCACCTATCCATTATCATTCTAAACGTCATACTAATTATATGTTCCCTATACATCTAACATGTCTGCCTGATGTCTATATTTAACATCTATGCATTCATCATCTTCACATTCTCTATCTTCACCCATCTTATACCCAGTATCTTCCTACTGTCCCACAACCTCTCTCTTAACCATTATTGTAAGTGCCAGGGGGAACCATGAGCTTGAGGCTTAGGGAGGGTTTGGGGATGTATTATGTTAAATACTGGCAGAAGTTCACCACATGATGACATCTGCATAGATATATGAAATAAGGGATAAGGTAGCCTCACTTATTTTCAGGGCGTCTGTAATTTCACCAGGGGAAATGGCGGTAGGAATAGGAAATACAGAGATTAAGGCAAAAGAATTGCAGCGAGCCAGTGTGGAAGAGAGTAACTCAGATGGAGTATTGTCATCAGTATTTCAGAGCAGCTTGGGCATTTCTGATTGATACAAATACATGGAAATATGCCAAGCTATTAAGTTGGAATCTAGTGGTCCTGAGATGTAGCTCAGTTGGTAGAATTCCTACTTAGCATACAGAGCCCTGGTTTTATTCTACAGCAGCTATGTAATTAGTCGGAAGCCAGACTAGGACATGAGACTCTATTTCAAAAAGAAAACATAGTTAACAAATGGCTGTTGTAAGGAAGAGTGGGTCAGTCCAGGGATAAGCCCTAAATGGTTAAAAAAACAAAAATCACTGGACACATGGTACATACACGCAAACCAAATGGACTTAGTAGGTTACATATTCAAATATATGTATGCTTGCAGGAATACATATATACACATATGTATATAGATGTAACAATAATTCTTAAGTTGGGGGACCTGGGAGGAATTGTAGGTGAGGTGGAGGGATGTAGTTGCAGGGCTTATATGAAGTTCGAAAAAATAATTAAGAATTCCAAACAAAAGGAATGGGCCTCATAATAAATCAGTCTGCTTGCATGTGTGTTTCCCAGGTTGTCTGGTTGCTATCTCACTACAGCCTGCTGTGAGTTGATCTCTGCTGTCCTTTCTCATAATAAAAATCTAAAACCCCTGAAACTTGGCAACAATAGCATACACGACACAGGCATCCAACAGCTATGTTAAGTTCTGAGGAATCCTGAATGTAAATTACAGTGTCTTGGGTGAGGCTTTACTGACTGAATGGTGTGATGGGTTCCCAACTCAATGAGGAAAAGCTAGAGGGTTAATAGGTGTGGCGGTTTGGAAGAAAATGGCCCCCAAATGGAGTGGCACTATTTGGAGCTGTGGCTTGGTTGCATGTGTGGTCTTCTTGGAGGAGATGTCATTTTGGAGATGGGCTTTTCTGTCTCATATTTGCTCAAGCCACACACAGTGTGTCAGACCATGTCCTGTTGCCTGTGGGTCAAGATGTAAGAACTCTCAGTTGCTTCTCCAGCACCATGTCTGCTTGCACACCACCATGTCCCACCATGATGATAACAGACTGAACCTCTGAAATAAAGGGAGCTACCATAATTAATGTTTTCTGGTATGAGTTTCTGTGTCATGGTGTCTCTTCACAGCAACAGAAACCCTAACTAAGACAATAGCATTACAAAGAACTCCATCTAGCCCAGTCTCAAGTTTTGAGATAAATATTAATACACAAGTTTTGCCCAGACAACAGTTGCTGCAGGTTTGAGTATAATGGCTTTGTCATGTTTTATCCGTGACAATATCTGGTTCTTCTAGTCTTGCTGACCCCTCTTCTGTGATGTTTCTGATTCTTCGGGGAAGGGGTGATATAGATGTTCTATTTGAGGCTGAGTCACTCTCAGAATGTTGACCTGCTGTGAGACTGTGTATTGAGCAGTCCATTGCAAAAGGAAGATTTTCTGATGAGGCTTGAGGGCTGAACTAACATAAGACTAATACCAAGCATTTAGAACAATGGTTCTCCTTCTGT
Source organism: Cricetulus griseus (assembly GCF_003668045.3). Lineage (NCBI taxonomy): Eukaryota > Metazoa > Chordata > Mammalia > Rodentia > Cricetidae > Cricetulus > Cricetulus griseus. The sequence goes on along the minus strand of NC_048596.1, from coordinate 144,600,909 downwards.
GGGTCATGCCCCTTTGGGGATCAAATGCCCATTTACAGGGGTCAATTAAGACCATCAGAAAGCATATATTTACATCATGATTCATAAAAGTAGCAACAATACTGTTATGAAGTAACAATGAATAATTTTGTGGTGGGACTGTCACAATACTAGGACATGTATTAAACTGTCACAGCATCAGGAAGGTTGAGAACCACTGATTTAGAAGGTAATTTTGTTACCTTAGGTAAGTGGTAGTAATTCATTGTCACTTAGAGCTTATGACTTGCCCCAACACAGGTTCTTCACCAGGTTCTTTACAGGACCTGGCATGAGTGAATCCCAGAAGGAAGAGCAGAGGCATTCAAGGAGCCCCAGCCCTACCTAAGGAGCTATTGGAAGCTGATGCCTGCTGAGGGAAAGAGAGCCAGTTTTCCTCAGAGATTAGCCCTGGTTAACTGTGCTCCAGTGGACAGTCCTAACCCAAGCCCATAAGGCAATGATAGTTGAGCATAGTGCACTGCTTCTCAACCTTCCTAAAGCTGTGACCTTCCTCATGTTGTGCTTCCACAAAATTTTAGTAGCTTCTTCAGAACTATAATTTGCTACTGTTGTGAATCATGATGTCATTATCTCATGTGCAGGGTGTGTGATATGTGACCCCTGTGAAAGGGTCATATGACCCCAAAGAGGTCATCAACCACAGGTTAAGAACCACTTACCTAGTGGGTTTAAAAGACTATGAAGTTGCTTGGGGTAAGGAATAGAGAGGTCTGGGAGGAGTTGGGAGTGTGGCAAGTATACAGATATAACCAAGACCCTGTTGGAGGGCCTCACTAACCTTAGGAAGGAGTTGGGGATGTGTGTGGGGGGGTTGTGGAAAACATGGGAGAATGTGAGGGCAAGGGAATGGGGATGGATATATAAATATGAGTAGTAATTAAATAATCAAAAAGATAAAAAATAAACAGTCATCCTCTTCCCAAAAAAAAGACACATGACATACATGGATGATATTCTCAAATAATAAAATATACTATTCCACGAGTCCTGGAATTGCTTAGTGTTTTTACATACTATGGACATTTGGTGCTGGAAGCTTGGAACTGTCACCCAAAAATACATTCCTTTTCTGGTATTTTCCCTGTTACATTTTAGACATGTGTGAGTTCACTACTGGCTCTTGTGCAGACCTTGGTTTGGCTCTCACCAAATGCAAAACTCTGACCAGCCTGAACCTGGACTGGATGACCCTTGACCCTGATGAGCTAGAGCTGCTGTGTGAGGCTTTGAATCACAAAGCCTACAACTTGAAGGTGCTGGGGTGAGTGACCCCAGGGTCAGGAGTGATGTCATTGAAGGTGCTGGAGTGAGTAATAGCTGTCTTCCAGGGTTGGGAGTGACATGAGAGCAAGCTCTTCTGTGTGGGTTAGCTTCAGTTCACCCCTCTGACCCTGGGGGCTGGGGAGTTCTGTTGTGAAGGACCACCATTGTGCTCTAGGACAATGAGATCACCTGTGGATTTCTATCCACTCATGAGTACCACCCTCTATGGTGATTACTCCCAACATAATGGGGCATCTTTTAGACAACTTAAGATATTAATTATTCAGCTCTAAAGAATAACATAATCACAATATTTGTAGAAAATGAGTGGACTTAGAAGTATAGCAAATAGGGTCACCTAACTTAAAAATGCAAAAATAGCATATGTTCTCACTATTATATGAATCCTTGTATAGGATATGTACACACGCACATGCCCACATGCGTACATGAGCATACACAAATATGGGTATAACATTAGAAAAAGAGTAAAGGTAATAAGAAGAAAATATTTAGAATCATGAGATCACATATAGCATACATTGTGTAAGTCTCTTAAATGGTCTGTCAAGGTAAAACACTTTTTCAACACAAAATTTATCTTTAAAAGGGATTTAGGTGTGATTGTTTTCCTCTGCATGGAATTCTGTGCACCACATGCCTGCCTGTTGCCTGCAAAAGCCAGAGGAGGGCATCAAATCCCTTGGGATGGAGTTATAATAGTTTTGAGCCTACATGTGAGTGCTGGGAGTTGAAGCCTCGTCATGTAGAAGAGCATCCGGTGCTCTTCACCAATGACCCAAATCTCCAGCCCAGAAGTTAATTTTAATAATTTTATGTATTCTTTGAAATTTTCATATATATACAACATGTTTTGATCATATATCACACCCCACTAACAAATTCCAACCCTCAAGGGACCTTCTAATCCCAATTAATAACCCCTGAGTCTAAGTCCTTTTGACAATGTGCCTATGGGTATGGAGTCATCCACTGGGGCATGGGCAGCCTGCCAGCAGCCAAATCTTAAAGACATTGCCACTCAGCAGATACTAACAGTTCCTCTGCTAGGCATGGATCTCAGTGTTCCTCCCCAGTCCATGTTGGAACTTTGAATGCAGGTGTTGTTCTGGCAATGTCAGCATCAACTGTGAGTTGATGCATAAGATGGTCACATCATGTCTAGAGGACAGCATTTTGTAGTGCTTCTTCCCATGCCATCCTCAGCAAATAAGGTCTATATGCCTCTTTTATAATCCCTGAGCCTTGGATAGGGAAGGCTGATGAATAACACATCTATGGCTCAGCATTCATAGTCACTTGATCTAAGCACTTTTGAGCAGTTGTGAATCTCTGCATTAACCACTACCCAAAGGGGGGGAAATCAGCTTCTTTGACCAACATTGTGAGAAGGACACATCTTTGTGTATAAATGTAATATTTAGAAGGAAATTTGACAACAATCCCATTTAAGAGATCAATAGTAGGTTTCCCTCTGGGGCCTGTAATCTCCTCAGTCATGGGATTTTGACAGTGTTTACAGTAGCAGACCTTAAATCACCCCTGGGTAGCAGACATCATGAACCAATCAAAAAGCAGTTGGCTACACCTACAGCTTTCATGCCAGTATTCTACCACTGGGCACAGCTTAATCAAGCATTTACATGCCTTCTGGGAGACACACTCATCTTACCAAGGGCTACCATTCTACTTACAAACACTACATCCCACATACATTACCCATAAATGTTCAGTCCCAGCCTATAGAACTTACTCCATATGTGCAGATTGATTAGATGAGTACCTGTGAAAATGTCTGGAGGAACATCCTATTGGGAAAAAAGGTTCTTGCCTCTCCCCTATTGTCTTGAGTCCCATAATGGGGCTACAGAACGTAATGTGCAGGCTAGGATGAGATGTTAGAATGGCTGGGGAGGGGCACAGAGTGGTAAATAAAAGCGAGAACATTAAGTTATGAGCTGAGTTGACTGAAAGGGAGGTTGTAGAGGTCAGGGCCGAATGGGCAATAGATGTAAAGAGCCTGGCAGATGATGTGTTAGCTCTTTAGTTGAAAGTGAAATGACTGTGCTTATGGTGATCGGACAAGAAAAAAGGCAGAAAAAGGAGAGGAAATTGATGAAGCCAGCTGTACTCTTTCAGAGCATCATACATACCAATTTCTATTTGTGATTTTAAGGGTGACCTAATGCCCCAAATCTAAGGGAAAATTCATGAAAAACAATGTTGAGTGTTTACTGTTTAAGACATTTTTGAAATTGAGGCACAGGGTGCCCTGGTCCCTCACTTCCAAGGTTCAGGAAACATTGAGGAAGAGGATTTAGAAAGATTGTAAGAGTTGGGAGGAATCCTACAAACAGGATCTTCTACACCTGAAGATCCACTCATGAACTGACAGTAGCAGTAGCTGCTTGCACAAGACATGCACATCTAGTTGGTCAGTATTCAATCAAGGACAGTGGAGGGGCTCCTGACCCCTACCCCTAGCTGAGGAGCTGGGGGACATTTGGTGGCTCTAATGGGAAGGAGAGTAAGTTTTCTTTAGGCATGTGACCCCTGGTATGTTGTATATTCCCCAGAGCATGCAACCTCCATCTAAACATACATGGCTATCACTAGTTGGACTCAGGGAGTTACTGGGGAAGAAAAGGACATGAAATTTGGAAATGTGGGAGAGAGGGGAATTGGGAAAGGATATGATCAATATACATTGTATACATATGAAGATTCTAAAAGAGAAATCAATAGTGTTTTAAATATAGGTATAAAGATAATAATCTTTTGGTAATTCTTGTTTTCTAGGTAAACTTATTGATAGTAGCATGGGGGAACAGGCAGTAAGAATACAGGAGCATCAGATATACTCATGGGTGAGCTACGGTGTAGCATAAACTTCAAGTGTCTCATAGAAAGTGTCTAGGATGCCAAAGGGACACCCTTAACATAGATGATTAGTAGATTGATGGTGACATTAATTATACAAATTTGAGAAAAGTCAACACAATATTAAGTTATAAGGCAGAATAAGGAATAATAATTTTGTGGTTAGACATTTAAACATTGAATGGGCGGAAACAGTCATATTACTTCAATGTTTTTAACTTTAATCTTAACATCTTAATAGACGATTTATAAGAATTGATCTGGATGCCTATATTACATTTCTGTATACATGACAGGGTCCCTACTGTGATGGAGAGAATCTGGCCTTCTATTCACACTCAATACATTCCTCTAATTCAATCCCAGAGAAGAGTGACAAAGAGAGTTATTCATAGGGGTAAAGAGGGGCAAATGATTGTCAACAAAATTTGGGACAGTGATAGGACACAGTGGGTAAAGGCACTTCTTGTTGAGTGTTACAACCTGGGACTCATAGTAGAACAGGGAGGATGGACTCCTATGAACTGTTCTCTGACCTGGACCTGTACACTTTCCATGCGCCTGTATAAACACATAACAATTAGTAAATGCAATAAAATAAACAGAACTCTTCCTTTTTCACTCCAGACTGGACAAATACACAGATGCTACTGGAAGGTGTGGAGAAGAAAACAAAGCTGAATATTTTGCATTATCCCTGGATCAATGAGGAAAGGAAAAAGAGGGGGATTTGTCTGGTATGGAACAGCAAGAATTGATCTGGAAATAATGGTTTTTCCTTGGTCACATTCCTTCTATATTTCCCATGGTGCACACCTGGTACTGGTAGCTCATTTCAGGGTTGTTCTTTCATAGTGTCCTGCTCCCATCCATCTTTATTCTTCTCCTCACCACTCTGCAATATTTAGATAACACACATCTAATAAAGTCTAAGCATGTTTGAAACCATGAATGCTTCTTTGATGGCTGTTTTAGAGTTTGAAACTGAAGAGACTATGATCCTCTTACAGTTCTGGTTGAGAGCAATGTTTATGGCATGTCTACACTTGGTGTAATTCTCGGTGCAGCTAACATCCACATGATCTGTAATTCATGCCATGATCCTAAAAGACAAAACATCACAGTGCAGAAAGTGGGATGAAGATAATATCTAGAATCCCCAAAGTTAAAATCAGGAATCCATACTTTTTGGACATGTGATCTAAAAAACTCTTTTTCTAAGTTTCAGGAATCAGACCTATGATTCTAACTTGATTCCTCATATGTGCTTCCATAGACAAGTACATGCAAGCACACAAAGATCTCCATATACACACAAATGATGAACATTTAGAATTTAAGATTTTATTCATTAACTCTTAGTGCCTATTCCATTTGCTGTAAATCACAATAAAGAAGTCAGTCCTTTTACACAGTATTGTAAATGCTAAAGGCATAGTTCTCAACTGGTAGGTCACAACTGTTAAGGGGATTGCACATCATATATTCTATTTATCAGATATATACATTACAATTCATAAAAATAGGAAAATTAGTATGAAGTAGCAATGAAATAATTTTATTGTTTCGGGTCACCAAAACATGAATCATATTAAAGAGTTGCAGCAATAAGGAAGTCAAGAACCACTGTATAATTAGATTATGTTTTCAGTTTAAGAAAATATTTACTTTATGGTTGTCTCTGTACCAACTGTGTGCATGTGTACTATGTGTATACAAAAGTCCTTGGAGTCAAGAGGGCCTAAGATCCCCAGGAACTGTAGTTACATGAGCTGCCATGACCTGGGTCCCATGCAAGATAAATGAATACTCTTAATCTGAGCTATTTCTCCAGTCCTTCCATTTCTTTCAAGAACTAGAAATAAAATTCTTCCTAGTTCAGTTGAGCTTTCCTAATAGAAATAACTGACATTTTCCCACCCTAATAATTCATCTTCAACTTAAGGGACACAATTATTGCAGTGCAGATTTCTTCCTTATCCTAATGATAATTTTCTTTTAAATTATTTCTATGTGTACCCATGAGTAATATTACCTGTGGAGGCCCACAGAGGACACTAGATGCCTTGGAGCTGGAGATAAAGGCAGATGTGAGGGCCTGGTGTAGGTGCAGGCTAACTCAAATCTTCCCATTCATTAGAGAAAATAGGCCAGAACTCACATAGAGATCTTGGAGGAAGATGCTTACTCACTTGCTGCCTGTGGCTTTTTCCACATGGTTTGTTCAGATTCCTTAAAAAAATTTTGTTTAGAAACAATCATTTTGTATATCAATCTCCCTGTTCCCTCTCCATCCCATCCCCTCATGCTCCCTATTAATCCTCCCATTCCACCCCACACACACTCCAAGGACAGTGAGGCCTTCCATGGGGGATAACCAAAGTCTGTCACATCATTTGGGGGAGGGCCTAGACCCTCCTCCGAGTATCTGGGCTGAAATTGTATCCCTCCATAGGGAATGGGCTACCAAAGTCCGTTTGTCCACTAGGGACAAATACTGGTTCCACTGATAGAGGTCCCATAGATTGCCCAGGCCTCGGAACTGACACCCACCTTCAGAAGGTTTGGTTCAGTCCAATGCTGGCTTCCCTCCTGAGAAAATTAGGAGCACAGGAGGTGGGAGGAATGTAGGAAAAAGAAGGGGAGAAGAGCAGGGAGGAGAACCAGAGGGATCAGAAAGACTGAGACAGGGGAGGAAAAAAGGAGAGCAAGAAAAGAGATTCTTTAATAGAGAATGCCAGTATAGGTTTAAAGAGAAATCTGGCAATAGGGAAATGTTCAGAGATCCACAAAGATGACCCCAAATAAGAACCTAGACAGTAGTGGAGAAGCTGCCTTTGATACCCTTCCCCTATAATGAGATTGATGACTACATTAATTGCCATCCCAGAGCCTTCATACAGTAGCTGATGGAAGCAAGCAGGCACCCACAGGTAAGCACTGAGCCATGCTCCTGGAATTCAAATTCCTTTTTTATATATCCCAGAGTCACTCCTCCAAGGATGGCACCATCTTGAGTCGGGAGGGCCCTCCTACAGGCCATTCTGCTGGGGGCATTTTCTCAATTGAGATTTACTTGTCCCAGATGATTAATTTGCTTCCAGATGACAAAAAAGAAGAACAGATATATTTTTGAAGTATCAGTAGCTAACATTAAGAGGTCTTAAAATGTTTAAAGTCTTTCCAACCAGACAACTGGGCAGTGGTGATGCATGCCTTTAATCCCAGCTCTGAAAGGCAGAGGCAGTCAGATATCTGAGTTCTAGGCCAGGCTGTCAACTGAGTTCCAGGACAGCCAGGGCTACACTGAGAAACCCTCTCTGGGATGGAGGGGAAACAACTGTCTTCCATCCAAGGAAAGAGACCAGGATATAGACTTGACATCATCTCCTGATGGGCTTCACTTTGAGTCATAGTGAAGAACCTCTTTCAATCCCCATAAATGCCTATCAAACACAGAAGAAAAAGTACCAGGAAAATAACAAAAACTGCACACATGCAGCCAAATCGGTCACTCCCTCACCTCATCAGTCAAGGTGCTATTTTATCAAGAACACAATGAGTCAACCTAGAACTTTCAACTTCATACTAACTGTCAATTGTGAAAACTACATTAGCACAAAGGGACAAGGCTTGAGATAAATTCAGTTTGGTGCTGTGAGTGCCCGAAATGTCATTTGGAAAATCCTAGTCTTGGAAACTGTGAATGAAATACTGAGGAAGTCTTCATAATTGAACATCAGTTCCATGTCCTTGTGGGAAAAATGGCAACCACCAGAGAGTAGCAGGGTTATAGAATTGGCATCAAAAAGATTTCATCTATAAACTTTTTCAAAGGGTGTATTAAAGTTGAGGAAATTTTTACACAAATGCTATGAAACACAAAAAGTCTCCCCTAGAGAAATGGATATATAAATTTTCACTTAGTGGGACTGTTTTGTAAGCAATTTTGTATTCCACTGAAATAAATACATGGTCCACCAACACAAACACCTCCTAATACTATTATTTGTAGTCAATATGAACCACAAACTCCCAACAACCAAAAATAAAAATCTTATCAAAACTACATTTGCCACTGAACAAGAATATTCAGATATAACAAAAAACTTCCCCAACCTAGAGAAGGATATGCCTATGAAAGTACAAGAAGCTTACAGAATACATAATAGACTGGACCACAAAATGACTACCCTCCCCCCATAATAATCAAAATACCAACCATACAGAATAAAGAGAAAATATTAAGAGCAGCAAAAGAAAAAGATCAAGTATCATATAAAGGCAGACCTATCAGGGTCACATCTGAATTCTCAATAGAAACTCTGAAAGCCAGAATGTCCTGGACAGATATCCTACAAACACTAAGGGAACATGGATGCCAACCAAGACTACTGTACCCAGCAAAGCTTTCAATCACTATAGATGGAGAAAACAAGATGTTCCATGTCAAAACCAGATTTAAAAATACATATCCACAAACCCAGCAATACAGAAAGTCCTAGAGGGCAAACTGCAAACCAATGAAGATAACTACACTCACAAAAACATAGATAATAGATAATCCAAATTTACCAAACAGGAAAAGAAACAGAAGGACGAAATACACACACAACGACACCACCAACAACAAATCTAAAACAAACAAAAACCAACAATCAACGGACAATAATATCCTTCAATGTCAATGGTCTTAACTTGCCAATAAAAAGATACAGGTTAACATAATGGATACGAAGACAGAATCCATTCTTCTGCTGTATACAAGAAACACACCTCAACCTCAGACACAGGCATTACCTCAGAGTAAAGGGAAAGATTTTCCAATCAAATGGACTCAAGAATCAAGCTGGTGTAGCAATTCTAATATCTAACAAATTAGACTTTAAACTAAAATCAATGAGAAGAGATGAAGAAGGGCATCTCATACTCATCACAGGAAAAGTTCATCAAGATGTAGTCTCAATCCTGAACATCTATGCCCCAAATACGAAGGCACCCACATTTGTAAAAGAAATATCACTAAAGCTCAAACCACACATAAAACCACACACACTTATAGTAGGAGACTTCAACACCCCTCTTTCACAACTAGAGAGGACCACCAGACAGAAACTTAAACAAAGGATCTGACAGAAGCTATGACCCAATTGGGATTAACAGACATCTATAAAACATTCCAACCAAACACAAAAGTATATACCTTCTCAGAGCCACATGGCACCTTCTCTAAAATTGACCACGTAGTTGGCAACAAAACAAACCTCCACGGATACAAAAGAATTGAAATAACCCCCTGTACCTTATCAGGCCACCATGCTTTAAAGCTAGAATTTAACAGCAATACAAATTGCAGAAAACCTACAAAATCTTGGAAATTGAGTAACACCCAAATGCACCATTTCTGGGTTGAGGAAGAAATAAAAAGTGAAATTAAAGACTTCCTAGAATTTAATGAGAATGTAGACACAACATACCCAAACTTAGGGGACACTCTGAAAGCAGTTCTAAGAGGAAAGTTCTTAACACTAAGTGCCCAAATAAAGAAACTGGAGAAAAGTCACACTAGAGAATTGACAGAAAAACTGAAAGCTTTAGAGCAAAACGAAGCAAACAAACTCACCACGAAGGAGTAGATGCCAGGAAGTAATCAAACTGAGGGCTCAGATCAATAAAGTAGAAACTAGGAAAACATTACAAAGAATCAATGAAACAAAGAGTTGGTTGTTTGAGAAGATCAACAAGATAGACAAACCTCTATCTAAACTAACCAAAAGGCACAGAGAGAGCATGCTAATTAACAAAATCAGAAACAAAAAGGGGGGGTATAACAACAGACACTGAGGAAATCCAGAGAATCATCAGGTCATATTTGAAAACTGTACTCCATAAAATTCAAAAATCTAAAGGAAATGGACAGTTTTCTGGATAGATATCACTTACCAAAATTAAACCAAGATCAGATAAGCAGTTTAAATCGACCTATAACCCCTAATGAAATAGAAGCTGTCATCAAAAGCCTCCCAACCAAAGAAAGCCCAGGACCAACGGCTTCACTGCAGAATTCTACCAGAAATTCTAGCAAGAGCTAATACCAGTACTCCTCAAATTGTTCCACACAATAGAAGAAGGGACATTGCCAAAATCTTTTTATGAGGCTACAATATCTTTGATACCCAAGTCACACAAAGATTCAACTAAAAAAGAGAACTACAGTCCAATATCCCTCATGAACATTGATGCAAAAAATACTAAACAAAATATTGGCGAATCGAATCCTAGAACACATCAGAAAAATCATCCTCTATGATCAAGTAGGCTTCATCCTAGGGATGCAAGGATGATTCCACATACAAAAATCCATTAATGTAATCCACCATATTAACAAACTGAAAAAGAAAAACCACATGATCATCTCACTAGATGCTGAAAAAGCCTTTGACAAAAATCCAACATCCCTTCATGATAAAGTTCTTGGAGAGAACAGGGATAACAGGAACATACCAAAATATGATAAAAGCAATATACACCAAACGAACAGCCAACATCAAACTAAAATGGAGAGAAACTCAAAGCGTTTCCTCTAAAATCAGGAACAAGTCAAGGCTGTCAAATCTCTCCATATCTCTTCTATATTGTATGTGAAGTTCTAGCTAGAGAAATAAGACAAGAAAAGGAGATCAAAGGGATACAAATTGAAAGGAAGAAGTCAAACTTTCACTATTTGCAGATGATATGATCGTCTACATAAGTGACCCAAAAAACTCTACCAGGGAAATCCTACAGCTGATAAACACCTTCAGCAAAGTTGCAGGATACAAAGTTAACTCAAAAAAATCAGTAGCCCTACTATATATAGATGATAAATCCAATGAGAAAGAAATCAGAGAAGCATCACCCTTCACAACATCCACAAGCAACATAAAATATCTTGGGGTAAGAACAACCAAAAAAGTAAAAGACCTGTACAGTAAGAACTTTGAGTCTTTTAAGAAAGAAACTAAAGTAGATACCAGAAAATAGAAGGATCTCCCATGTTCTTGGATAGGTAGAATCAATATAGTAAAAATGGCAATCTTGCCAAAAGAAATCTACAGATTCAACACAATCCCCATCAAAATCCCAACACAATTCTTCACAGACCTTGAAAGAACAATACTCAACTTTATATGGAAAAACAATAAACCCAGGGTAGCCAAAACAACTCTGTACAATAAAGGATCTTCTGGAGACATCACCATCCCCAACTTCAAGCTCTAGTATAGAGCTGAATACAGCTTGGTATTGGCACAAAACTATACAGATAGACCAATGAAACTGAATTGAAAACACTGATATTAACCCACATACCTACGAACATCTTATTTTTGACAAAGAAGCTAAAGCTATACAATGGAAAAAACATAGCATCTTCAACAAATGGTGCTGGCACAAACTGGATTCGAACACGCAGAAGATTGCAGATAGATCCATATCTGTCACCATGCACAAAACTTAAGTGCAAAAGGATCAAAGATCTCAACATAAATCCAGCCACACTGAATCTTCTAGATGAGAAAGTGGGAGACACCCTTGAACGAATTGGCACAGGAGATTGCTTCCTGAACATGACACCAGTAGCACAGACATTGAGATCTGCAATTAATAAAAGGGGACCTCCTGAAACTGAGAAGCTTCTGCAAGGCAAAGGATACAGTCAGTAAGACAAAATGACAGCCCACAGAATGGGAAAAGACCTTCACCAACCCCACATCTGACAGAGGGCTGATTTCCAAAATATAAAAGGAACTCAAGATGCTAGCCACCAAAACACCAAACAATGAAATTAAAAAGTGGGGCGCAGAACTAAATAGAGAATTCTCAACAGAGGAATCTGAAATGGCTGAAAGACACTTAAGAAAGTTGCTCAAAATCCTTGGCCATCAGAGAAATGCAACTCAAAACAACTCTGAGATACCACCTCACATGTGTCAGAAGGGCTAAAATCAAAAATACCAATGAGAATCTATGCTGGAGAGGATGTGGAGAAAAAGGAACACTCCTCCATTGCTGGTGGGAGTGCAAACTTGTAAGACCACTTTGGAAATCAGTATGGCAGTTGTTCAGAAAAATGGGAATCAGTCTACCTCAAGATCCAGCCATTCCTCTCTTGGGCATATACCCAAATAGTGCATTCCATACAACAAGGACATATGTTCAACCATGTTCATAGCAGCATTGTAATAGCCAGAAACTGTAAGCAACCTAGATGCCCCTCAACTGAAGAATGGAAATTAATGCTTGTTCAGCTTTACACACACACTGCATCCCACAGTCCCCATGGAGACTCTTAAAACTCCATGGACCCATCATGCTGATTTTAGGGTCACACAAGAGCCCTCACTCGACCCATCACACTGATTTTAGGCTCTAGCTCATCATCATTTCAAGCCATGGACCTCAGAGGTCCTGCCAACACCTGCCTCACTTCTCCTTGAGGGCAACACCTGGCTCAGCCCCCCTATTATCACCGTGTGGTCAACAGAGAGAAAGATGGAGGGTGAAATGAAATCACTATCAGTTAACATGAAGCTAGGATTTCCAGGAACGTCTGGGCACAAAAAATTTAACTTCAAAGCCAACGAGCCCAAACACCATAGCAACAGGTGTTATACTTCATTCACTTTCTCCCTACATAATTGCATAGCTTTCATCCCTCTGCCAGGTTCCCTTCTTCTCACAATCAGACCTGGCTCAGTCAACAAGTCTGAGAAACAGACCTTTCAGTTTTCATGGTCCCTCCTTTTACCCTTAATTCTCCAAATATCCAGAGCTTTCAAATCTCTATGCCTTCAATTAATATTTTCAAGGCGTGGTCTCAGGAAACCCAGACAGGCCTCAGACTCACCATAGATCTGAGGATATCCCTGATCTTCTGGTCCTGCAGTGTCTACCTCCCAAGTGCTGGGATCATACTATTGCCCAGTTTGATACAATGCTGAAGAAGGAACCCCAGACTTCATGCCCTCCAGGCAAGTACCTACAATGCTATGTTCTCAGCCATAAATAATTTTAAAAGTTATAATGAGCCCTGACTCCTTTGGGAGGAGGTATTTCCTTTCATCCAGTTTAGAGTTCAAAAACAGAGGCTTAAATTTTTCCTACATTTATTTTGAGGCCAGGTCTCACTATGCAGCCCTAGCTGGCCTGAACTCTGTATGTAGACCAGGGTTGCCTCAAACTCACAGAGATCTGCCTGCCTCTGCCTCTCTACCGAGACTAAAGGTATGTGCCACCATGCGCAGCCAACTGCAGTTTTACTTGGGGGTGGGGGGCATGCATGTGCTACAGTGCATATGTGAAGACAAGAACAATTTCTGGGAGTCTGGTCTCTCTTTCCACCAACTGGATTCCAGAGATGGAACTCAGGTATCCAGGCTTTGTAGCAAACACCTTCACTCACAGCGCTATCTCACCAGCCCAAGGGAAAGCTAGGCATTTAAAGGGAAGAAATGCTGGGTGCACAATCTCTTAATAATCCACACATTTCCCTTTGACTACCTCCACATAGTAACACAAGGAAAGAGGTTATCAGCTCTGGAGACCCCACTTCTGGCCAGTCCTCTAAAGAAGTAAGAGTACCAATGAAAAACAACACAGCGAGGGTGCAATTAACTGTATGGACTTACATAAACAACGAGACAGACAGATCACAGTCAATGTTGAATGAGGGTCAAAAGAACTCACTCGTGGTTCTGTAAACCATCTGTAAATCACTGACTGGACAAAACAGACAGAGAGAAAAGCCATTCCACTAGAGGAAATGAGTTCCTTACCCAGTCTGGAAAGCGTCCTATGGGCTGGTACTCATCAAAGACCACCTTGGCAACTAAGAATAAGAAGTCATGCTAACTTGTTGATTCGTGGTTGACTCTCTCCCCTTCATTGGCTGCTAGGGCTCCATCATTGGCCTCAGGCTTTGTAAAAAGGTTTTGCCTGTGCTCTAAGACCCCAGGTGTAAATGGTGTAAATGTTCACCCTGAGGTTGCTGTAGGACAATGTAGGGAAACAGGGAAAATTTTTGTGCTGACAAGGCAGCAGTCTTCACAACTCTTTCCTCTACTCTGATGCCTTCAAATACTTGGGAAAATGGGGATCCTAATGTCAACTCTGACCCCAGCCAGTCAGGTGGGTTGTGGCCTTAAAGTGAAGGGCTACACCATCAGCTTTCATCTGATGCTAGATTTTCAAGAGGAACTCAGGGTGCTGAAAGACACCTAACACTTATAGATTCTGTGTTTTGTAAATGTAAGTAGTCATTGCAGAACCATCATCCATTTCTTCACAGACAATTCTGAGGTCCTGCTGTGAAAATTCAGAACCATAAGGTGCTTTGCCTTGGAGAAGCACAAAAAAGGAAGGTAGATATTCATATTATATACAGAATGGACCCATGAATCGTCTCTCTTATCAGGAGCTGAAGGTTGTAGAGAGAAGTCCTAGGGTTATACTTACAATACTGCATGATGCTATAATTACAGTTATCATATTACTAAAATCATGGAAGTTTCCAGATAGCAACCGGAGGTTAACCATTTACACCATTTACACCTGGGGTCTTAGAGCACAGGCAAAACCTTTTTACAAAGCCTGAGGCCAATGATGGAGCCCTAGCAGCCAATGAAGGGGAGAGAGTCAACCACGAATCAACAAGTTAGCATGACTTCTTATTCTTAGTTGCCAAGGTGGTCTTTGATGAGTACCAGCCCATAGGACGCTTTCCAGACTGGGTAAGGAACTCATTTCCTCTAGTGGAATGGCTTTTCTCTCTGTCTGTTTTGTCCAGTCAGTGATTTACAGATGGTTTACAGAACCACGAGTGAGTTCTTTTGACCCTCATTCAACATTGACTGTGATCTGTCTGTCTCGTTGTTTATGTAAGTCCATACAGTTAATTGCACCCTCGCTGTGTTGTTTTTCATTGGTACTCTTACTTCTTTAGAGGACTGGCCAGAAGTGGGGTCTCCAGAGCTGATAACCTCTTTCCTTGTGTTACTATGTGGAGGTAGTCAAAGGGAAATGTGTGGATTATTAAGAGATTGTGCACCCAGCATTTCTTCCCTTTAAATGCCTAGCTTTCCCTTGGGCTGGTGAGATAGCGCTGTGAGTGAAGGTGTTTGCTACAAAGCCTGGATACCTGAGTTCCATCTCTGGAATCCAGTTGGTGGAAAGAGAGACCAGACTCCCAGAAATTGTTCTTGTCTTCACATATGCACTGTAGCACATGCATGCCCCCCACCCCCAAGTAAAACTGCAGTTGGCTGCGCATGGTGGCACATACCTTTAGTCTCGGTAGAGAGGCAGAGGCAGGCAGATCTCTGTGAGTTTGAGGCAACCCTGGTCTACATACAGAGTTCAGGCCAGCTAGGGCTGCATAGTGAGACCTGGCCTCAAAATAAATGTAGGAAAAATTTAAGCCTCTGTTTTTGAACTCTAAACTGGATGAAAGGAAATACCTCCTCCCAAAGGAGTCAGGGCTCATTATAACTTTTAAAATTATTTATGGCTGAGAACATAGCATTGTAGGTACTTGCCTGGAGGGCATGAAGTCTGGGGTTCCTTCTTCAGCATTGTATCAAACTGGGCAATAGTATGATCCCAGCACTTGGGAGGTAGACACTGCAGGACCAGAAGATCAGGGATATCCTCAGATCTATGGTGAGTCTGAGGCCTGTCTGGGTTTCCTGAGACCACGCCTTGAAAATATTAATTGAAGGCATAGAGATTTGAAAGCTCTGGATATTTGGAGAATTAAGGGTAAAAGGAGGGACCATGAAAACTGAAAGGTCTGTTTCTCAGACTTGTTGACTGAGCCAGGTCTGATTGTGAGAAGAAGGGAACCTGGCAGAGGGATGAAAGCTATGCAATTATGTAGGGAGAAAGTGAATGAAGTATAACACCTGTTGCTATGGTGTTTGGGCTCGTTGGCTTTGAAGTTAAATTTTTTGTGCCCAGACGTTCCTGGAAATCCTAGCTTCATGTTAACTGATAGTGATTTCATTTCACCCTCCATCTTTCTCTCTGTTGACCACACGGTGATAATAGGGGGGCTGAGCCAGGTGTTGCCCTCAAGGAGAAGTGAGGCAGGTGTTGGCAGGACCTCTGAGGTCCATGGCTTGAAATGATGATGAGCTAGAGCCTAAAATCAGTGTGATGGGTCGAGTGAGGGCTCTTGTGTGACCCTAAAATCAGCATGATGGGTCCATGGAGTTTTAAGAGTCTCCATGGGGACTGTGGGATGCAGTGTGTGTGTAAAGCTGAACAAGCATTAATTTCCATTCTTCAGTTGAGGGGCATCTAGGTTGCTTACAGTTTCTGGCTATTACAATGCTGCTATGAACATGGTTGAACATATGTCCTTGTTGTATGGAATGCACTATTTGGGTATATGCCCAAGAGAGGAATGGCTGGATCTTGAGGTAGACTGATTCCCATTTTTCTGAACAACTGCCATACTGATTTCCAAAGTGGTCTTACAAGTTTGCACTCCCACCAGCAATGGAGGAGTGTTCCTTTTTCTCCACATCCTCTCCAGCATAGATTCTCATTGGTATTTTTGATTTTAGCCCTTCTGACACATGTGAGGTGGTATCTCAGAGTTGTTTTGAGTTGCATTTCTCTGATGACCAAGGATTTTGAGCAACTTCTTAAGTGTCTTTCAGCCATTTCAGATTCCTCTGTTGAGAATTCTCTATTTAGTTCTGCGCCCCACTTTTTAATTTCATTGTTTGGTGTTTTGGTGGCTAGCATCTTGAGTTCCTTTTATATTTTGGAAATCAGCCCTCTGTCAGATGTGGGGTTGGTGAAGGTCTTTTCCCATTCTGTGGGCTGTCATTTTGTCTTACTGACTGTATCCTTTGCCTTGCAGAAGCTTCTCAGTTTCAGGAGGTCCCCTTTTATTAATTGCAGATCTCAATGTCTGTGCTACTGGTGTCATGTTCAGGAAGCAATCTCCTGTGCCAATTCGTTCAAGGGTGTCTCCCACTTTCTCATCTAGAAGATTCAGTGTGGCTGGATTTATGTTGAGATCTTTGATCCTTTTGCACTTAAGTTTTGTGCATGGTGACAGATATGGATCTATCTGCAATCTTCTGCGTGTTCGAATCCAGTTTGTGCCAGCACCATTTGTTGAAGATGCTATGTTTTTTCCATTGTATAGCTTTAGCTTCTTTGTCAAAAATAAGATGTTCGTAGGTATGTGGGTTAATATCAGTGTTTTCAATTCAGTTTCATTGGTCTATCTGTATAGTTTTGTGCCAATACCAAGCTGTATTCAGCTCTATACTAGAGCTTGAAGTTGGGGATGGTGATGTCTCCAGAAGATCCTTTATTGTACAGAGTTGTTTTGGCTACCCTGGGTTTATTGTTTTTCCATATAAAGTTGAGTATTGTTCTTTCAAGGTCTGTGAAGAATTGTGTTGGGATTTTGATGGGGATTGTGTTGAATCTGTAGATTTCTTTTGGCAAGATTGCCATTTTTACTATATTGATTCTACCTATCCAAGAACATGGGAGATCCTTCTATTTTCTGGTATCTACTTTAGTTTCTTTCTTAAAAGACTCAAAGTTCTTACTGTACAGGTCTTTTACTTTTTTGGTTGTTCTTACCCCAAGATATTTTATGTTGCTTGTGGATGTTGTGAAGGGTGATGCTTCTCTGATTTCTTTCTCATTGGATTTATCATCTATATATAGTAGGGCTACTGATTTTTTTGAGTTAACTTTGTATCCTGCAACTTTGCTGAAGGTGTTTATCAGCTGTAGGATTTCCCTGGTAGAGTTTTTTGGGTCACTTATGTAGACGATCATATCATCTGCAAATAGTGAAAGTTTGACTTCTTCCTTTCAATTTGTATCCCTTTGATCTCCTTTTCTTGTCTTATTTCTCTAGCTAGAACTTCACATACAATATAGAAGAGATATGGAGAGATTTGACAGCCTTGACTTGTTCCTGATTTTAGAGGAAACGCTTTGAGTTTCTCTCCATTTTAGTTTGATGTTGGCTGTTCGTTTGGTGTATATTGCTTTTATCATATTTTGGTATGTTCCTGTTATCCCTGTTCTCTCCAAGAACTTTATCATGAAGGGATGTTGGATTTTTGTCAAAGGCTTTTTCAGCATCTAGTGAGATGATCATGTGGTTTTTCTTTTTCAGTTTGTTAATATGGTGGATTACATTAATGGATTTTTGTATGTGGAATCATCCTTGCATCCCTAGGATGAAGCCTACTTGATCATAGAGGATGATTTTTCTGATGTGTTCTAGGATTCGATTCGCCAATATTTTGTTTAGTATTTTTTGCATCAATGTTCATGAGGGATATTGGACTGTAGTTCTCTTTTTTAGTTGAATCTTTGTGTGACTTGGGTATCAAAGATATTGTAGCCTCATAAAAAGATTTTGGCAATGTCCCTTCTTCTATTGTGTGGAACAATTTGAGGAGTACTGGTATTAGCTCTTGCTAGAATTTCTGGTAGAATTCTGCAGTGAAGCCGTTGGTCCTGGGCTTTCTTTGGTTGGGAGGCTTTTGATGACAGCTTCTATTTCATTAGGGGTTATAGGTCGATTTAAACTGCTTATCTGATCTTGGTTTAATTTTGGTAAGTGATATCTATCCAGAAAACTGTCCATTTCCTTTAGATTTTTGAATTTTATGGAGTACAGTTTTCAAATATGACCTGATGATTCTCTGGATTTCCTCAGTGTCTGTTGTTATACCCCCCCTTTTTGTTTCTGATTTTGTTAATTAGCATGCTCTCTCTGTGCCTTTTGGTTAGTTTAGATAGAGGTTTGTCTATCTTGTTGATCTTCTCAAACAACCAACTCTTTGTTTCATTGATTCTTTGTAATGTTTTCCTAGTTTCTACTTTATTGATCTGAGCCCTCAGTTTGATTACTTCCTGGCATCTACTCCTTCGTGGTGAGTTTGTTTGCTTCGTTTTGCTCTAAAGCTTTCAGTTTTTCTGTCAATTCTCTAGTGTGACTTTTCTCCAGTTTCTTTATTTGGGCACTTAGTGTTAAGAACTTTCCTCTTAGAACTGCTTTCAGAGTGTCCCCTAAGTTTGGGTATGTTGTGTCTACATTCTCATTAAATTCTAGGAAGTCTTTAATTTCACTTTTTATTTCTTCCTCAACCCAGAAATGGTGCATTTGGGTGTTACTCAATTTCCAAGATTTTGTAGGTTTTCTGCAATTTGTATTGCTGTTAAATTCTAGCTTTAAAGCATGGTGGCCTGATAAGGTACAGGGGGTTATTTCAATTCTTTTGTATCCGTGGAGGTTTGTTTTGTTGCCAACTACGTGGTCAATTTTAGAGAAGGTGCCATGTGGCTCTGAGAAGGTATATACTTTTGTGTTTGGTTGGAATGTTTTATAGATGTCTGTTAATCCCAATTGGGTCATAGCTTCTGTCAGATCCTTTGTTTAAGTTTCTGTCTGGTGGTCCTCTCTAGTTGTGAAAGAGGGGTGTTGAAGTCTCCTACTATAAGTGTGTGTGGTTTTATGTGTGGTTTGAGCTTTAGTGATATTTCTTTTACAAATGTGGGTGCCTTCGTATTTGGGGCATAGATGTTCAGGATTGAGACTACATCTTGATGAACTTTTCCTGTGATGAGTATGAGATGCCCTTCTTCATCTCTTCTCATTGATTTTAGTTTAAAGTCTAATTTGTTAGATATTAGAATTGCTACACCAGCTTGATTCTTGAGTCCATTTGATTGGAAAATCTTTCCCTTTACTCTGAGGTAATGCCTGTGTCTGAGGTTGAGGTGTGTTTCTTGTATACAGCAGAAGAATGGATTCTGTCTTCGTATCCATTATGTTAACCTGTATCTTTTTATTGGCAAGTTAAGACCATTGACATTGAAGGATATTATTGTCCGTTGATTGTTGGTTTTTGTTTGTTTTAGATTTGTTGTTGGTGGTGTCGTTGTGTGTGTATTTCGTCCTTCTGTTTCTTTTCCTGTTTGGTAAATTTGGATTATCTATTATCTATGTTTTTGTGAGTGTAGTTATCTTCATTGGTTTGCAGTTTGCCCTCTAGGACTTTCTGTATTGCTGGGTTTGTGGATATGTATTTTTAAATCTGGTTTTGACATGGAACATCTTGTTTTCTCCATCTATAGTGATTGAAAGCTTTGCTGGGTACAGTAGTCTTGGTTGGCATCCATGTTCCCTTAGTGTTTGTAGGATATCTGTCCAGGACATTCTGGCTTTCAGAGTTTCTATTGAGAATTCAGATGTGACCCTGATAGGTCTGCCTTTATATGATACTTGATCTTTTTCTTTTGCTGCTCTTAATATTTTCTCTTTATTCTGTATGGTTGGTATTTTGATTATTATGGGGGGAGGGTAGTCATTTTGTGGTCCAGTCTATTATGTATTCTGTAAGCTTCTTGTACTTTCATAGGCATATCCTTCTCTAGGTTGGGGAAGATTTCTTCTATGATTCTCTTTAATATGTTTTCTGTACATTTTTCTGTATATCTTCACCGTCTTCTATACCTATTCTTAGATTTGGCCTTTTCAGGGTGTCCCATATTTCATGGATAGTTTGTGTTAGAGATTTGTTAGAGATTTTCCTTGGATGATAACTGTATATTCTTTAGCGAGTCTTCACCAAGTAAGATTCTCTCTTCCATCTCTTGTATTCTATTGGTTATACTCACATCCTTAGATCCTGATCATTTATCTAGCCTTTTTTTCCAGCATCCCCTCTTTCTGTGTTTTCTTTATTGTTTCTATTCTAACTTTCATGCCTTGAACTGTTTTCAGTGCTTCCTTCACTTGTTTTGTTTTTTTTTTTTAGATTCCTTAAGAGAATCACTTATTTCTTGAATTGTTTTGTTTTTATTTTTCTAAGAGATTTTCTTGCTTTCTTTAAGGTTCTCGAACATCTTCATGAAGTAGATTTTTAGGTCTGTCTCTTCTTCCTCTGTGTTGTGCTTTTCCTATCTTGCTGGTCTGGAGTCCATAGATTGCAGTGGTGTCATATTTGTCTTTCTGTTGAGTGTGTTCTTATTCGTTCTTCTTCCATCTCTTCTTCCAGTTGGTGCAAGTGGGTTCACTCTATTTCCTCTTGTCACTTTGTGGTGTATGTGGGCTATGACATCAATGTCTGCAGATATGGATGTTCTTGCCTCTCCTGGTAATCTTCTCACTCAAGAGTTTGGGGTGGCAGAAGCAGAAGGGAGAGTGAGGTATATTTCCTGACTCATGGAGATCCTTCCTGTCTGGGCTGGTCCACTCTATGCAGGTGGGACCACTCTGCAGCTGCAGGCCCAGAGAGATCCTGGGCTGATGGGGACCTTTTGGAGGAGTAGGCCTCAGAGGTCAGGGAGCCAGAGGGAGAAGGAAGAGTGAGGTATTTCCATACTCATGGAGGTCCTTCCTGTCTGGGTGGGTCCACTCTATGCAGGTGGGGCCACTCTCTGCAGCTGCAGGCCCAGAGAGGTCCTGGGCTGATGGAAACCATGGGGAGGAGTAGAGCTCGGGTGAGGTCAGGGAGGCAGAACTGAATACAATCTTTAAGGAACTGGATAGATGATTGCACAATTGAGTGTACTGGCTGATCTATACTACCATGAATCCTCAGTACAACACAGACTCCACTGTTCTCCACCAATCCTCATACTCCAATCCTCTGTCTCCTCCTGCCTTATATTCCCCTCGCTGCCCTGCTATATCACTCCTGTTCCACCTCTCTAGTATAGGGATTAAAGGCAAAGTATTCCAAGTGCTAATATTGCCTTTGTGTGAGCCGTTTTCTCTTTTTAGACTGAATCAATTTTGTGTAGCTCAGTGTGTCCTTGTACTAACAGATACTTCTACCTCTATCTACCAAGTCCTGGGATTAAAAGTGTACATCAGTGCTGCCTGGCTCTGACTGTTGCCAGCTTTGCCTTTTGACCCTCAGTGGCTTTATTAAATCATAAATAATACCGAGGTAAACACTTTGTCTTTAAGTATTTTATAGCACAATTTTTATCTTTACTGTCAATTTATAGTAAGCATTTTCATGAGGAATTTTGTGGACCAATTCCCAACATCTTTGGATGTAAGTTATAATATGCAATGTTCAATTTGTAATATGAGATTTGGCATGCCATTTTTCTTGTTTGTAAAAGCTACTTTTAAATTTTGAGAATCTGCACATGAAGAAAGCATTAGCCACTAATCACATATAGTAATAAAACATTCAGAAATAATGGGTAAAATTTAATTTTCATTAATATGATATTTAATTTTATTTTACATTTTACATAACAGCCTATGTAACCTCTCCCTTGTCTTCTCCCACTCCCACTGGCTGATCTACAGAGGATCAATTTCCAGCAAACTCTGAGGGCTCACAACCAACTGGAACTCCATTCCTACAGGATCTGATGCCTCCTTCTGGCCTCAACATGTACTGCATGCAAGTACATTTTTCATAGGCATAATTGCAGGCAAACACAGAACACTTTTTAATTAAAAACGTTTTTTGGAGCTGGGCACATTACAGCTTGCCTTTAATACTAGCACTCTGGAGGCACAGTCAGGTGGATTTCTGAGTTTGAGGACAACACGGTCTACAATTCACTTCCAGGACACCCAGAGCTGTAACACAGAGAAACTGTGTGTGGGGGCAGGGTAGGGTTTTTTTTTTTTTTTTTGACCTATTAGCTACACCAGACATTGTTTAAAAATAATCCAGCTTTAGTGTGTTAAAAATTTATAGAGTGGTTCTCACAAGGACTCTGGTTTACTATCAGTTCTAAGACATGTCCCTAGGAGTATATAGTAGCAGGAACAAAGAATGCCAACATGCCTTCTTTGGCTCTATTGATAAATTCACTGCTTTGTAGATTTCTTTGAAGTGTTATTCTCTAACTGTGGAATTAACATAGTTCAATTTTAACATTGCTTCACATGCATCATAGATACAGTGGGAAGGATGAGCCACCCATATCTGAAGGCAGGGATGCATGGCATCAATAATTTTGAGCTTTTTTAAGTTGAGACTTCTCATGTTATTCTTGTCCAGGTGTCACTTATTTCTTGGTTTTCAAGATTTATCAACCACTGAAGTCCCTGCTCATCATCTTAGATGGAGGAAACAACAGGTTATAGATTGACTCTTTGCCTACAAAAGCTCAGTGATGCAGAGTTCCTGAAATTTAAAGAGCTGCTCAGGAATGCGCCAGAGAAACATAAACTCAAGCCAATCCCCTGGACTACAATTAAGAGGACTTCAAGAAAAGACAT
Source organism: Cricetulus griseus (assembly GCF_003668045.3). Classification (NCBI taxonomy): domain Eukaryota; kingdom Metazoa; phylum Chordata; class Mammalia; order Rodentia; family Cricetidae; genus Cricetulus; species Cricetulus griseus. The sequence continues at coordinate 144,577,418 of NC_048596.1, read as the reverse complement.
GGAAATGCTGTTAAACACACATTATCCAGAAAGGGTCTGGGGCATATCGTTGAGACTGTTTCTAGACATCAATAGGGAAGACCTCTGGATTATGACTCAGGAGCTGAAAAGAGGTAAGTGAGCATGGAGAAAGGGGGGACACAAGGGAGAAGGTTAGCCACATAGGAGCTGATTTTTAAAAACGTATTCTCTCATTTCCTATATCCTGACCAGTTTCTCCTCCATCCGTTCCTCCCACTCTTTCCCACTTCCCTGCTCCCCAGATGCACTGATCCTGCATTTTCCTTCAGGAAAGAGCATACCATTCAGGAACATCAACTGAACATGTCACGCCAAGCTACAAGACTAGGTACAAACATTCATCAAGGCTGGGCTAGGCATTTCTGTAGTAGGAAATGGGTCCAAAAAAACAGGTGAAAGAGTCAAAGACACCCCCTTCCACTTCTAGGAGTCCCACCAAGCTAAGAACCAGAATGTGGAGGTCATGTCACTCCTGTCCTAAGTGTTGAAGGCTGTACTGAAGAAACCAATGGTTGTTACATACATGATCCTTTAACTGGGCTTGTGAGGGTATCCTAATGCACATGCCCATTACCAATAAAAGAAAAGGTAGGATCCATTGAAATAAGTAAAGCAGATCCTAGCATTAACATTGCTTTCTTTGGTTCATGAAGAAAATGATTCTTTCCCTTGTGTTTTTAAAACTAAGAATATCAAAAATTAATTTCATCACAGAATTCCTCCCCTGTCTCTTCATTCTCTCTCCCTCCATTTCTGTCCCTGTTTTGTTTGTTCTTTCTATCTTTGAAAATGTATCACTGTGTAGCCAAAGCTGGATTCAAAGTCACTCTATAGACCAGACTAGTCTTAAACTCATGATTTCCTGCCTCAGCTTCCCAAGTTCTGGAGTTTCAGGTGCACTGTGCCACACTGAGCTGAAATGGAGTTCTAATTTAGTACTTATCCTTTTGGCCAGACATTTAGTGGTAAGACTAGGCCTTCATCTCCTTTCCAAGAGACCTCACCTTTATTTCCTATGAATTTCTTGAAGCAGTAGAGGAAGACCTCAAATTATTAAGCTTGGATGATCTCTAGGTGGGGGAGCATGTCATAATACATCCAGGGGGAATAATTTACCAACACATCATCCCACATTTCAGATGCATATTAATTAGCATAGTGTTACAATTTGTTGTTCATGATCATTTGACAGAACTATGATGTACCAGATGCTGTGTCAGTAGTGTCAGCCAAAATGATGACACATCTGGAACTATGCATCATTTAGCTGCTCCTTAGTCATGTGACTTGTTATCTGGTCATCTTGCTGAAGCTGACTAATGTCACTACATCTGTCTCCTCATGAGGATAAAGATCCAGTAATTTGGCAAAGACCAGGTAGACACATGCATACAAGACATGGAGAATGAAAGGTCATGGTTATTTTATCAGTTACATTTTGGTTGCTGTGATTAAATACCACAAACAAAACAGCTCCTGTAAAAGAACATTATTTTGGCTTACGTTTCCAAAGTGATGAGCCTCATCATGGAGAGAGGTAAGGAAACACACAGACATAGTTATAGGGGCCAGAAGCTAGCTATAAGCATGAATCTGAGAGGGAACTGAAGCAGGGTGAGGCTATAAAATCTCAGTGCCTGCCCTAAGCAAAATGCTTCTCCAGCAAGGCCACACCTCTTAAACCTTCCAAACAAGACCATTAACTGGGGAACAAATCTTTACATATACCAGTCAATGGGGCACATTTCTAATCCAAACCCCCACACTGATGCAGTATAGTCCCCCCTAGTGTTCCACACAGGTAGGGGCAAAAGGTAGAGTTTGGGAGGATAAGGTCAGCCTTCTTGGCTATTTTGAGGTTGGTGGTCATTCTGGTCTACACAATACCCTGACCCTAAAAGAAGAAGAGAAAAGAAACTATATTAAAGCAAGACAATTTCTAGCTCACATCACCCTAAACTTTTGTCTTTTTTAGGCCACTACCATAGGAGTGATTGCAGGCTGGTGGTCTCTTACTGGACCATGGAGCTAGATCATTTCTACACAGTGAGAGTTCTGGTTGCCTGCCTACACATAGAGATGTAATGATGTCCTTTTATTAACCATGCATTTGATTAAGTAATTACACCTTGGTCATTTTAAGGGGTTGAATGGTACACATGGCAAGTTGCTCTCATTTATAAGCAGGTTGCATGGCCACACACACCCCAGAGCCTGCAATAGCATGTGACAGATAGCAGATCCCTTAGGATGAATGAATGAAGTGTCTGTCCTCTGTGGACCTGTGCAACATTTTCTCCTTTTCTTCTGATAAAAAGGTTTCCCAGGCCTAATGACTAAGTTTGGGGTTGTTTAAGTTTTTACTTGGAGTTTGTCTTGGTGGTTGAGAGAAATTATTTGTGGTTTTATTCCTCACCAGATGACAGGATTCCCCCTACTAGTGATGAAATCAAACAATACACATGTTATATATTGTCTTGTTGGTGAGACAAACATAGAGCAGGAGCCACAGACATAGGGCACAAAAAGAAATTTAAAAAATTAGGTACAAGATTTGTATAATAGAAATAATCTAGACCTTATAGTTTCAAATAAAGGAGCGGTGAAACTTCATACAATCCTGATATTTGTCATCATATAAACCCTCAACATACAGTTTTACATTTATTATTTGTAGGTTTATTTTTATTAGGTTTATATGTGTTTGACAATATGAGAATATGTTCAAGAGTGCAGGTTCCTTGAGGTGAGAGACATAGATTCATAAGTGGTGGAGTCGTAGGCATTTGTGAACCACTAGATGTGGATGCTGGGAACTGAATTCAGGTCCTCTGCAAAAGCGATATTCATTCTTAAACTCTTAGCTATTACTCCTACCCATGTTGAAGTGTTTCCTTATTTCTCTGGATTTACAACTGAGAACATGTGAAGATCATATGAAAACCTGTTGGAACTGGTTATGTGTCCCCATCTATTGAGCCAGGTTGACAACTTCAACACTTTATAATATGTGAATGTTGCATTTATTTTTTAATAAAACAATTTACTAGCATTTAAAAGTCCACACAGATACCATTTTTCATTTTTGAAAAGATTTTCGTGTGTGTGTGTGTGTGTGTGTGTGTGTGTGTGTGTGTGTGTGTATGTATGTGTGTACCTGTGGTGGCCAGTAGAGGGCAGGAATCCCTGGAGATGAACTAAACAAATTGTAAGTGGCTATGTAGGTGGTAGACACTGAACCCAGCTCCTCTGGAAGAACAGCAAGTGCTTCTAATTTATTGAACATTTGTAATGTACTAGTCACTGATGCAAGTCCCAGTAAATCTCAGAATAGAGCAGGCTTTTCTCAGAAAGCTGGTGTCAGAAATTCATGGGAAAATATTAAAGTATGGTACTGATTATATCCTAACTGCCTGCTAAATACCTCCATGAATGACTAGAGAAAGAATTTTGTTAATATTATTTGGCTTAGAACATTGATCCAGATTTATTAAATAACATATCTAAAACTATGAGATGCTTAAGATTGAACATAGGACAATCTGACAGCCTGATCTGGATTGTTTTCCATAGATTTCTAATCATAAGCCCAAAGTTTGTTTCACTCTCTTGTTGCCTGAATCAAATCTTGCTTTGACTAAACATGGAATTACAAATATGTAAATCCAAAGGAACTTATAAATTGTAAATGACTTATGGAAGGTATGAAAGTTTTACACTTGTGTAACACTATTCTGAGCCCTCACTCATGAAATTAGTACAAATGAAGTAGTCATAGATTTGGTTCCGGGGAGATAGTCTGCCCTTTGCAAATTTGTAATGCATTACCCAGAATTCATGCCTTACAGTAGCTGTCACTCAGAGGTGAGTTTCCATTTTGCTCATAATAGTTTTACAGGCAATATGTCAAATACATTATCACCCTGGATGGGGTAAATTGACAACTGAGGCTCTGGGGTTTATGCTATAGGTGTGTACCAAGATGAGGGTGACCATTTAGTGATTCATTTTAATCCCTGAATTAAAGAATTTAATGGGAGGAAAAGTTTCAAGGAAAGTGAAATTTGAGTTAATTTGCATTGTAGCTTTTTGTAGGTAAAGAGGCCCTACATATGGAGACTATTGACTCTAGATGGAACCTCAATTTTACTTTGGTTTAAAGTAAAACTTTGGTTTACTGTAGTCCTCCTTCGATTCTATTGGTCTTAAAATATTCATATATACCCTTTATGACAGTGATTTGAGTAAGTTAACATTTCTAACACTTGTTCACAAGCATGGAAAGATTTGCATACAGTAGAAGTCTGTATCTAGAGATGTGGGTATAGAAAGAACCAGTTTGTCAGTTGAGTTAGGGTTAGGGTTAGGCCTAAACATTGTTTGAGGTGTAATGGGAAGAAAAATTCTCTATCAGTTGTTGGGAAATGGAAACTTGTTACAGGGGAAGGGGTAGATGGCTCTTCTCCTTTTCTCCTTTCCATGAGACCCATGCCCTCACTGGTCGTCCAGATGTATAGATCACTCTAGACATGTATTTAAGAAAATCTGTGATTCATTCTCAAGGGCATCCTATTCCTAACTGCCTTATGTTCTGATTTCATCAAACTCAGATAAACAACGTCCATACAAAGAGACGATGAAGACTATATTTAAATACATATGGACCCAGGAGAACTACATTCATTTTCAAAATGAAGAATACCAAGTAATTATAAAAAAGCAGTACAGTGCATTGCAAGAAACATTTGATCATCAGTTAAAGCCAGTTACTGCAGTCGTCTTGGGTAACATCGGAGAAGGCAAAAGCACTTTCTTAAGAAAAGCAATGTTGGATTGGGCATCAGGAAACTTATGGCAGAACAGATTTCAGTATGTTTTCTTTTTCTCTCTCATTTCACTTAATAACATCACAGAGTTAAGCTTAGCTCAGCTCCTCTTAAGTAAGTTGTCAGAATCCTCAGAGGCACTGGATGATATCTTATCCAATCCCAAGAGAATCTTGTTTATCCTGGAGGGATTTGATTACCTAAATTTCGACTTGGAACTCCGGACCAACTTGTGCAGTGATTGGAGGAAGCATTTGCCAACACAAATTGTCTTGGGCAGTTTGCTACAGAAAGTAATGCTCCCAGAATCCTCTCTGCTTCTTGAATTGGGACCCCAAAGTGAGCCAAAAATCTATCCTTTGCTGCAGTACCCAAAGAACATAATTATTGGAGGATTTAACTCAGCTATGCAGTTATATTGTATGCTTTTCTTCAATATTGATAAAGGCTTAGAAGTCTTTAAGTATATACAAACCAGTAAACCATTGTTCTCTCTATGCAGCAATCCTTATGCTTGCTGGATGGTCTGTAGTACTTTAAAACAGCAGTGTGACAGGGGAGATCGAATAATCTTACCTTTAGGAACAGATACAATTCTGTACACAATGTTTATGTTGAGCTCATTCAGATCAGTGTATGCCAACTGTTCATCTAAAGAGAACAGAGCCCGATTAAAGACCCTTTGTACCTTGGCTGTGGAGGGAATGTGGAAACGGGTATTTGTGTTTAACTCTGAGGATCTCAGGAGGAATAGGATATGTGAATCTGAGCAGACGGTGTGGCTGCAAGTGAATTTTCTCAATACTCGTGGAGACTGCTTCGTGTTTTACAATCCTGCACTACAGTGGTATTTTGCTGCTCTATTCTATTTCCTCAGAGAAGACAAAGACAAACCTCACCCCATCATTGGAAGCCTACCCCAACTTCTAAAAGAAATTTATGCTTGTGGTGAAACCCAATGGTCTATGACTGGGATATTTGTGTTTGGAATCGCCACTGAAATAGTTGCTGCCATGCTAAAACCACACTTTGGTTTTATACCATCAAAGGAGGTGAGACAGGAAATCCTCAAATGCTTTAGAAGTTTGAGTCAAGGGGATTGTAGTGGGAAACTGAGTCCCCAGCGGTTATTTGATGGCCTTCTTGATAGCCAGGAAGAACCATTTGAAACACAAGTCTTGGATCTATTTGAAGAAATGACTATTGATATTAGTAGTACTGATGAATTGTCACTGGCTAAAATCTATCTGCTGAAATCTCAAAAATTAAAGAAACTTCATCTGCATATACAACACAGAATTTTTTCAGAAATCTATAACCCAGAAGAGGGTGACTTAGAAGAATTTACACAAGAGAAGACGTGAGTACATCTCTGAACCTTGTCTTCAGTTTTGCCCTTGTGTCCAGGGCACTATTTTATAGGTGTGTTTGTGTGCACATTGTATTTTTATGAATTCATGAAGAAGTCAGAGGAAGATGTGGGGTCCTTCTCTATTTTCTTTCATCTTAACCCCTTGAAACAATCTCTCACCAAACTTGAAGCTCACCATCTTGACCAGGCTAATGGCCCAGTAAGATATGAGGATCTACCTGTTTCCCCTTTCTCATGCTGGAGTAACAGCTTCCTGCATCCATGCCCAGCCTATTATGTCAGTCTGTCCATCTGAACTCAGTTCCTCATGCTTGTACAGAAAACTCCTACCCACCAATAGCTCTCTCCAGCATAGTGTTTCCTAAGTTCTTATAGGTCTATGCGTGAGTGTTTTAGATGGCATAGTCGGGAAGGATTTTGGTTGAATGTTCCCATTGCCATTTATATCTATGTGACCCTAAACAGCCATGCCTTGAGTTCCTCCATTTATACAAAGAACAAAGATGTTGCAAGGCCAGTGTGAGGTAGAAATATGTGCAGCTTTGCTTGATTGTCTGGCTCTTTCCTTCATCCACAGCCATGATTAGTGCTCTGTTGACTACACTGGAGAGTATTCTAGGAACTCATGTCTTGGTTAAGGCTGTATTCTTACTACATTGCTCTGGTTGGTTTGCCTTGCATTGGCTGTAGGCTGCTAGCTCATACTTGATATTTTAAGGATGTTGCTACTTTTATGATACTAATGGATGTAGGCCACTATTCACCAAGGAGTTGCAAGTATCTCCCTGAATTCACATAAAAGTTATGTTTTCTCACTGAAAAAGGTGGCATTTGAGAAAAGAGTAAGTGTGGATGTCTTCAGCAGTTATGCAGTGGTAACAGACCAGGTATTTTGCAAGTAGTGGAGGCATCCATAGCTCTTGTGCAATTAAGACTGCAATGGTGATTCCATGCCCAGATGATGACATTTTGTAGCCCACAGTGCTTGCTCTCTCTGCTGCCTCTGTCTCTTGTATGCTACTTTTCTTTTTCAAAGATTTATTTATTTTTACTTAATTTGTAGTCATGTCTTGCCTGAGTGTATGTCTATGTGCCATGTGTACTCCCACAGGGGGTTGGGAGTGATCTTCCCTTCTTAGGAATGTCTTGCATTGCATTGAGCTACCAGAGAAAAATGTGTTATCTCATTGCAGGAAAATAAAGAAAGAATGGAGTGAGTTATGCAGAATTTTCCAGAACTTGCAGGTGTTAGATCTGGACAGCTGTAATTTCAGTGAAACTGCGATTCAGGATCTTTGTTCTTCCATGTCTCCACCTCTTATGATGCCTCTGAATGCATTTAAGCTCCAAAGAATGTCGTAAGTTTGATAGTCACCCATCCTTTAAATAGATAGGGGAAATTCCTTCTCTACTTGGAGACTAATTCATAGCAATACACAACTAAATCCAAACTAACGAATACAATATTAGCACATATTTGATGTATTCTATGTGACACACATAATACATACTTATAGGTTGTTTGTAAATATCCATACATCGTGTGTATGTGTGTGTATGTGTGCACACGTGTGTGCGTATTCATGTTCATGTACACAGCAAAAAGGAATTGACTAATCTCTAGAGAATGCAATGAATGTTAATGAAAAGTTCAATTTTAAAGTCTCATTTGATTGTGTATATGTATGTGTGCATCTAAATTGGGTCTTATGGAGTCAGAGTCAAAATAAGCAGTGAGCTGCCAAACATGGGTGCTAGGAACAGAACTCCAATGCTCTGCAAGTGCAGTATGTGCTCTTAACCACTGAGCCATATGTCCTGCCCAATGATTCTTAGCCATCATGCTGACATCTGTTCCTTATGAGTAAACATGACAAGGTGTAAGTTTGGCTACAGTAACCCAACCTTGAAAATGAATAAATACATAAAGCATAAAGAAATCACATTTAATTTTCTTGAACTTTTAAGACAATTCTGGATAGGGATGCTTTAAACAGCAGTAGTATTTACTAAGCTGGGAACTGGTGGCACATGACTTTAATCCCAGAACTTGGGAGGCAGAAGCACAGATCTCTAAGTTGGAGACCCACTTGGTCTACAGAGTCAGTTTTAGGAAACCCAGGGTTGCACAGAAAAATCCTGTCTCAAACAACAACAAAACATCAGTCCTTAAAGAGAAATGGGCACCTCCCCTGGGATACAAAGCAGAGAACATTAATATACTTATAAGAATCTGTATTATACATAAGATAACTCTGGTTTGTTTTGTCCTGCTGGGACAGGCACCATGACCAAAAGCAGCCCAAGAAATTAAAGAGTTTATTCTATTTTACCACTCCTAGACATAAGCCATCACCAAGTGAAGTCAGGGCAGGTACCTGAAGTTAGGAACTGAAGCAGGGACCATGGAGGAATGCTGTTCCCTGGCTTGTCTCCCCCTGTCCTTCTCAGCAGTCTGTCTTATTCATACCAGACCTACCTGCCCAAGAACAATGCTACTCACACTGTCATTTTGATGCCAATTACCTATCAAGAAAATGACACTCACACATGCCAATCTGATGGAGGCAATTCTTCAATTCAGGTTCCCTTACCTAGATAATGTTGAGGTGGAAACCTTGATTAGCCATGACAGGCAATGTTTAAAGTGAGGGTACATGTGAGTCTTCCTAGGATGTTCTGCATGTTCCACAGAGGCAGGGGAAATAGAAGGGAGAGATAGGAGAAGCTTGAGCCTGTGTGTTTTTCTGGCACACGGAGATAATCAGCCAGATCTTGTGGGGCAGCCAGAATGCCCAAACAACCATGGTGTGAGGCAAAGTTTGGAGGAGCATGTGTACAATTTTCTTTGGCATGTACCCACACAGCCTGGTATAATGTGCTATTTGGCCTTATTCTACAGCTGTTCCTTCATGACTAACTTTGGAAATGGTGCATTATTTCCCACACTTCTTCGACTACCTCACCTGAAATCCCTGAATCTCTATGGCACTAATCTCTCCAGTGATGTGGTTGAGAATATGTGCTCTGTGCTGAAATGCCCAACATGCAGAGTGGAGGAGCTGCTGTAAGTCAGGGCACTGTCTACAGTCAAGGGCTTCTCTAAAATCATTTTAAAAATCGCTTTTTAGGCTTAATTTGAAAGTTTTGCTTTGCATTGTACATGCTGTGGTAGAAATGAGCTTCATTGTGATAGTTATTTTTTCTTAAAAATGTCCACGTGCTTCTGGTGTGTGCATGGCTTGTGTTTCACTGATATTGGTAATCAGATATACAGTGTTGCAGACCATGTTTTAGTGATCGAATTCTAATTATACATTAAAGGCCATGGCTTCTAACCACTGCATTCCCACAACCACTATCTCTATTACTTTTTGCAACCAACAACATCATCACCAAATATTTCTAAATGGATCCTTGAGAGGACAAGTCACCCATATCTGACAACAAGTGGCTTGTCATTCACCATGATAGTCACATAAATATACTTATGAATTAAATAAGCCTATGATGTAGATGTGGATGGATATGTACAGCATTAGAATCTGGGGTGTTTGTTTGAACAATAGGCAGTCTTACACAGATTACCTAAACATGTTGTTCCTAACCTGTGACATGTACCTCACATGTAGGTTGGGGAACTGTGACATCTCCAGTGAGGCTTGTGGTGTAATTGCTACTTCCCTAACCAAATGCAAGGTGAAACATCTATCATTGGTTGAAAATCCCTTGAAGAATGAAGGAGTGATGCTACTGTGCCAAATTCTGAAGCATCCAAGCTGTGTGCTGAAAACACTGATGTGAGTTGTTCTTGGGGAGCATGCTCTGGAGACATTGCAGAACTCTGCATGTGGGTGCAACTATCATAAAGCTGGTCCAAAGCCCAGTGAGGAATGAAGGAGGCTATGAGATATGTCACTAGTCCCTGCCTCAGTACCATATCAGTAAGTGGATCAAATGTAAACAGATTCCATGAGATGAACTTCAGAAAATTTCAAGGGTAGCTCTGAAATTCCTTACATATAATTTTATCTTAATGGATATGATTATTATGGGGAAAGATGATGCCCTTCGAAAGAGCCTGGCCACAAGGCCAAAGAAGAATATAAATAAGAAAAAATATTCCCTTCTGAGACAGGCCTTCCTACATCTTACCTACATCATTGTGTGCTGTCTCCTGCCCTGAGGCTGAGGTTGATTCCTCATGGAAGCATTCTGCCAGGCTATTGTCTCAGGGAAGTCATACAAGCTAACTCAGGGAATGTGCTCAAAGATACCTGGGTTCAATGAAGAGAAAGAATATACAGACACAAAATTGTGTCTTCTATGATCATGTACTCGTGTACTAGTATGTATATGTGCAGCTTACAGACATGAAGATGCATATAAAATGTAGGAGCTTTGAAATTTGACCCTCATGGAGATATCTGTTTACAGAAGAAAAATGCAATTAAGTACCTCTTACATGAACTGCTTATGACTAGACCAGAAATGTTTCATATTCCATTTATATTTTTGAATACTTTCATATCATGAGTCTTGTTGATGCTCCCTAAGTCCAAACATGAAATTTATTTGCATGGTATATAAAATTTGTGCACATGGCTTAGGGATAGTTCTATGTAGTATTTCAGTGCCTTTTCTGTTTTGACCTGGGCTGGGTACATGAGAGCAGTTGTGTAATTTTCTGTGTACCATGTGAGTGCATGAGCATGCAGAAGCCAGAAGAAGCCAGTAGTTCTCTGGAACTGCAGTTACAGGAGATTTGAGTACCTTATACATATTTTGTGGGTGCTTTGCCCTGAACCCCATGTTCTCTGAAAAACCAGCAATAATCTTAAATGTTGCACCATTTCTCCAGTCCTGAAAAGAAATTTGTAAAAGGAGAAAAAATGCACTATAGAAAATGTTAAGAATGTTTCCTAAGAATAGGAATAATGACATTATATGACAAGGACTAAATGAAATTATATGAAACATTATTTGGTTATTTAATTGCTAGTATAGAGTACATTGAAGTAAATTTAAAAGAGCCACATAAGCATGAGTTATTTCAAATTTTATCTAGTCATTGCAATACTAGCCTTCACCAATACAATTAAAGGATTAGGAAAACGATTTCAAATGGGGCTGGAGTAATAGCCCAATAGTGGGTAAAACACTTGCCAGGCTAGCATGATGACATAACTGATTCCCAGAACCATGTGAAAAAGACAGTTGCAATTACACACCAAAGACATGGAGACAAAAGGAACCCTAGACCTCTTTGGGCAACAGTCATGTCTAATAAATGAGTTCCAGTCCACTGAGAGACTCTTTCTCATAGGAAGCATGTCATGTTCAGCATGTGTCACAAGAACTTGTCCTCTGACCTCAACTTGCATGTGCACCAGCATATATACATACACACACACACACACACACACACACACACAGAGAGAGAGAGAGAGAGAGAGAGAGAGAGAGAGAGAGAGAGAGAGAGAGAGAGAGAGAGAGACAAAAAGATATCCCACTAAGACAGGCATCTGCAACATGGTGAATTTCTGATGTAGGTGAAGGAATTAGTTGATTGTCTCTCTTTTTTTTTTTTTTTTTCAAAACAACCAGATTGGGAAACCTCTATGGTGAACTATAATTTCAGGATTTCAAAAAACTTTTTCAAAATGATTGCCTCTGTGTGTGTGTGTGTGTGTGTGTGTGTGTGTGTGTGTGTGTGTGTGTGTGTGTGTGTGCGTGCGTGTGCGTGTGCGCGTGCGCGTGCGCACGTGTGTGTACTCACACACATTTGAAGGATAGAAGACAACTCATGGGGTGGGTTATTCCTTTCCATCATGTGAGATTGAACTCAGGTTCCCAGACTTGGTGGCAAGGGCCTTTATGTGTGGAGCAACCCATTTCAATATGTGTTCATGAAAGTGAAAATTCAGTATGAGAAAATGCCAGGCTTTGCAGAGGCATGTAACCCTATGACAATAAGTGAGCTGCTGATGTGGAATCATCTTTGCAGGTTGTCATATTGCTGTCTCACCTTCATTGCCTGTGGCCATCTCTATGAAGCTCTTTTGTGCAACAGATCCCTCTCTCTCCTTGACCTGGGCTCCAATTTCCTGGAAGATACTGGAGTAAATATTCTGTGTGAAGCTTTGAAAGACCCAACATGCTGCCTGCAGGAGTTATGGTAGGGATGTGTTCTCATCCCTTGCTGGGAATGCAGATTCTGTTGTTGGTCTTCAGAAGGAAGTGGGAGGGTAGACTTGTGTGAATGTCAGTGTCTCCTCACACTCTGTGGTGAAGCTTACCAGCCATGAAGGGTGTCTTAAGACAGGGAGCTCTTGGTGATTGGCTCATGAAGCTGAGTCCCCAGGAGTGGGATTACTGCTCTGATGAAAGAAGCCCCAGAGAAAGGCTATGGGAGTCACCTGCTTCAGAACCATTAATACACTCACATTTTAGACCTGTAGAAATCTTATCTGCATATACCTCCACCAATCATAAATCTATGCATTTGCTTATACATTTACAAATCTCTCTGCCAATCATATATCTACCCACCTATTATCTGTCATCAATGAATTCAGCAGCTTTCCCTTATTGCTATTTATAAATTTATTGTCTTATTTACACATCATACATCTCTTCTTATAATAATCTGCCTATCACCTATCTATTATCATTCTAAACATCATACTAATTATATGTTCCCTATACATCTAACATATCTGCCTGATGTCTATATTTAACATCTATGCATTGATCATCTTCACATTCTCTATCTTCACCCATCTTATACCCAGTATCTTCATTCTGTCCCTCAACCTCTCTCTTAGCCATTTTTGCAAGTTCTATGGGGAACCATGAGCTTGAGGCTTAGGGAGGTTTTGGGGATTTATTATGTTAAATACTGGCAGAAGTTCACCACGTGAAGACATCTGCACAGATATATGAAATTAGGGACAAAGTAGCCTCACTTATTTTCAGGGCTTCTATAATTTCACCAGGGAAATTAAAAGGCAGAAGAATTGCCGGGAGCCAGGATGGAGGCGAGTGCCCAGGATGGAGAAGCATCGTCAGTATTTTAGAAGGGCTTGGGCATTTCTGTTTCATACAAATAAATGGATATGTGCCAAGATGTTAAGATGGAATATCATGGCCTAGGGATGTAGCTCAGTTGGTAGAATGCCTACTAAGCACACAGATCCCTGGGTTTGATTCTACAGCATGTCTGTAAAAAAAAAAAGTGTGATAGTTACAAAATTATGATCTTAGAGCTGGTAGATAGAGGGGGAGGGTCAGAAGTTGAAGGTCATCCTCAGCTATGTAATGAGGCTGAAGTCAGATTAGCATGTGACCGTCTATATAAAAGATAGTTAAGTAATGGCTGAGAGGGAGAATGTGTCACTCTCAAGGACAAGCTCTATAGGGTTAAGCAATCACTGGACACACCATACATATAAGCAAAGCTACTGGACTTAGTAGGTTATATAATCAAGTACATGTGTGCATATATGAATATATATATATATAGTAACAACAATAAAGATTATTAATTTGGGGGAACTGGGAGAATTGTAGGTGAGTCAGAGGGATGCAGATGCAGGGCTCATATGAAGTTCTAAAAATAATTAAGAAGAATTCAAAACAAAAAGAATGGGCCTCATAATAAATCAGTCTGCTTGCATGTGTGTTTCCCAGGTTGTCTGGTTGCTATCTCACTACAGCCTGCTGTGAGGGGATCTCTGCTGTCCTTTTGAGAAATAAAAATCTAAAAACCCTGAAACTGGGCAACAATAGCATACAAGACACGGGCGTCCAACAGCTATGTGAAGCTCTGAGGAATCCTGAATGTAAATTACAGTGTCTTGGGTGAGGCTTTACTCACTGTGAATGGTGGGATGGGTTCCCAATTCAATGAGGAAAAGCTAGAGGGTTAATAGGTGTGGCGGTTTGGAAGAAAATGGCCCCCAAAGGGAGTGGCACTATTAGGAGGTGTGATGTTTTGGATGAAATGTCATTTTGGAGATGGGTTTTGAGGTCTCATGTTTGCTCAAGCCAAACACAGTGTGTCAGACTATTCCTGTTGACTGTGGGTCAAGATGAAAGAATTCTCAGCTGCTTCTCCAGCATGCCACCATGTCCCACCATGATAACAGACTGAACCTCTGAACTGAAAGAGAGCTGCCATAATTACTGTTTTTCTGTATAAGAGTTGCTGTGCCATAGTGTTTTCACAGCAATAGAAACCCTAAGACAATAGGATTACAAAGAACTCCACCTAACCTAGTCTCAAGTTTTAAGAAATACTAATACACAGGTCTTGAACAGACAATTGTTGCTGTGGGTTTGAGCATAATGGCCCTCTCATATCTTTCCCATGACAATATTTGGTTCTTCTAGTCTTGTTGGCCCCTCTTCTGTGATGTTTCTGAGTATTCGGGGAGGGGGTGATACATATGTTCCATTTGAGGCTGAGTCACTCTCAGGATGTTGACTTGCTGTGCATCTCTGTATCAAGCAGTCCATTTCAAAGGGGTGCCTCTCTGAGGTTTGAGGGCTGAACTAACATAATACCAAGCATTTAGAAAAATGGTTCTCTTTCTGTGGGTCATGACCCATTAGGAGGTCAAAGGACCCTTTCACAGGAGTCACCCAAGATCATCAGAAAACAGATATTTACATTGATTCATAAAAGTAGCAACAATACTGTTATGAAGTATCAATGAAAATAATTTTGTGGTGGAGTGTCACCACAATACAAGGACCTGTATTAAGCTGTCACAGCATTAGGACAGCTGAGAACCACTGATTTGAAGGTAATTTTGTTATGTCCCCTTGGGAAAGCAGTAGTATTGAGTTGTCCCTTAGGGCTCACAGGATCTGCACCAATTTACAGGACCTGGCATGAGTGAAGCTAGTCAAAATCCCAGAGGGAAAAGGAGAGGCATTCAAGGGGCCCCAACCCTAGCTGAGGGGCTATTGGCAGGTGATGGCTTCTGAGGGAAGGAGAGCCAGTTTTCTTCAGAGATTAGGCCTGGTTACCTGTGCTCTAGTGGACAGTCCTAAACCCAAGCCCCTAAGTCAATGATAATTGAGCAGAGTGCAGTGTTTCTCAACCTTCCTAAAGCTTCAACCCTTTAAATACAGTTCCCCTTGTTGTGCTGACCCCCACCATAAAATTACTCTAGTTGCTCCTTTAGAACTATAATTTTGCTACTGTTGTGAATCACGATGTCATTATATGATGTGCAGGGTGTATGATATGTGACCGCTGTGAAAGGGTCATATGACCACAAAGAGTTCATGAACCACAGGTCAAGAACCACTTACCTAGTGGGTTTAAAAGACTATGAAGTTCTTGGGGTAAAGAATAGAGAGGTCTGGGAGGAGTTGGGAGTGTGGCAAGTATTCAGATGTAATCAAGACATGTGGTATACATGGATGGTATTCTCAAATAATAAAATATAGTGTTCCATGAGAGCTGGATTTTGTTTTTGCATACTGTGGACATTTGGTGCTGGAAGCTTGGAACTGTCACCCAATGTCACAATGCTTTTTGGGTATTTTCCATGTCACAGGTTAGACATGTGTGAGTTCACCACTGGCTCTTGTGCAGACCTTGCCTTGGCTCTCACCAAATGCAAAACCCTGACCAGCCTGAACCTGGACTGGATGACCTTTGACCCTGATGGGCTAGAGCTGCTGTGTGAGGCTTTGAATCACAAAGCATGTAACTTGAAGGTGCTGGGGTGAGTACTTGCTGTCTCCAGGGTCAGGAGTGATATCATTGAAGGTGCTGGAGTGAGTAAAGCTGTCTTCCAGGCTTGGGAGTGACATGAGAGCAAGCTCTTCTGTGTGGGTTTGCTCAAGTGCAGCCCCGCTGACCCTGGGGGCTGGGGAGTTCTGTTGTGAAGGACCTCCTTTGTCCTCTAGGACACTGAGATCACCTGTGGATTTCTATCCACTCATGAGTACCACCCTTTGTGGTAATTACTTTCAACATAATCAGACATCTTCTTTTAAATAACTTAGATTTTTTTAAAATTTATTATTCAGTTCTAAAGAATAATGAAATCACAATATTTGTAGAAAATGAGTGGACTTAGAAGTATAGCAAAAATAGGGTCACCTAAACTAAGAATGTAAAAACATATATTCTCACCAATATATGAATCCTAGTCTATAATATATACACACACAAAAAACATACAAAACATGGGTATCATAACATTAAGAAAGTTTAAAGGTAATAAAAGTAAAATATTTAGAAGCATGAGACCACATATAGCATACTTTGTACAAGTCACTTAAATGATTTGTAAACTTTTTCAATACCAAATTCATCTTTAAAAGGGTTTTACGTGTGATTGTTTTCCTCTGCACATAATTCTGTGCACCATATGCCTGCCTGTTGCCTGCAAAGGCCAGAAGAGGGCATCAGATCCCCTAGGGAAGGAGTTATAATAGTTGTGAGCCCACATGTGTGTGCTGGGAGTTGAAGCATAGTCATCTAGAAGAGCATCCAGTGCTCTCACCAATGAGCCAAATCTCGTCCAGAAGTTAATTTTAATAATGTTATGTATTCTTTGAAATTTTCATACATATATACAGCATGTTTTGATCATATTCCATATCCCACTAACAAACTCCAACACCCCAGGGACCCTCCAATACTAATGAATAACCTCCTGACACTAAGTCCTTTTGACCATGTGACTACAGGTATGGAGTCATCCACTGGGCATGGGACAGCCTACCAGCAGCCAAATCTTAAAAGTCATTCTCACTCAGCAGCCTTTAGATACTAACAGATCCTCTGATAGGCGTGGATCTCAGTGTTCCTCCCCAGTCCATATTGGAATTTTGAATGCAGGTGTTGTGCTGGCAATGTCAGCATCAACTGTGAGTTGATGCATAAGATGGTCACATCATGTCTAGAGGACAGCATTTTGTAGTGCTTCTTCCCATGCCATCCTCAGCAAATAAGGTCTATCTGCCTCTTTCATAATCCCTGAGCCTTGGATAGGGAAGACTGATGGATAGGGAAGACTGATGAATAACACATCTATGGCTCAGCATTCATAGTCACTTGATCTAAGCACTTTTGAGCAGTTGTGAATCTCTGCATTAACCACTACTCAGAGGGGGGAAATCAGCTTCTTTGACCAACGTTGTGAGAAGGACACATCTTTGTGTATAAATGTAATATTTAGAAGGAAATTTGACAACAATCCCATTTAAGAGATCAATAGTAGGTTTCCCTCTGGGGCCTGTAATCTCCTCAGCCATGGGATTTTGACAGTGTTTATAGTAGCAGACCTTAAATCACCCCTGGGGAGCAGATATCATGAACCAATCAAAAAGCATTTGACTACTCCTACAACTATCATGCCAGTATTCTACCACTGGGCACAGCTTGATCGAGCATTTTCATGCCTTCTGGGAGACACACTCACCTTAGCAAGGGCTACCATTCTACTTACAAACACTACATCCCACATTACCCATAAATGTTCAGTCCCAGCTAGAGAACTTACTCCATATGTGCAGGTTGATTAGATGAGGGCCTGTGAAGATGTCTGGAGGAACATCCTGTGGGGGAAAAATGGTTCCTGCCTCTGCCCTATTGACTTGGGTCCTATACAGGGCTATAGAGAGTAATATGCTGGCTAGGATGAGATACTAGAAAGGCTGTGGAGGGGCACAGAGTGGTATATGAAATAAGTGAGGAAAAAAGCAGACAAAGAGGGAGAAAATTGAAGAAGCGAGCTGTACTTTTTGTGAATTTAAGGGTGACCTAATATCCAAAAATCTAAGGGAATATTTTTTATGAAAAGATAACAATGCTCATTGTTTACTGCTTAAGACCTTATTTTTAAAATGGAGGCACAGGGCACACTGGTCACTCATATCCAAAGTTCAGGGAACACTGAGAAAGAGGAGGTAGAAAGACTAAGAGTTGGGAAGACTCCTCCAAAACAGCCTCTTCTAGCCTTGACACAGAAGATCCACTCATGAACTGAAAGTGGCAGTGGCTGCATGTATGATTCCTTCACAACATTCCAGCAGGCCCACTGGAGGGGCGCCTGGCCCACACCCCTAGGTGAAGACCTGGGAGGCATTTGGTGGCTTCAAGGTGGAGAAAAGGTTTTCTTTTGGCATGTGTACTCTGGTAGGTTGCATATGCCCCAGAGCATGCACCTACATCCAAACATATATGGGCATCACTAGTTAGACTCAGGAGCTACTGGTGAAGAAAAGACATGAAATTTGGAAAGGAATGGGGAGGGGTCACAGGGGAATGGGGAAAGGATATGATCAATATACATGGTATACATATGAAAATCCTAAAAGAGAAACAGTGTTTTAAATATAGATGTAGAGATAATAAGCTTCTGTAATTCAAGTTTTCTAGGTAAGCTTACTGATAATGGCACGGGGAAACAGGCAGTGAGAATAGAGGAGCATCAGATATACTCATGGGTGAGCTATAGTGTAGCATAAACTTCAAGTGTCTCATAGAAGGTATCTAAGGATGCCAAAGGGACAACCTTAACATAGATTAGTAGATCAATAGTGACATTAATTATACAAATTTGAGAAAAGTCAACACAATATTAAGGTGTAATGCAGAATAACAAATAATTATTGTGGATAGACATTTAAACATTGGATGGGTGGAAACAGTCATATTATTTCAATGTTTTTAACTTTAATCTTAACATCTTAAAAGGTGATTTACACGTATATCTGTATTACATACCTGTATACATGAGAGGGGCCCTACTTTGCAGGAGAGAATCGGCCTTCTCTTCATACTCAGTACATTCCTCTAATTCAATCCCAGGGAAGAGTGACAAAGAGGTATTCATAGGGGTAAAGAGGGGCAAATGATTGTCAACAAAATATGGCATGGTGACAGGACACAGTGGCTAACGGCACTTGCTGCTGAGTGTTACAACCTGGGACTCATAGTAGAACAGGGAGGATGGTCTCCTATGAACTGTTCTCTGACCTTGACATGTACACTCTTCATGCACCTGTACAAGCACATACCAACTAGTAAATGGAATAAAAATAGAACTTTTTTCTCTCCAGACTGGACAAATCTGCATCTTCTAAGGAATCACAGATGCTACTGGAAGGTGTGGAAAAGAAAAATCTGATTATTTTGCATTATCCCTGGATCAATGAGGAAAGGAAGAAGAGGGGGGTTTGTCTGGTGTGGAACAGCAAGAATTGATCTGGAAATAATGGTTTTTTCTTGGTCACATTGCTCCTATATACCCTGTCCCATGGTGCACACCTGGTACTGGTAGCTCATTTCAGGGTTGTTCTTTCATAGTGTCCTGCTCCCATCCATCTTTATTCTTCTCCTCACCACTCTGCAATATTTAGATAACACACATTTAATAAAGTCTAAGCATGTTTGAAACCATGAATGCTTCTTTGATGGCTGTTTTAGAGTTTGAAACTGAAGAAACGCTGATCCTCTTACAGTTCTGGTTGGGAGTGATGTTTATGGCATGTCTACACTTGGTGTAATTCTCGGTGCAGCTAACATCCACATGATCTGTAATTCATGCCATGATCCTAAAAGACAAAACATCACAGTGCAGAAAGTGGGAACCATGAAGATAATATCTAGAATCCCCAAAGTTAAAATCAGGAATCCATACTTTTTGGAGATGTGATCTAAAAAATTATTTTTCTAAGTTTCAGGAATCAGACCCAAGCCTCCCCCTTTGTTACTTCAAAGACCAGGTGCAAATATAAATAGGTAGTTAAAAGTGTTCCCCCATCTTCAGAAGGCCAGAATTCAAACCTACATTTTTGGCTCAAAACTGCCTGTAACTCCAGCTCTATGGTATCTGATGTGCTCCCAGGCTTCGACAATTCCTTCATGCAAGCATCACAGAGCCACATATACACACAGGAATAATAAACATCTAAACCTGAAGATTTTACACATTAACTTTTATGTACAGCAAATGGATAGTGACTAACAAAGAAGTTAGTCCTTTTATTCAATATTGTAAATTATAATAATCTAAAGGAATAGCTTCAACTTGTGGGTAGCAATCCCAAAGGGGAATTGCATATCATACATCCTACTTATCAGATATATACATTACAATTCATAACAGCATGAAAAATAGTTATAAAGTAGTAATGAAATTTATTTTATGTCACCAAAACGTGCACTGTACTAAAGAGTTGCAGCATTAAGGAAGTTGAGAACCACTGCATAATTAGATTATGGTTTTCTTTTAAGAAAATATTTACTTCATGGGTATGTGTGTACTGAAAGACCCCAACTCAAACCCAGCCTGATACCCACCAGAATGTATTTAAAAATCACCCTGGCCACACACACACAGCCCTGGGAAAAACACATGAAGTGGTTATGATGACCAGTCGCTGGAAAGTGTTATTAGTTTCCAAGGAATATTATCTTCAACAACTATCTGGTTTCTAAAATTTGTTATGGGTTACCCTGCTCCAAAGAGTCATTCCCACCCATGTTTTGAAAATATATGTCACTCTGTTCCTAGAAAAACCACCAGCTGTCCCATGGCCTGGCAAATGTAAAAACTAAAATAACATTCCAAACCCCTCATGGGCAAAATTGTAAGTTCAGTTCCCAACCAATCAGTAAATGACTCATATGTTATATCCAATTGATATGTTGTCATACTCTTGCCTAATGACCAAAAAGATATAAAAACTGATTTCTTTGGAAAATCAGGGTTGATCTCTTCTCAGAGAAAGACCCCAATGCTTTGGAATAAAATCCTTTTGCTTTTGCATCAAACTTGTGTCCTGTCAGTGACTCTATGGGGTGTGTGTCCTGAAGTTGGACCCCACTTTGGGCCCAACAGTACCAGTATGTGTATGTATACCATGTGCATACAGAATCCCTTGGGGCTCAAGGGGCCATAAGATGCCAGGAAAATGTACTTACATGTGATTAGGAGCTGCTATGAGGTTACCTGCAAGAGCAATAATTTATTTAAATTAGAAACAAGCTTGTTTGAATACTCTTAATCTCAGCTATTTCTCCAGTCCTTCTATTAGTTTTTTCAAGAACTAGAATTAAATTTTTTCCTTGTTCAATTGAGCTTTCCTAACAAATAACTGACTTTCCCCCACACTAATAATTCATCTTCAATTTAACTGATACAATTATTGCAGTGCAAATTTCTTCTTAACCAAATATAATCCCTACTCTATAATTTTCTTTCAAATTATCTGTGTGCCCATGAGTAATGTTGCCTGTGGAGGTCCCCAAAGGGCACTAGATGCCTTGGAACTGGAGTTAAAGGCAGCTGTGAGGGCCTGGTGTGGGTGCAGGAAACACCCATATGCTTAAGAGCCATGATGCTTTCTACTGCTGACCTGGTGCTACAGCCCCATCTGTTTTGAGTTCTGACTAGAAAAGTGTTGACAATTTGTGAGTTTCTTCAACTATAGAGTAAAAGCTCAGACAAGCATATACTTTTCTCTGCTTCCCCCTTCAATACCATTAAATTCACAATTGTAGTTGTGTAAAATGGCAATAAATTGAGGTTTTATTATGAATAACTTTCAATTCAGTTTTGGAGAACAGGAACAGATATGTCTACTCTAGACTCTATCAAGTTTTTTTTTCCAACTTTTTTTATTTGAATTAGAAACAGGATTGTTTTACATGACAATCCCAGTTCTCCCACCCGTCCTCCCCTACCTTCCCCAACTAAAACCTTATGTGTCACATATGGAAGGATGGTGAGGCCTTCCATAGGGTGCCATTAGAGTCTTTCGTATCCTTTGGGATAGGGCCTAGGCCCACCCCCGTGTTTCTTGGCCCAGGGAGTATTCCTCTATATGGAATGGGCTCTCAAAGTCCACACCTATGCTAGGGATAAATACTGGGCTTCTACAGGAGGTCCCATAGATTTCTGAGGTTTCCTCACAGAAACCCATGTTCCTGGGGTCTGGATCAGTCCCATGCTGGTATTCCAGCTATCAGACTGGGGAGCAAGAATTCCCAGATGTTCAGGTCAGCTGTTTCTGTGTGCTTCGCCAGCCTGGTCTGGACCTCTGTGCTCTTCACTGGTCCTTCTCTGCATCTGGGTTCCAGTTCAGATCGGTGATTAGTTATGGGTGTTAGCTTCTACTTCCACCAGCTGCTGGATGTAGGCATATAAGACAGTCATCAATCTCATAAGCAGGGGAGGGCATTTAAGGTAGCCTCTCCTCCGTTGCTAAGATAGTTAGCTGGTGTCATCTTTGTAGATCTCCAGACATTTCCCTAATGCCTGATTTCTCTGCAAAACAAAAATGTCTCCCTCTATTATGATATCTCCATTCTTGTTATCGTGTATTTTCCCCCTGACTCATACTTTCTGCTCCCTCATGTCCTCAGCATCCCTCCTCTTCTCCCCGTCTCATTCTCCTAGCTCCCTCCCCCGTCTTCCCGTGCTCCCAATTTGCTCAACAGATGTTGAACCATTTTTTATAGTTTTTTATTTATTGAAAAAAGATTATTCTCTCGCACAGTACATGACAACCACAGGTTCTCCTCCCTCCGCTACTCCCTGCAGCTCCCCTACCTTACCTCTGCCCCAGATCACTACCCCTCCATTTCCCTTCAGAAAAGAGCAGGCCTCCAAGTTTTTTTAACAATTATTTTGTTCTGAGTTTTATGTGGGGCAGCTCAAAAGGACAGTATTCTAAAACCATTGCATTGCTGTGATAAAATGACCAAAAACAACATGGGGAGGGAGGATTTATTGGGCTTAGAGGTAAGAGGCAGGAACTGAAGTAGAGACCTTGGAGGAAGATGCTTACTGGCTTGCTCCCTGTGGCTTTCTCCACATGGCTTGATCAGATTCCTTTTTAATACATCCCAGACCTTCTTCCCCAAAGATGGCCCCACCTAGATGAGAGAAGGCCCTCCTACAGTCAATCTGATGGTGGCATTTTCTCACCAGGAAAATTGAGATTTCCTGGTCCCAGATGACTAATTTGCTTCCAGATGACAAAATAAAAAACAAATCAAAACAACAACAACAAAAAAACAAGGACAGATAGATTTTTGAAGTATCAATAGCTAACATTAAGAGTTCTTAAAATGTTCACAGTCTTTTCAACCAGACAGCTGGGTAGTGGTGGTGCATGCTTTTACTCCCAGCACTGAGAGGCAGACGCAGGCAGATCTCTGAGTTCTAGGTCAGCCTGTCTACAGAGTGAGTTCCAGGACAGCCAGAGCTACACTGAGAAACCCTCTCTGGGATGGAGGGGAATCAACAGTCTTCAAACCAGGGGAAAAGACCAGGATACAGCCTTGACATCTTCTCCTGATGGACTTTGTCAAAGGCTTCACTTTGAGTCACAGTGAAGTGACTCTTTCAATTCCCACAAATGCCTGTCACAAACAGAAGAAAAAACACCAGGAAAATGAGCAAAAAAAAAATGCACACATGCAGCTAAGCCTGTCACACTCTCACCACATCAGTCCACTTGCTATTTTATCAAGAACACAATGAGTCATCCTAGAACTTTCTACTTCATACCAACTGTCAACTGCCAAAACTACATTAGCACAAAAGGGACACGGCTTGAGATGATACCAGTTTGGTGCTGTGAGTGCCAGAAATGTCATGTGGAAAATCCTAGTCTTGAAATTTTGAATGAAAAACTGAGAAAGTTCTCATGTGGAAAACACTGCAACCACGCGAGAGAGTGGCAGGTTTTAGAATTGGCACCAAAAGTTTGTGTGTTTAATGTAAGCTTTTTGGATGGCTCGGATGGGGCAGGTATTCTGGAACTAACTCTAAACCTTTTGGGCAGCTCAGATGGGAGAGGTGTCCTGGAACTCCGGAGGCACAGAACACTCAGTGTTACACAGCTCTGTTGGAAAGGTATCCTGGAGCTCAGGGGCCAAGGAATACCACAGGTCACAGTAAGCACAGCAGCTTACAGCCCTGTTTCAAAGGGGGCTTCCCCAGTGTATCAGCTCTGCTCTGGCCCAAAAGGGCTTCTCCTGCGATGTTGTTTCGCCTCCATTCCAGGGGAGTGTAACAACTCCGCTCTGTCAAGGGAATGTTTCCCCTGATAGAAGCCTTACAATGTTGCTCGCTTCACCCAGCCCTTGCTGTTCTGCTGCTCTTGTATGCTGCCCTGCCACTCTCCGCTGCTCCTCTCAAAGGAAGGTTTTCACCAAAAGCTCCTTTAGGGATTTTTATTCTCTCTCCTTCTTCTACAATTCCTTAGGGACACAGGGTTTACAGAGTTTGGATAGTTTTCTGCATGGGCTTAGGGCCAGAATGCGCTCTAGTTTCAGGGCCAAAGTGTGTGTGTGTGTGTGTGTGTGTGTGTGTGTGTGTGTGTGTGTGTGTGTGTGTGTGTGTGTGTTTTGTTTTTTTGTTTTGTTTTTGTTTTGTTTTTTTCTGGTCTTTGTGGTCTTCTGGCTCTAGCTTTAGGGCCAGGGTGTATTTCTTTCACTGTCTCTGATTCTAGGGACAAAGTGTGTTTCTTTGGCACTAGTTTCAGAGTCAGGGTACATTTCTTTGGTTCTGGTTGCTGGGTCAAAGTGTGTCTCTTTGGATCTGCTCAGGTTGTGTTTCTTTGGCTAGATTCCTTTCCCTACATTTAAACTATTTTTCAACATAGGTTTATTAAAGTTACGGGAACTTTTACACAATGCTATGATCAGACAAAAAAATCTCCCTTGGAGAAATGGATGTATTCTACATTACTTCTCTCCTAGAGGGATTTTTTTTTTGTAATCCATTTCCACCTACATACATTGACAGACCACCACCAAAAAACCTCCTAATACTACTACTTTTTAGTCAATATGAACCGCGAAGTCCCACCATCCAGAAATAAAAATCTTAATATTAACTCTGCCATCTACCACTGCACCAGCAGATATATTCAGACAAAGCAACAAAAAACTTCAAAAGGTTCACATGGAACCAGATTGATTAGAACAGCTCCTATTTAACATATAATTGTGAGGTTTCATTCATACACATGTAAAATGAATTTGGTTAAATGAATTTAAAACAAATCCAGTGTAACTAATACCAGACCAAGACAGATACTGAAAGAATGTTCCCTTCACTACATGGCAACTCTGTCCTACGAAACTGCCATATTTAATGGCATGATTCAGACCATTAACACTTCTGTCTCCATAGTCATTTTTAATCTTCTAAAACTGAAATTCTATCAGTTAATATTCCTGGTTAATAATTAGTCTATATTCTACCTGAGGACATTCTTTCCATCGCAATGTTTTTGTTTTATTTACTTATTTAGAGACAGGGTCTCACTGTGTAGGCCTGGCTGGCTTGGAACTTGCTTTATAAGGCAGGCTGACCTCAAACTGAGATTTCTCTCTTGACTTTTCTTCTCTGTTGGGATTAAAGGTGTGTGATACCACACCCAGCCATGTCATTTTTTAAAATTGGTGCATATTCTTGCTTGTAATAATGAGACTTTGGGAATATTTTCATAGTAGCATATAATGTACTTTACCCTGTTCCACATCACACTACCCAATTTTGCTTTGTTCTCCTTTCTACTGTTAGTACCTTATATACCCTAGACTATTTCCTCCTTTCTTATATCATACACATAGATAAATTGTCATAAATAGATATATTTTCTATATAAATATAACAAATAATATATGCATTGTATATGTAGTATTTGTTAAATTAATTTTAATTTAAAATAAAAACAATCTTATTTTACATACCAATCCCAGTTCCATCTCCCTTCCATCTTCCCGTTCCTCCCACCAAAACCCCATCCCCAGTTCAGGGAAAGTGAGACCTTCCATGGGGGATAATCAAAGTCTGTCACATCATTTGGGGAAGGCCTTAAGCCTTGTATCTAGGCTGGGAGAGTATCACTCCATAAAGGATGGTCTTCCAAAATCCTTTTGTGCACTAGAGATAAATCGGTTCAATGCCAAAGGTCCCATAGAATGCTCAGGCCCCCGCAACTGACACCCATGTTTAGCAGGCCTTGTTGGGTTCTATGCTGGTTCCCTGCTGTGAAACTGGGGTCCCTCAGCTCCCACTTGCTCAGGTTAGCTGTTCCTGCAGGTTTCCACAGCATGGTCTTGTCCCCTTTGTTCATCACTCTTCCCTCTCTGCAAATGGATTCTAGGAGTTTGGCTCAGTGCTTATCTGTGCATCTCTGCTTCTGCTTCCATCAGCTACTGAGTGAAGGCTCTATGAAGACATTTAAGGTAGTCACCAATCTCAATATAGAGGAGAGGCATTTAAGTTAGCCTCTCCACTATTGCTTAGATTCTTAGTTAGGTCATCCTTGTGGATCTCTCGAGATTTCCCTTGTACCAGATTTCTCTTTAAACCTATAATGGCTCCCTCTATTAAGGTATCTCTTTTCTTGCTCTCCTTCTCTGTTCTTCCCCCAACCTGACCTTCCTGATCCATCATTTTCTCTTCCCACCTCTCTCTCCTCCTCTTTCTCCTTTCTCCCTCCCCCTCCCCCTCCCCCTGTACTCCCAATTCACTGAGGGCATCTTGTCCCTTCTCTGGGGGTTCATGCATGTCTCTCTTAGGGTCCTTCTTGTTTCCTACCTTCTCTGGGGATGTGGATTTTAGGCTGGTTATCCTTTGCTCTATGTCTAATATTCACTTATGAGTGAGTACATACCATCTGACAAAATGAAAACAAAAATCCAAAGAAGCCACAGGTTCTCACTCCATAGCTCTTGCTGGTCTAGATCTCACTAGGTAGAGCAGGCTAGCCTAAAACTCATAAAGGTCCACAGCCCCTGTTTCCCAAGCAGTTAAAATTTAAGCATACATTTTAATATCACTCCAAACAAAATCTGAATTCACTTAGACAGAAATGAATACATACATGAGAGAAATTGAAAGTTGTTATATACAGCAAAATGATGAAAGGAGCTCATTTCTCATTCCTATAGATATAGTATATAAATACAGCATATAAAATATATAGAACACACAACTTGACAGGTGCACAATGCAGTTGTATAAAGACAAATGTGTGGACAGTTTTGGGTGGAAACCGGTCAGTGTCCTTCCACCAAAACAGAAAGGAAATCCTGCCTTTGTGTGACAATATCATCGCCTTGAATTCATTCCCAAGTAACAACTACATGCTCAAAATTACATTTGAATAAATGAACATGCCAAAGTTTTAAAAGACCCAAACTTAAATACTCAAAAATATGAAAATAGTCAAATAATGGTTCAATGAATTTGTACAATTAACACACTGGAAATTAAAGTTAACTGGGACCCAAAGAGGACTCATTCCTGCTACACAAAAGGCCTTCACACTTCTGTCAGAGACCAAGGGGGAATCCTTAAGGTGTTAGGTCATCACCATTGTGTATCTCTGAATCCCTGGTAGGAAAATGAAGACTGCACAAGTTTACTTGTTGAGTAAAACTTTTCATTGTATACTAATGCTCACAATATCACTGTCCAATGTAAGCCAAGAGCTGGGAAGGGCTAAATATCCATCAGAGGGTAAGTAAATCAGAATATTGTATTGCAATACGTTGGTATATTTGTCCTCACAGGGAAGGAAGTGTGGGCATGTGCTAGCATGGCCAGACCTAAAGAGGATGAAAAATGAAAACCATCTACTTGAAAGTTATCATATTATACTCATTGGAGTTACTTAGATCCAATTCTAATCTCTGGAAGGTAGAGTCTAGGGAGTGGAGGAAGAGGAGAATGGTAAGCTGCTTTCTGAAATCTTCCCTGAAGGTTCAGGATCTCCCACAAATGTCTCAAATGCCTGATGCTTAAGTAGCTTTATCCCCACAGTGCATCCTACAGTCCCCATGTATGGACCATTCATACTGACTTTACACTCTAGCTCATTATCATTTCAAGTCATGGACCTCAGTGGTCCTGCCAACACCTTCCTCAATACTCATTGAGGGCAAAACCTGGCTCAGTCCACCTATTATCACCACCTTGTGGTGTACAGAAATAAAGGTTGAGGGTGAAATGAAATCGCTATTAAATAACATGAACCTAGGATTTCCAAGAACCTCTGGTCACCAAAATTTAACTTCAAAGCCAACCAGCGAAAACACCATAGCAACACTTCATTCACTTTCTTTCTATATAATTCCATTGCTTTCATTCCTCTGCCAGGTTCCCTTCATCTCACAGCCAGATCCAGCACACACACCAAGTCTCGGGAACAGACCTTTGAGTTTCCAGATCCCTCCTTCTACCCTTAATACCCCAATATCCACAGCTTCCAAATCTCTATGCCTTCAAGTAGTATTTTCAAGGTGTGGTCTCATGGAAGCCAGATAGGCCTCAGACTCATCGTGGATCTGAGGATAGCCCTGAACTTCTGGTCCTTCAGTGTCTGCCTCCCAAGCGCTGGTATCATACTTTTGCCAGTCTGTTAAGATGTTGAGGAAGGAAACCCAGACTTGATACCTGCCAGGCAAGTACCAACTAAGGTACCCATGGCACAGGTCTCAGATATACTGCTTCCAGAGTTCATGCAGAGGTAGGAAGAGGCTGTATCTGTCATAAAGCCATAAATATGTAGAAAGTCAGAACCATGAGCTTGGGATTTCCAGTGTTCAGCAAAATAGAGCAGGGCTTGAGGCTGAGAATGAGCATGAGGGAGCACATCAGGCTGCGTGGAAGTCCTAGGTTCCCCAATGACACTGTGACCAAGGCCAAGTACACTCCCCTCCTTCAACTTCAATTTCTTCCCTGGTAGAACATGTTCAAGTCTAAATTTCTGCTCTTGAGAAGGGAAAAGGTGGTCCACTGCCTCGATGCCCTTCCTGCTGGCCAGTTGTAGGTGTGATGGTGGACCCCCGGGCTCAGAGCAAGAAGATCAAATGAAGGAGGCAATGTAGCATAACCCATATCAACCTATCTCCTTTTCCCAAGAGCAATGAACAAATGAACATCAGTCTTGTTTAACCCCATTAAAGCAGGTGAAGGTTCCCAGGCAGGTCCTTTTGTAAGGTAATAGGTTTTCTGGAAGTTGAGAGTAAAGGATCAAAAACTTTTCTCTGGGGTTGTTATCATTTGTCTTGGTGCCCATTCATACAAAGCCAGGGCTAGAGAATCAAGAACACCAGGCTCAAATCTGAAACAAGCACTTCCTGCAAGGACCCCAGGGAGGCAGCCGCAGGGCACAGTGGCACTTCTCATGCCTTCACGGCCCATGGGAGGCCGTGGGGTTATAGAGTGTTATAAAAAGCCTATGAATAGTGGCTATAAACACAAACTCAGAACTATCTGGAGGGAGACATCCTCCCACAAGACAGTGATGCATTCCCTTCAGAAACTTCTGAAATGCATGTGCAGGACCTCTGCTTTGAGTGGGTGATTCTGTCTTGTGATAATAAAAGCTATAGGAAAGTATATTAAGGAATATCATGAGGTTACTCTTTTCTAGGAAGCAAAAGATAAACAGTTTGTAACCATGGGAAACAGACTCACTTATTAGTGATGCTAGGAGACAAGACAGATGATGGAAGTACCCAGTCTCACCAATGCCTGTCTTTTGGAAGCCAAGCCAAGACACAAGAAAACTGGTAGGGTGAGGGTGCCCCCTGGTGGCAGAAGGTGGAGAAGCCCCTGAGACTAAGTGGGCAGGGCTGCCCAGTAAGCCCCTGGAGTCTCGAGGAATTCACACCTTGACCTTGAAAACTAGGCAATGTTGAGTGGAAGGCCTTTAGAAAAGATGGATGTACCTCCGCTGCTCTGAGTTAATGTCAAAGAGTCTCATGTCTCTCCTCTGTTTGCAGAGAGGCCTTTAGATTTCTTCTGCTGCTGCTTTGGCTTTGGGTGAGTGAATTATTTTAAGACCACAGCCTTGCGCTGAAGATGGCTTTTGAAATGTTTCTGGCTCAAGTGGTGGTATGCTCACTTCAGGAAGGCAATCACAAAGGCCTCAGTCCACTGGGTTCCCAGCTCCTGCTCAAAGACATGGTGGTGTGGTTCACTGTTCTGCTCTCATACACCAGGACCCTCATACTCCATTCCTGAGAGCCACTATCTTTGCTGACCTCTCTGTCTATCCAAGTGTTTCTCCACACAACTGCCAAGATGTAGCAGTAACACTCATATGCTAACTGTGACACTGTCCCACACAGCAGCCAGGTCAAACACTGACTTCTTGCTCTGCTTCTTTGAGATTACTCTATGGATCATTCAAAATCCTTTGTAATGCAAGGCTTCTCTAATCCATGTGGGGAAAGAAGCTTGAGTAATGGATGATCCAGGTCATTTAATAAGTCATGACCACAAGACTAGACTGAGGTGGAAGGAAGATGAGCTTGTTAGGGAAATGAGCCATTCCAGTACCAGGGAAAACTGCCTGGGCTTCCAGGGAGGTCGAGGAGGTGGAATTCTGACTCTGAGCACCACGGTCCTCTGTCGTTGTTTTTCAGCCTTGTGGACCCTATGTGGCGGCTCTTGGAGGGGTCTGCTTCAGCCCCACTTTGTGGCAGAAAGCGTGCATGCATCTTGAACACTGCTCAATCTCAACAACAGGACATGCAATATCACGTTACACAGATTCCTAGGGAAGACTGACCGAAAATATTTCACAGTTGCATCCAGTCCTGAAACACTCTAGCATCACCACTTCTCAAGGCAACAGTCAATTCTTCACTGGGCAGCAGGTACCTCATTTGGCCTTCATCTGCTGTAACCCTGGACAGTGCTGTTTGCTGAGGACCTACCTGTCATGGAATACTATATTAAGATGTGTCTTTTGTTTATGATGCATTTGTTTAAATCTGTGAAGCTGTATTACTGTGCCTGTCTAAAACACTGGATGGTCTAATAAAGGTCCAATAGCAAGGCAGGAGCAAGGATAGGTGGGGCTGTCAGACAGAGTATACATAGAAGGAGGAGAGGAAGCAAGAAGAGAACAAGGGGAGGAGGATGTCAGAGGCCAGCCACCCAGTCAGCCAAGAAGTGAGAAGAAAATAAGATGCAGAATTAAGAAAAGGGAAAAGCCCAGAGGAAAAAAAGGTAGTTAAGAAAAGCTGACTAGAAACAAGCCAAGCTCAGGCCAGGCATTCATAATTAAGAATAAGCCTGTGTGTGTGGTCTATTTGGGAGTTGGGTGGTAGGCCCTGTAGAAAAGTGAGAGTAAAACATCATACTACACCTAACTCTTGGCTGAGCCACTTTCTGGTCTCTTTTTGCACTAACCAGATAAAACCAGGTAAAAGCAAGTCTGGCTAACTGCTAGCTCTAGGTCAATATATCAACAGTGACTGATATCATCTCTGTGCTAAAGAAGGGGTATAAAGACAGATTACATAATCTTTGAGGTACTTCAAGGCAGCAATGGCTAAATAGTCCATTATCAATATCAGGACAATTTGGTTCTTTTAAGTACACATGTGGTCTCTCTTTCATGGGGAAATGAAATTGAAGGTTTACTGGCCTTTCAAAGATTTGAAGGATACTCTGTCTCTGTCTGTCTCTGTCTCTGTCTCTCTCTGTCTCTCTCTCTCTCTCTCTCTCTCTCTCTCTCTCTCTCTCTCTCTCTCTCTCTGTCACTCTCTCGCTCTTGCTCTTTCTCTTTTCAAGACAGAGTTTCTGTGTGTAGCCCTGGCTGTCCTTGAACTGAAACAGCTGCCTGTCTCTGCCTCCCAAGTGGCGGGAATAAAGGCACGCTCCACACAGCCTGGCTGGATATGTTTTCTTTATGAGCCACAAGTGAAGCTTCTGGCCAACTGATGAACTTGCTGACATGCCGAGATAGAATTTGTAACATTCACTTATGAAATAGGCTGATTACTGAATGGGGCAGAGAAGCAAGAATAAGAGAGGTTTCAGGTAGTCACAGGCTGTCACTGTCATTCCCTATGGAGTGGCAGATGACATGAAATCAAGGAGTCCAAGTCCCTCAGAGCTGACACTGGTACCCTAGGAAAGGAGCCTGACACATGAAGACATCAGCACAAAAGACCTTGATGGGGCCTAATAATCTGAATGTAAAGATAATGAGTAATCCATGGGCAAGGAGAGCCCAGTCTTAGAAGATTCTGAAACATCTTTGCTGCCAAGTCTCCTGCTCCCAGCCCACCTTTGAAAGTCTGTATCTGTACATCGTGCTCTTTGGTTTCTTTATGAGAATAGGCATGGTAAAATACAGTTGGAGGATGAAAGACACAAAATGGAAGATTACTTCCTGTGAGGAGTGAGTATAATATCCAAGGCTTTTCTTTTTGATTTATGATTTAGTTTCATTTTGATACTAAAATAGCTTCAGTTAAAAACTTGTAATTTTCTTCTTTCTTTTTTTTTAGTTTAGATAAGAAACAAGCTTCATTTACATGCCAATCCCAGTTCCTCTCCCTATGCTCCTCCCCTGTCCCTCAGTGACCCTCTATCCCATCCCCTTTCTGTTCCCTATGGAGGGCAGGGCCTTCCATGTAGATCTTCAAAGTTTGTCATATCATTTGGAGCAGGGCCTAGTCCCTCCCCTATGTGTCTAGGCTGAGAGAGTATTCCTGTTTGTGGAATGGGTTCCCAAACTCCATTCATGTACTAGGAATAAATACTATTCCACTACCAGAGGCCCCGTAGATTAACCAGACCTCCAAACTGTCATCCTTATTCAGGGGAAAGGGAACAGTCCTATGCTGGTTTTGCAGCTATCAGTCTGGGGTTCATGAGGAACCCCTTGTTCAGGTCAGCTGTTTTTGTGAGTTTCTCCAACCTGGTCTTGACCCCTTTGCTCACCACTCCTCCCTCTCTGCAACTGGATTCCAGAGTTTAGCTCAGTTTTTAGCTGTAGGTGTCTGCTTCTACTTCCAACAGCTATTGGATGAAGGCTCTAGGATGGTATATGAGGTAGTCATCAATCTCATTATCAGAGAAGGGCTTTTAAGTTAGCCTCTCCACTATTGCTTAGATTGTTAGCTGGGATCAACCTTGTAAGCCTTTAGATATTTCCCTAGTGCCAGGTTTCTCTTTAAACCTGTAATGACTCCCTCTATTATGGTGTCTCTTTTCTTGCTCTCCTCTATTCTTCCCCTGACTTGATCTTCCTGCTCTCACTTATCCTCCTTCCCTTACTCTTCTCCCATTCTCTTTCTTATCACTCCCTCTCCCCTCCCCCATACTCCCAATTATCTCAGGAGATCTTGTCCCTTTCCCCTTCCCTGGGGGACCATGCATGCCTCTCTTGGGGTCCTCCTTGATTCCTAGCTTCTCTGACAGTTTGGATTGCAGGCTGCTACTCATTTGCTTTAGGTCTAAAATCCATATATGAGTGAGTGCATACCATTGTTGTCTTTTTGTGACTGGGTTACTTCAGACAGAATGATTTCTTCTAGTTCCATCCATTTGCCTGTGAATTTCAAGATTCCATTGTTTTTTTTTGTGCTGAGTAGTATTCCATCGTGTACCACATTTTCTCTATCCATTATTCAGTTGAGGGGCATCGAGATTGCTTCCAGGTGCCGGATTTTACAAATAATGATGCTATGAACATGGTTGAACAGATGTCCCTATTGTATGAATATACATCTTTCGGGTATATGACTAAGAGTGTAATTGCTGGATCTTGTGGTAGACTGATTCCCATTTTCCAGAGGAGACGACATACTGGTTTCCAAAATGGCTGTACGAGTTTGCACTCCCACCAGCAGGGGAGGAGTGTTCCCCTTTCTCCACATCCTATCCAGTGCAAACTGTCATTGGTGTTTTTGATTTTAGCTATTGTGAAAGGAGTAAGATGGTAAATCAGAGTTGTCTTGATTTGAAATTCCATAATGGCTAAGGATGTTGAGCACTTTCCTATGAGTCTTTCAGCCATTTTAGATTCCTCTATTGAGAATTGTCTATTTAGTTCTGTACCCCACTTTTTAATTGGATTATTTGGTCTTTTGGAAACTAGCTTATTGAGTTCTTTGTATGTTTTGGATATCAGCCCTCTGTCAGATATAGGATTGCTGAATATCTTTGCCCATTCTTTGGGCTGCCATTTTGTCTTGTTGACTGTGCGCTTTGCATTACAGAAGCTTCTCAGTTTCAGGAGGTCCCATTTATCAATTGTTGATCTCAGTGTCTGTGTTACTGGTGTAATGTTCAGGAAGAAGTCTCCTATAACAATTAATTCAAGAGTATTTCCCACTTTGTCTTCTAAAAGATTCAGTGTGGCTGGATTTATGTTGGGGTCTTCGATCCATTTGGACTTAAGTATTGTGCATGGAGATAGACATGGATCTATCTCCAGTCTTGTACATGCCAGCATCCAGTAATGCCAGCACCATTTGTTGAAGATGCTTTCTTTATTCCATTGTATAACTTTAGCTTCTTTGTCAAAAATCAGTTGTTCATAGGTGTGCATCAGGGTTCTTAACTGGATTCCATTGGTCTATGTGTTTATTTTTGTGCCAATAACAAGCTGTTTTCAGGACTATAGGTCTGTAATAGAGCTTAAAATCAGGAATGGTGATGCCTCCAGAAGATCCTTTATTGAACAGGGATGTTTTGGCAATCCTGGGTCTCTTGGTTTTCCATATAAAGTTGAAAATTGTTCTTTCAAGATCTGTGAAGAATTGTGTTGGGATTTTGATGGAGATTGCGTTGAATGTGTAGATTGTTTTAGGTAAGATTGCCATTTTTACTATGTTGATCCTACCCATCCAAGAACATGGAAGACTCCTTCCATTTTCTTATATCTTCTTTAATTTCTTTCTTTATCAACTAAAAATTCTTATGGTATAGGTCTTTTCTTTGTTGGTTAGCATTACCCCAAGTTATTTTATGTTGTTTGTGGCAATTGTTAAGGGTGATTTTTCTCTGATTTCTTTCTCAGCACATTTATCATCCATATATAGTAGGGCTACTCATTTTTTGAGTTAATCTTGTATCCTGCCACTTTGCTGAAGGTGTTTATCAGCTGTAAGGATTCCCAGGCAGAGTTTTTCTGGTCGATTATATAGACTATCATATCATCTGCAAATAGTGAAAGTTTGACTTCTTCCTTTCTGATTTGTATCTCCTTGATCTCCTTTTGTTGTCTTATTGCTGTAGCTAGAACATCAAGGACAATATTGGAGTGGTATGTAGAGAGTGGACAGCCTTGTCTTGTCCGCAATTTTAGAGGAATTGCATTGAGTTTCTCTCTATTTAATTTTATGTTGTCTGTTGGCTTGCTGTATATTTATTATGTTAAGTATGTTGATGTTATCCCTCATCTCTCCAGGACCTTTATCATAAAGGTGTGTTGGATTTTCTCAAAGGCGTTTTCAGCATTTAGTAAGATGATCATGTGTTTTTTTTTTCTTCTCAGTCTGTTTATATTGTGGATTACATTGATGTATTTTCATTAGTTGAAACATCCTTGCATCCCTGGGATGAAGCCAACTTGATTATGGTGGATGATTTCTCTGATGTGTTTATGGATTCGATTTGCCAGTATTTTATTGAGTATTTTTGCATCAATGTTCTTGAGGGATATTGGTCTGTACTTCTCTTTTTTAGTAGTGTCTTTATGTGGCTTGGGTATCAACGTTATTGAAGCCTCATGAAAAGAGTTTGGCCATGTCCCTTCTGCTTCTATTGTGTGGAATACATTGAGAAGAATTGGTATTAGCTGTTCTTTGAATTTCTGTTAGAATTCTGCACTGAAGCCATCTGGCCCTGGGCTTTTTTTGGATGGGAGAATTTGATGAGTGCTTCTATTTCATTAGGGGTTATATGTCTATTTATGTTGCTTATCTGTACTTGATTCAATTTTGGTAATTAAAATCTATCCAGAAAATTGTCCATTTCATTTGGATTTTCAAATTTTGGAGAATACAGGTTTTCAAAATATGACCTGATGATTCTCTGGATTTCCTCCGTGTCTGTTATGTCCCCCTTTTCATTCCTGATTTTATTAATTTGCATGTTCTCTCTCTGATGTTTGGTTAGTTTGAATAAAGGTTTGTCCATCTTGTTGAAATTCTCAAGGAACCAACTCTTCATTATATTTAGTCTTTGTATTGTTCTCCTAATTTCCACTTTATTGATTTCAGCCCTCAATTTTGATTATTTCCTGGCTTCTGCTTCTCTGGGTGTATGTATTGGCTTCTTTGTGTTCTAGAGCATTCAGTTGTGCTGTTAATTCTCTAGTTTGATTATTCTCCTGTTTCTTCATGTGTGTATTTAGCGCTATGAACTTTCCTCTTAGCACTGCTTTCAAAATGTCCCATAAGTTTGGGTTTGTTGTGTCTTTTTTATGAGATAAAGAACATCCAAAATGTCATTGAATTTATTATTTGTAATTTTTTATTATTTCAAATTAGGAACAAGCTTGCTTCACATGTCAATCCCTTTGACCACTCCCTACCCTCCTACCGAACCTCTCCCCAAATCTCTCCCCAACCTCCTACCTGCCTCCCACCCCATCCTCCCTCCACTCCCCAGGCTAGGTAGGGCCCTCGATGGGGGCTCCCCAAAATCCAACACATCATCCTGGCCTAGGCTTAGGCCATCCCCCATGTGTGCAGGCAGAGACGTGGGATGGGCTCTCAAAGTCCCTTCTTACACCAGGGAAAAATTCTAATCCAATACCAGGAGCCCCCTAGAGTGCAGAGGCCTCCTCATTGGCATCCATGTTCAGGGGTCTGGATCAGTCCCTTGCTTGCCTCCCAGACAGCAGTCTGGGGTCTATGTGCTCCTTCTTGTTCAGGCCAGCTATTTTTGTGGGTTTCACCAGCCTGTTACTGACCTCTTTCATCTTCATTCCTCCCTCTCTGCAACTAGGTTCCAGGGTTCAGTTCAGTGAATATCTGTGGGTGTCTGCATCTGCTTCCATTAGCCACTGGATGAGGGCTCTAGGATGACATTAAAAATTAGTCATCAGTCTCATTATAGTGGAAGGCCATTTAGGCTATCCTCTCCACCATTACCTAAATTGTCAGTTCATGTAATCCTTGTAGATCTCTGGAAATCTCCCTAGTGTAAGATCTCTCCTCGGACCTATAATGGCTCCCTCTGATATGGTATCTCTCATCCTGCACTCTTCTGTTCTTTCCCCAAATCAATATTTCTGCTCCTCCATTTCCTCCTCTCCCATCCTCCTTTCCTCCTCTCATTCTGGCAGCTCCTTCTCCCCTATCCTCATGCTCGCAATTAGCTCATGAGATCCTGCCCCTTCCCATTCTCAGGGTTCCACGCATTTCCCCTTAGAGTCCTACTTGTTTCCTAGCTATTCTGGCAGTGTGGGTTGTAGAATGGTAATGCTTTGCTCTATGTCTAAAATTAATATATGAGTGAGTACATACCATGTTTGTCTTTTTGTGACTGGGTTACTTCACTAAGGATGGTTTCTTCTAGTTCCATCTATTTGCCTGTGTATTTCAAGATTTCATTGCTTTTTTCTGTTGAATAATACTCCTTTGTATAAATGTACCACATTTTCTCTATCCATTCTTCAGCTGAGGGACATCTAGGTTGCTTACAGGTTGTGGCTATTACAAACAATGCTGCTATGAACATAGTTGAACATATGTCCTTGTTATATGAACGTGCATTATATGGGTATATACCCAAGAGAGGAATTGCTGAATCTTGAGGTAGACTGATTCACATTTTCCTGAGCACCCTCCATACTGATTTCCAAAGTGGTCTTACAAGTTTGCACTCCCCCCAGCAGTGGAGGAGTGTTCCTTTTTCTCCACATCCTCTCCAGCATAGATTGTCATTGGTATTTTTATTTTAGCCATTCTGGCTGGTGTAAGATAGTATCTCAGAGTTGTTTTGAGTTGCATTTCACTGATGGCCAAGGATTTTGAGCACTTTCTTAAATGTCTTTCAGCCATTTCAGATTCCTCTGTTGAGAATTCTCCATTTTCTTCTTCACTCCACTTTTTAATTTCATTGTTTGGTGTTTTGGTGGCTATCTTCTTGAGTTCATTGTATATTTTGGAAATTAGCCCATTGTCAGATATGGGGTGAAGGTCTTTCCCCATTCTGTGGGCTGTCATTTTGTCTTGCTGACTGTGTCCTGTACCTTAGAGAACATTCTCAGTTTCAGGAGGCCCCATTTATTAATTGTAGATCTCACTGTCTATGCTACTGGTGTAATGTTCAGGTACCTGTACCAATTCATTCAAGGGTATTTCCCACTTATTCTTCTAGAAGATTCAGTGTGGCTGGATTTATGTTGAGATCTTAGATCCTTTTGGATTTAAATTTTGTGCATGGTGAAAATTATCGATCTATTTGCAATCATCTGCATTTAGGAATCCAGATTTTAGAGGAATTGCTTTGATTTTGTCTCCATTCAGTTTGATGTTGGTTTTTGGCTTACTTTGTATTGTTTTTGTTATGTTCAGGTATTTTCCTGTTATTCCTGATCTTTCCAGGACTTTTATCATGAAGTGGTGTTGGATTTTGTCAAAGGCTTTTTTAGCATCTAGTGAGATGATGATGTGTTTTTCATCTTAGTTGGTTTATTTGGTGGGAAACATGGATAGAATTTAGAATGTTGAGACAACCCTTGATTCCAGGGATGAACCCTACTTGATCATGGTGGATGATTTTTCTGGTATGTTCTTGGATTAGGTTTCCAGTATTTTATTGAATATTTTTTCATCAATGTTCATAAGGGATATTGGTCTATAATTCTCTTTCTTAGTTGTGTCTTGGATATGAAGGTAATTGTAGCCTCGTTAAAAGAGTTTGGCAATGAACCTTCTGCTTCTATTGTGTGGAACAATTTGAGGAGATTTGGTGTTACCTATTCTTTGAATTTGGCAGAATTCTACACTGAAGCCATCTGGCCCTGTGCTTTTTCTGGTTGGCAGACTTTTGATGACTGCTTCTATTTCCTTAGAGGTTATAGGTCTTTTTAAGTTGCTCATCTGTTCTTTATTCAATTTTGGTAAGTGATATCTGTTCATGGTGTGAAATTCCCAAAGAACCAATAAATAATAATGTTATACATATTTAAAAGTTATTTTGGGTGGAGTTAAAGACAGGGCTGAGCAGTTAAGAGCACTGGCTGTTCTTCTAGAGGACCCATGTTTTGATTCTCAGCTTCTGAACGGTAGCTCATCTATCACTGTGGTTACAGGAGATCCAATGCCCTCTTCTTGATTCCTTGCTGTCAAGGACACACACCTGGTACACAGACATACATGCAGGCAAAACATCTGAACTCACATAATATAAATTATTTTCAGATTCTATATCAAAATTATAAAGTTACATCAAAAGCTTTTGCTTAGAATGAATATCTTGACCCAACATATTGCAAAAACTCGTCATTCACTATATATATATATATATATATATATATATATATAATATATATTCATTCATTCAAATTGTGGTTTTGGTGGTATTTTTTAAAGAATAAAAAACAAATGTCACGTTTAAAATCTCTACAGTTGACAGTAATGATTTTGTGTGTTTATCTCATTCCTTTTACCTACTTCCTCCTAACCTATTTTCCATATTGTTGGATTTAGTATGAAAACACTCATTAATTCAATGTGCATAAATGCATGGTTATCACAGCAAGTTTAGTAAGATAATCATAGTTAACACAGCTCAAATGGACTAAATTTTTTCCCTCCTAGACTGTGTAGGTCAGCACTACAGCCATGGGGTCAGGATGACAATGTGAATAAATAGATGATATGCACACAGATAACCAAGGATGAGCCTTAGTGAAATTATCTTTCATATTTTGGAGATTTAAGCACAGAAGAAAACATTCTTTACAGAAATAATAGTGTGTTCACCATGAAAACTCCAATTCTCATAGCTATTAGAATCAGGTAGATAATGATGAGTAGTGGAAATCATGGAAAATAGAAAGCAAGTTTCAATTTGTACAGACCTCCCTAAATTATTGCCTCAATCCATGTCATAGGTGGGATGTGATACAAACTATTCTAGGACACCAAGAGAAGGTCAATTCCCCAGTAATATGTAGATTCTTGTAACTACTAAAATGTACTCAAATAAATCATGTATGTTAATGTTGTTTAAACATATCATTTTTTTCTGAGAGATGTGAACCCAAGACACAAGAATTTAAATCCCTTTCTGAATGATTTTTTCTCATAATTTTTTCTTTAAGTCATTGTATTGAAGAATTGGAAAACATCTATGCAACTATTTGTTAATTCTGTAATTACTACTCATATTTATATATCCATCACCCCCATTCCCTTGCCCTCCTATCCTTCCATGTTCCCCAACAGCCAACTCACCCCCAACTCCTCCACAGGCATAGTGAGGCCTTCCACGGGGGACCTTCAAAGTCCATCATATCATTTGGGGGAGGACCTAGGCCCTCCTTGCTGTTTCTGGGCTGCAATAGTATCCCTCCATAGGAAATGGGCTCCCAAAGTCCATTTGTGCTCTAGGGATAAAGACTGGCTCCACTGTTAGAGGTCCCATAGACTGTCTTGGCCTACTACCTGGCAACAACATTCAGAGGGCTTGGTTTGGTTCAGTGCTGTTTTCCAAGCTTTATGATTAGGGTCTCCATGATCTCACTAGGTCAGGTCTACTGTTTCTGCGGGTTTCTCCAGCCCCATCTTGGCTCTTTGCTCATACCTCCTTCCTCTCCACAACTGGATTCCAGTACATAGCTGTGGGTGCCTGTTTCTGCTTCGAACAGCTACAGGATGAAGGCTCCAGTAATGGCAACCAAGGTAGGCATCAGTCTCATTATAGGGGAAGGGCATCAATGGCATCCTCTCCACCACAGCCAGGCTTCTTAGTTGGGGTCATCCCTGTGAATCCCCTAACATTTTTCCCTGTGCCAGAACTCTCTCCAAAAGTGTACTGTCTCCCTCTATCAAGGCATCTCCTTTCGTGCCCTCCTCTATTCCTCCCCTGCCTCAGTCCTCTTGTTCTC
Organism: Cricetulus griseus; assembly: GCF_003668045.3. Classification (NCBI taxonomy): domain Eukaryota; kingdom Metazoa; phylum Chordata; class Mammalia; order Rodentia; family Cricetidae; genus Cricetulus; species Cricetulus griseus. The sequence goes on along the minus strand of NC_048596.1, from coordinate 144,536,315 downwards.
CTCCCCCCTCCACTTCGTCCCTTCCCACCTCCTTCCTCTCCCTCTCCCCTGGGCTCCCACTTTGGTGAGGGGTTCTTCTTTGAGGGTCTATGCAATCTTCTCTTGGGGTCCTTCTTGTTTCCTAGCTCTTCTGGCAGCATGGATTTTAGACTAGTAATCTTTTGCTCTCTGTCTAAAAATCAAAAATGAGTGAGTACATACCATGTTTATCTTTTTGTGATTGGGTTACCTCACTCAGGATGGTTTCTTCTTGTTCCATCCATTTGCCTGTGAATTTCAAGATTCCATTGTCCCCAGCCCCCCACCCCACTGAGTAGTACTCCATGTGTAGATGAACCACATTTTCTCTACCCATTCTTCAGTTGAGGGGCATCTAGGTTGCTTCCAGGTTGTGGCTATTACAAATAATGCTGCTATGAACATAGTTGAACATATGTCCTTATTGTATGAGTGTGCATTCTTTGGATATATGTCCAAGAGAGGAATTGCTGGATCTTGAGGTAGACTGATCCCCGATTTCCTGAGAAACTGCCATACTGTTTTCCAAAGTGGTTGTTGAAGTTTGCACTCCCACCAGCAATGGAGGAGTGGTTCTCTTTCTCCACATCCTCTCCAGCATTTACGGCCATTTGGTATTATTGATTTTAGCCATTCTGACAGGAGTATGATATTATCTCAGAGTGGTTATGAGTTGAATTTCCCTGCTGGCTAAGGATGTTGAGAAATTTCTCAAGTATCTTTCAGCCATTTTGGATTTCTCTGTTGAGAATTCTCTAGTTATGCACTCCAACTTTTAATTGCAATGTTTACTGTTTTGGTGGCTAGCTTCTTGAATTGTGTATTTTGGTAATCAGCCCTTTGTCAGATGTGAGTGGTTGGTGAATATCTTTTCCAGTTCTGTGGGCTGGCATTTTGTCTTGCTGACTGTATCCTTTGCCTTACAGAAGCTTCTCAGTTTCAGGAGGTCCCATTTATTAATTGTTGATCTCAAAGTTTGTGCCAGTGGTGTTATATTCAGAAAGAAGTGTCCTGTATCAAGGGTACTACTGACCTTCTCTTCTAGGAGCTTCAGTGTGGATGAATTTATGTTGAGGTCTTTGAACCATTTGGACTTAAGTTTTGTGCATAGTAATAGATATGGATCTAACTGCAATGTCTACATATCTGAATACAGTTATGCCAACACTATTTGTTGAAGATTCTTTCTTTTTTCCATTGTATAACTTTAGCTTCTTTGTCAAAAATCAGGTATTCATATGTGTGTGGGTTATATCATGGTTTTCAATTTCATTCCATTGGTCTGTCTATTTTTGTGCCAATACCAAGATGTTTTCAGGACTATGGCTCTATAATAAATATTGAAGTCAGGGAAGATGATGCCTCTGGAAGTTCCTTTATTGTACAGAGTTGTTTTGGCTATCCTGGGTTTTTGATTTTCCATATGAAGTTGAGTATTGTTCTCTCAAGGTCTGTGAAGATTTGTGATGGGATTTTGATGGGAATTGAATTGAATCTGTAGATTGTTTTTGGTAAGATTGCCATTTTTACTAGGTTGCTCCTACTTATCCAACCATTTTCCATGGATATCTTACCATTTTCTTGTATCTTCTTTAATTTCTTTCTTTCAACACTCAAAATTCTTACAATATAAGTCTTTCACACTTTTGGTTAGCATTACCCCAAGATATTTTATATTGTTAGTTGCTATTGTAAAGGGTGATGTTTCTCTGACTTCTTTCTCAGCCCATTTATCATCTGTATATACTAGGGCTTTTGATTTTTTGAGTTAATCTTGTATCCTGCTACTTTGCTGAAGTTGTTTATCAGCTGTAGTAGTTCTCTGGTTGAGTTTCTCAGGTCACTTATGTAAGCTATCATATCATCTGCAAATTGTGAAAGTTTGAGGTTTTCCTTTTCAATTTGTATCCCCATGATCTCCCTTTGTTGTCTTATTTCTCTAGCTAGAACTTCAAGTACAATATTGAAGAGATATGGAGAGAGTGGACATCCTTGTCTTGTTCCTGATTTTAGAGGAATCACTTTGATTTTCTCTGCAATTAGTTTGATGTTGGCTATTGGTTTGCTGTATATTGCTTTTCTCATGTTTAGGTATGTATGTTCCTGTTATTCCTGATGTCTCCAGGACCTTTATCATGAAGGTATATTGGATCTTTTAAAGGGTTTTTCAGCATCTAGTGAGATGATCATGTGGTTTTTCTTTATCAGTTTGTTTATACGGTGGATTGCACTGATGGATTTTTGTATCTTGAACCATCCTTTCATCCTTGGGGTGAAGCCTACTTGATCAGGGCGGATGATTTCTCTGATGTATTTTTGGATTACATATTCCAGTATTTTGTTGAAGATTTTTGCATAGATGTTCATTAGGGATATTGGTCTGTAATTCTCTTTTTTAGTTGTGTCTTTGTTTGGCTTCAGTAGCAAGGTAATTGTAGCCTCATAAAAAGAGTTTGACAATGTCCCTTCTGCTGCTATTGTGCTGAACAATTTGAGGGGTCCTGGTATTAGCTCTTCTTTGAATCTCTGGTAGAATTCTGCACTGAAACCATCTGACTTTTGGGCTTTTTTTTGGTTGGGAGACTTTTGATGACTGCTTCTATTTCATTAGAAGTTATAGGTATATTTAAATTGCTTATCTTTTCTTGATTTAATTTTGGTAAGTGATATCTATTCTCAAAATTGTCCATTTCCTTTAGGTTTTCGAATTTTGTAGAGTACAGGTTTTCAAAATATGACCTGATGATTCTCTGGATTTACTCAGTATCCATTGTTATGCCCCCTTTTCATTTCTGATTTTGTTAATTAGCATGATCTCTATCTGCCTTTGGTTAGTTTGGATAAAGGTTTGTCTATCTTGTTGACTTTCTCAAAGAGCCAACTCTTTGTTTCATTGAGTCTTTGTAATAATTTTAAAGGGGTAAAAATGAAATAAAATATAATAAGAGAAAATATAATAAGATGTAATTTAAACAAACTATAACCACATATAGTATAGTAATATGAAACAAACACTAACACATTGGAATTGGACAAAACAAAATACAGAAGGAAAAGAGCACAAGAGACAGAGATCCACTTGTTTGCACACTCAGGTTTCCCACAAAAACACTAGAATATAGTTATACTCAAAGGCCCTGATGCAGACCTGTGAAGGCCCTGTGCGTGCTACTTGAGTCTCTCTAACATTATATGTGATGATGCTGATTTCAAGGAGATACTCTGATGGTGTCCTCCATCCACTATGGCTCCTGCACTCTTTCTACCTTCTCTTATGCAGGGTTCTGTGAACCCTGTGAGGAGAGATTTGATGGTGACATCACCTTAGGTCTGAATGTTCCAACGACTCTCATTCTCTGAATAATGTCCAGCTGTGGGCCTCTGTGTTTGTTCCCATCTGCTGCAAGAGGAAGTTTATCTGATGATGGCAGAGCAAGGCACTGATCTGTGAGCACAGCAAAATGTCGTTAGGAGTCATTTTATTGCCCCAAACTTTGAGAAGAACTAGTATTTCACCCTAGGTCCCTTGGCAATCATGTCTCACTTTCTTGATCACCCCAGCACTGTCAGGTATGGTTTCCATCTTGTGAAGTGGGTCTTAAGTCACATCAGATATTAGTTGGCTACTGCCACAATGTGCCACCATTGCACTAGCATATCTTACAGCCATGTCACCATTGTGATTTCATTCTTTTAACAGCTGAGTAATATTCTATTTGCTACATTTTTAAAAACAAGTTATCCACTGACAAAAATGTATCTAGTCTGTTTCCAATTTCAGACTGTTATTAATAGAGCAGCAATGAAAATGGTTAATCAAGTGTCTCTGTAGTAGGATGGAGCATCCTTTGGGTAAATGCTCAAGAGTAGTATAGCTGGTACTTCAGGTAGATCTATTTCCAGCTTCCTGGGGAACCTCTACACTGGTTTCCATAGTGGCTGTGTAAGTTTGCATTCTCACCAGCAATAGATGAGTGTTCTCTTTACCACATTTCCTTGCAAGCAAGACATGTTATCTGCTTTAATAATACTGGCCATTCTGACCGACAAGATAAAATTTCAAAGTAGTTTTGATTTGCCTTTTCCTGATGACTAAGGATGTTGAAAATTTCTTTAAGTGTTTCTCAGAAACTTAGTGTTTCATCCTTTGCCAACTCTCTCTGTTTAGATAACATACCCCATTTTTAATTGGGTTGTTTTCCTAGTTCCTTATATATTTTAGATTTTTCCCTCTATCAGATAGATTGTTTTTGGAAGGATGGCCATTTTTACTATGATAACCCCTCCAATCCATGACCATATGATATCTTTCCATCTTCTGATATCGTCTTCAATTTCTTTCTTCAGTGTCTTAAAATTTTTGTCATATAAATCTTTCATTTTTTTGTCTGAAGTTACCAAAGATATTTCATATTATTTGAGGTTATTGTGAAAGATATTGTTTCCCTGATTTCTTTATTATTATTATTATTATTATTATTATTATTATTATTATTATCATTATTATTATTATTTACATTTTATTAGTTCAAAATAATAACAAGCTTGTTTCACATGTCAATCCCTTCTCGCTCTCCCTCCCCTCATCCCTTCTACCACAGCACAACCTACCCCCACCCCATTCATGCTCCACTCCCCAGGCAGGATAGGGCCCTCAAACAGGGGCACTGCAAAGTACACCACATCATCCTGGGTTGGGCCTAGGCCCTTCCCCATGGGTCCAGGGCAAGAGTGCATCCCTTCACATGGGCTCTCAAAGTCTCATCTTATACCAGGGAAAAATACTAATCCACTACCAGTGGCCTCCTAGAGTGCAGAGGCCTCCTCATTGACATCCATGTTCAGGGGTCTGGATCAGTCCTGTACTGGCCTCCCAGACAGATTCTGGGGTTGCTGTGTTTCCCCTTGTTCAGGCCAGCTGTTTCCATGGGTTTCTCCAACCTGGTATGGACTCCTTCAATTTTAATTCCTCCCTCTCTGCAACTAAGTTCCAGAGTTAGGTTCAGGGTGTATCTGCGGATGTCTGCCTCTGCTTCCATCAGCCCCTGGAAGAGGGCTCTAGGATGGCATAAAAAAGTAGTCATCAATCTCGTTTTAGGGGAAGGGCATTTAGATTATCCTCTCCACCATTGCCTAGATTGTCAGTTTGTGTCATCCGTGTAGATCTATGGAAGTCTCCTGAGTGCCAGATCTCTCCTCAGACCTATGATGGCTCCCTCTAATATGGTATCTCTCATCCTGCTCTCCTCTATTCTCCCAACTCAATATTTCTGCTCCCCCATTTCCTCCTCTCCTTTTCTCTTCTCCTGCTCTCATTCTGGCAGCTCCCCCTCCCCTCCCCTCATGTTCCCAGTTATCTCAGGAGTTCCTGATCCTTCCCATTCCTGGGGTCCATGCATATATCCCCTAATTTCTTATCCTAATTTCTTTGGTGAAGAGGTTTGTAGGATGGTAATCCTTTGCTCTATGTCTAAAATTCATATATGAGTGAGGATATACCATGTTTTGGTTTTTTATTTTTTGTGACTGGGTTACCTCACTCAGGATGGTTTCTTCTAGTTCCATCCATTTGCCTGCAAATTTCAAGATTCCATTGTTTTTTTTTTTCTGTCTAAATGTACCACATTTTCTCTATCCATTCTTCAGTTGAGGGGCATGTAGGTTGCTTACAGGTTCTGGCTATTACAAACAATGCTGCTATAAACATGGTTGAACATATGTTCTTTTTGTATGAATGCGCATTATTTGGGTATATACTCAAGAGAGGAATTGCTGGATCTTGAGGAAGACTGATTCCCATTTTTCTGAACAACCGCCATACTGATTTGCAGAGTGGTCTTACAAGTTTGCACTCCCACCAGCAATGGAGGAGTATTCCTTTTTCTCCACATCCTCTCCAGCATAGATTGTCATTGGAATTTTTGATTTTAGCCATTCTGACAGGTGTGAGGTGGTATCTCAGAGTTGTTTTGAGTTGCATTTCTCTTTTGGCCAAGGATTTTGAGCAACTTCTTAAGTGTCTTTCAGCCATTTCAGATTCCTCCATTGAGAATTCTCTATTTAGTTCTGTACCCCACTTTTTAATTTCATTATTTGGTGTTTTGGTGGCTAGCTTCTTGAGTTCATTGTATATTTTGGAAATCAGCCCTCTGTCTGATGTGGGGTTGGTGAAGATTTTTTTCCCATTCTGAGGGCTGTCGTTTTGTCTTACTTACTATGTCCTTTGCCTTACAGAAGCTTCTCAGATTCAGGAGGTCCCATTTATTAACTTTATGATCTCAATGTCTGTGCTACTGGTGTAATGTTCAGGAAGCACTCTCCTGTGCCTATTTGTTCAAGGGTATCTCCAATTTTCTCTTCTAGAAGATTCAGTGTGTCTGGATTTATGGTGAGGTCTTTGATCCATTTGCATGGTGACAGATATGGATCTATCTGCAATCTTCGGCATGTGCGAATCCAGTTGTGCCAGCACCATTTGTTGAAGAAGCTATCTTTCTTCCATTGTATAGATTTAGCATCTTTGTCAAAAATAAGGTGTTCATAGGTTTGTGGGTTAATATCAGGGTTTTCAATTCCATTCCATAGGTCCATCTGTGTATTTTTGTGCCAATACCAAGCTGTTTTCAGAACTATGCCTCTATAATAGAGCTTAAAGTCAGGGATGGTGATGCCACCAGAAGATGCTTTATTGTACAGAGTTGTTTTGGCTATCCTTGGTCTTTTGTTTTTTCATTTAAAGTTGAGTATTGTTCTTTCAAGGTCTGTGAAGAACTGTGTTGGGATTTTGATGGGGATTGCATTGACTCTGTAGATTACTTTTGGCAAGACTGCCATTCTTACTATGTTGATTCTGCCTATCCAAGAGCATTGGAGATCTTTCCATTTTCTGGTATCTTTAATTTCTTTCTTAAAGGACTCAAAGTTCTTACTGTACAGGTCTTTCACTTTTTTTGGTTAGTGTTACCCCAAGATATTTTATGTTGCTTGTGGATATTGTGAAGGGTGATGTTTCTCTGATTTCTTTCTCATTGCATTTATCATCTGTATAAAGTAGGGATACTGATTTTTTTGAGTTAATTTTGTATCCTTCTACTTTGCAGAAGGTGTTTATCAGCAGTAGGCGTTCCCTGGTAGAGTTTTTTGGGTCACTCATGTAGACGATCATATCAATTGCAAACAGTGAAAGTTTGACTTTTGCCTTTCCAATTTGTATCTCTTTAAACTCCTTTTGTTGTCTTATTGCTCTAGCTAGAACCTCAAGTACAATATTGAAGAGATATGGAGAGAGTGGACATCCTTGTCTTGTCCCGATTTTAGAGGAATCACTTTGAGTTTCTCTCCATTTAGTTTGATGTTGGTTGTTGATTTGGTTTATATGGCTTTTATCTTGTTCAGATATGTTCCTGTTATTCCTGTTCTCTCCAAGAACTTTATCATGAAGGGATGTTGGATTTTGTCAAAGGCTTTTTCAGCATCTAGTGAGATGATCATGTGGTTTTTCTTTTTCAGTTTCTTAATATAGTGAATTGCATTGATGGATATTAGTATGTTGAACCATCCTTGCATCCCTGGGATGAAGCCTACTTGATCGTAGAGGATGATTTTTCTGATGTGTTCTTGGATTTGATTCGCCAATATTTTGTTGAGTATTTTTGCATCTATGTTCATGAGCTATTGGTCTGTAGTTCTCATTTTTAGTTGTATCTCTTTGTGGCTTAGTTATCAAAGTGATTGTAGCTTTGTAAAAAGAGCTTGGTAATATCTCTTCTGCTTCTATTGTGTAGAACAACTTGTGTAGTACTGGTATTAGCTCATGTTTGAATTTCTGGCAGAATTCTGCAGTGAAGCCATCTGGCCCTGGGCTTCTTTTGGTTGGAAGGATTTGATGACTGCTTCTATTTCATTAGGGGTTATAGGATGATTTAAACTGCTTATCTGTTCTTGGTTTAATTTTGGTAAGTGATATCTATCCAGGAAACTGTCCATTTTCTTTAGATTTTCAAATTTTAAGGAGTAGAGGTTTTCAAAGTATGACTTGATGATTCTCTGGATTTCCTCAGTGTCTGTTGTTATATCCCCCTTTTCATTTCTGATGTTAATTAGCATGCTCTCTGTCTGCCTTTTGGTTAGTTTGGATAGAGGTTTGTCTGTCTTGTTGATCTTCTCAAACAGCCAACTCCTTGTTTCATTGATTCTTTGTAATGTTTTCCTAGTTTCTATTTTATTGATTTCAGCCCTCAGTTTAATCCTGGCATCTACTCCTTATAGTGCAAAATTACCAATACGGAGTCAGGTAGAAATATAAGGGTATTTAATAGGGAAAAGCCTTACTTACAGAGCAACCTAGCCAGCCAGCGTGGTAGAGGTCTGTACAGCAAACAGCAAAAAGAAACCGAAACCGAAAACCCAATCCCACTTCTTCACACTGACCATGCCCTCACAAGCCTGGTCAGGCACACCTGTAGCCACCCCCTAAGAAGGCGTGGCTACAGCTTCCCCTACAATTCCCCTTTTAGTCTAAAAGAGGATTAAAACTTAACAGCATAAAGTATCCAAAATTAACAATCATAAATGTAAAATATAAGAAGATACAACAATCTGCTTATGTCACATCCTAACTATCTATTATAACTAAACCCTTAAGTCATCTGAAAGAGGTGTCCAAGACTGAACACCTCCTTCCAATCCCAACCATAAACAATAGGAAGCTATTCCTAACTAGGTATATACACTATCCTAAGTGACAACAATGGGGAAAGGGGGCGTAGCATTCTCCAAGTTACTTCCTGCTGAAATGGGACGATGATAGTCATGTGGGGTCCTGTAGAAAGAAAATGTTAGTATCCAGTCCATGTTAGATGGGATTCACTTGATTGAAGATCTCACTTGAAATCCTCAACTTGATTGAAGTCAGTACCCGAACCTCTGGCCGGAGTGTCCATTGAAATGGAGCAAGTTGGATCCAGTGCAGTCGAGGAGGTGTGGCCCATTTTCTTTCCAGGGTGTCCAGGGATTGCTGTCAGGCAGGACTTCATTGGCTGTGTGGGACTCAAACATAAACAGTTAGCAGAGAAATGTTTGCTTGTATATGTACACATGCTGGGGAATGCAACCATGAGAGCATAACAATTATGAGAGGGTGTACACCTTGAAAGAAAGATCCAAGAAAAGACAAAGACAGTCCCCAAATTCTTCTTTTATTCTGTATTACATCAATTGGCTTCTTGATACAACACAGAAACACTAAAGTTTAGTTAAATAACGTGCTTGGATTTTAGAGGAGGAAAGCCAAATCCACCTCTAAATCCAGCATTGGTTTAATTGAATAGGGACTAGGAAATAAAGAGAAATAGAGTTTTTTGAGAGACAGCTGTAAAGTTTACCGTATGGCACATTCCTTCTATTTGATGGTTATAGCTACCTTTTCTTCTTAAGTATCTACCCATGCAGTGTCCTTTGCCTTCTGAAGATGAGTTTTCCTGTGAAGATAAAAGCAAAACACTTCCCTTTCCTTTGGGAGGTTTCTATTTAGTTTATAAGATATACCTTAGTAGAATACCTGTCATTTGTCCTTGTCAAGAGGTTTTTCCTTTTCCACTCGAATCTTGATCAACTTTGATGGTATCCAAAGTTTTTCTTCTCCTGTAGAAACCAATGCAAAACCCCTACCCCAACATAACACATGTCCTGGTTTCCATACAGAGGTTAGTACATCTTTGAAGTATACTGGCTGATTGAGTTCAGCAGTTTTTTCCATAGTCCAGTGTCTTTCTGCAGCTGTTTGTCCTTTTTCATTGGCATTAAGAAAGTTTAGTGTTAATAAAGCATTATGCAACCTATGTTTGGGGGGTTTAGTCTTCCAAGCTTGTTTGTTGAGCATCTCCTTAAGTGTTCTATTAGATCGCTCAACCACTGCTTGTCCTGTAGGATTGTGTGGTATACCAGTAACATGCTTTATGTTATAATATTTGAAAAATTGTTCCAATTTTGTAGAGACATATGCTGGATCATTATCAGTTTTTATTTGTGCAGGTATATCCATAACTGCCATCACCTCTAGAAGGTGTGTAATAACAGAATCAGCTTTTTCAGAGTTAAGAGCAGTAGCCCATTGGAACCCTGAGAATGTGTCTATAGTATGATGCACATATTTCAAATTTCCAAACTCTGCAAAGTGAAAGACATCCATCTGCCAAACCTCATTTCTCCAAATGCCCTTAGGATTACAACCTGCTGGCAATGGAGTTTGATTATAAAAGGAACAAGTAGGACAGTTTTTCACTATCTCCTTGGCTTGTTGCCAAGTGATAGAGAAGTCCTTTTTCAAACCTTTGCTATTTACATGATGTTTCTTATGAAATTCTGAGGCTTCTAACACACTTCCAATTAATAAACGATCAGTCTCATCATTGCGTTTTGCTGGTGGGCCTGGCAGACCTGTATGGGAACTGATATGTGTAATATACATAGGATTACTTCTGTTTCTGGTAGTTTCCTGTAATTGTAAAAACAGAGATGTTAATTCTGTATTATCAGGAACAATTTCTGCAGTCTCAATGTGTAACACGACTCTCTCTGCATATTGGGAATCAGTAACTATATTAAGAGGTTCTGTAAAATCCTTAAGTACCATGAGAATTGCATATAATTCTGCCTTCTGTACAGATGTATATGGACTTTGAACTACTTTACTTACCTCACCTGCTTTATAACCTGCCTTACCTGATTTGTTGGCATCAGTGTAGAAGGTAAGAACTCCAGAAATGGGAGTTTGTCTTACAATACGTGGAAGAATCCAGACTGTCTTTTTTTGAATTTAATTCTGTCAGTTTTGGAATAGTTGTTGCTTAATTGTTCCCAAAAAGTCAGTAAGAGCTATTTGCCAATATTCATTATCTTTCCATAAGAAAGAAATTTCTTCATTAGTTAAAGGTACTATAATTTCTGCTGGATCTTTTCCAGTCAGCTGACGAAGTCTTAATTTACCCTTTAAAATCAAATCAGAAATCTTTTCTATATATGTCTTTAACTTTTTATTCTGTTTATGTGGCAGAAATATCCATTCCAATATAGTGTCTTCCCTCTGCATCAGAATTCCAGAAGGGTATTCTCTGGATGGCAAGATAACCAGAATACAGTCTAAATCAAGGTTTATCCGATCTACGTGTGCATCCAATATTCTATTTTCTACCCATTGTAACTCTTTTTCTGCCTCAGCAGATAATATTCTTGGACTGTTTAGGTCCTTATCACCTTTAAGGGCCATTTTCAAATGCTTTAAGCCATGTCCTTCTACACCAATAATCATCTGTAGTTGAGAAATTTCCCCTAATATTTCTGAAGAGAATTAAGAGTTTGATAACGATCTCTCCTAATTTGTACCTTTTGAGGTCTGATTCTTTGTAAGTCTATCTTGTAACCTAAATAGTTAATAGAATCTCCTCGTTGTATCTTTTCTGGTGCAATCTGTAATCCCCAATGAGGCAGAACTTCCTTTACCATTTCAAACATATGTTCCAAAGTTTCCTTATTAGAATCTGATAAAAGAATATCATCCATGTAATGATAAACAAGAGATTGTGAAAATTTCTTATGAATTATTCCTAAAGGTTGCTGTACAAAGTGTTGACACAAAGTAGAGCTATTTATCATTCCTTGTGGCAAAACCCTCCACTGATATCTCCTAACTGGCTGTGAATTATTAAGAGTTGGTACAGTAAATGCAAATTTTTTCTCTATCATTTTCCTGTGATGGTATTGTGAAAAAACAGTCTTTTAGATCAATGACTATGATAGGCCATCCTTTAGGTATTAAGGAAGGTAATGGCATTCCAGGTTGCAGAGAGCCCATTGATTGAATTACCTTATTTATAGCTCTCAGGTCTGTCAGCATTCTCCACTTACCTGACTTCTTTTTGATGACAAATACAGGAGAATTCCAAGGACTGGTAAATTCCTCTATATGTCCAGCATCTAGCTGTTCCTGTACTAACTTTTCTAAAGCCTCTAGCTTCTCAGAGGTCATAGGCCATTGTCCTACCAAAACTGGTTCATCTGTAAGCCACTTCAATGGCAGGGCCTTTGGTTCCTCTGAAGGTCCATCATTTATATCTAGTTTCTGTACAACATGGATGGTTGGTAACCGTTTTCCATAGTGTCTTACCAGATCTTTTCTACTATCTAAAGATTGTACATAACTTGTATCCAACACTGGAGGAATATTAATCTGAGTATTCCATTGCTGTAAGAGATCATGACCCCAGAGATTTATAGCTATATCTGCCATGTATGGTTTCAGTATCCCTTTCTGTCCTTCCGGTCCAATGCAGACCACTGAGTTAACACTCTGTCGAACTCTAGATAGAGTTCCAATTCCTAAAAATTGTACATTTGCCTCTCTAAGAGACCATTTCTGAGTCCAAGACTTTTGAGTAATAATAGTTACAACCACCCCAGTGTCCCCTAAGCCAGAAATAACTTTATTATTAATATTCACTTTCAACTGAGGCCTTTTATCATTAATAGAAGCTTGCCAAAATATGCGTTTCTCATTTTTTCCATTCACACTTGATTCTTCATCATTATTCAAAATACCATCCAGAGCAGTATGTTTTTTTCACAATACGCAATGAACTATCTATTGTTCCTGGGCAAGATTGTCTCCCACTGTTACTGGGAATGACCCGACCTTTCTCGATGTGGGGGACTTCTTGAGCCCCCCCCTCGGGGTTTCCCAACCTTAATGGGTTTCCTTGTATGTACCTGGTTGATCTACATTCATTGGTCCAGTGTCTGCCCTTACCACATCTTCTACACAATCCAGAAGGCAGTGGCCTTCCATATGAGGCATTGTTAGAATTTGTTTGTCTAAAATTTCCTCTTAGTATGCCCATTTTACCACAGTTGAAACATCTAGGTTCCTGGAGCCTTCATGGTCTCCAGGGGAAGTCTCTTCCTCCCCAAGGTTCTGGTTCATAGTAGTAGTAACATCTAGCCTCTTGGTACCTATGTTTACCTTTGTAAGGTGCTTCTCCTTGCCAAGCCCTTACATCCTCACCTCTAGAACTTTGAATTTCCTGTTGCCTTTTTAAACCTTTTGAAATGGCTTCTCCTATCCAAGCTCCAGTATCTTGTACATTATAATCAATGTTGGCTACATACAAAACCCATTCTTCTAGCGGAGCTGATCTGATTTAAAGATAAAAGTATTCTTTTGCATATTGGGTTTGCATTCTCATAAGCTATTGTATATATAATTGATTGTCTTGTTTCTGGATCTGTTACCTGTAATTCTACTGCCCTAGTTAACCTTTATAAGAAATCCTGGAACTGTTCTGTATGTCCCTGTTCTATTCTGGTATAAGCTTCTAGGCATTCTCCTGGCTCACGAACCTTATCCCAGGCATTTAATACTGCTTTCCTGCTTAGAGACAGTATATCGTCATCATATTTAGCCTGAACCTGTGGGTCAGCATAAATACCCTGACCAAGAAGTTTATCTAGAGGGGCTTCAAAACCTTCCTTTATGCCCTGACACTCAAGGAGCTTTGCCTCTTCCCTTACTAATGCCTTCCACTGGATTTGGCATGAATTCTCAAGTACAGCTGCTACCAGTCGTTCCCAATCTGTGGGTGTCACCATGTTAAAGGTTGCCCATGAATGTAATAGCTGTTTTACATATGGGCTATGGAAACCATATGAGACAACTGATTCTTTAATATTCTTAAGATCATTCAGCTGTATAGGTTGCCATTCATAAGCCATCTGTCCATGAGGGTGTTTCTTAGAAGCTGGCTTTTCTACCATGATAATTGGGTACACTAATGGTGTACAAGTAACAACCTTAGAAGAAAAGTCATGATACCTGGGTGGAGTAGATGCCTGGGATTGGAGTGATTCTGCTTCTGAGGTATCCCAATGATCTTTAAGCCTAGCAATGTTATCCTTTTGAAAAGTTTCAATCTCCTTAATCATAAAAGATTCCAAGCACATTAGTGAATCTGTAAATTGCTCTAACTGCTCATCTACATGTTTTTCTAGGTCTTTAATATGATCATCCTTAGGCAGCATCTGGATGGCATGGAAACTGCCTTCTAGGTATTGGAGTCTAGATTCGAGGTCATGATTTGCTGATTTTGAGTCCTCAGCAATCGACCGTATGGACCTATGTAATCTGTCAGCCCTGTACTGTAAATTATTTTCCAAACATTCAAATCTAGACTCAAATTTCTGATCTGCTACCTTGGATGCTTCAATAACTGATTGAATGGCATTGTCCAATTCTTCAACCCTATGCTGGGTATTTTGCACCGTTGCATCTAGTTGATGAGTAACATTGCCTATCTGAGTTTCTAGCTGGCTACAGATATTCTTTAGCTGGTCATGGTCTTCTGACAGCCTAGCCTCTAAGGCCTCAGACATGGAGGATCTCTCTGTGTTTATCTTATCATAAATATGCTGCATCTCATCAGACAGCTCTGTCTTTAGTGTATTGGACACAGAGCCAAGCTTATCATCCAATTTCTGTTCCACTTGCTGCAAAGTCAAGGTCTGACCTAATCTGTTTTCCAAAACCTCATTGTGTAAAGCTGTTATTTCCTGCAAGCAGGTGGTGAGGTTATCTCTGTCCCTGTTCCTGAGTCCTCTGGCTAGTAATACTATTTGTACCAGCAAGCTAACTGCCATTACAGCATATAAGCCTGTAATTGGCAAATTAGCATCCTCCTCAGTGAATTCACATAATATGCAAAAATATTACCAATTTTAGCAAATGATAAATATTCCGCCATAATTTTACCTGATTTCTACTCCAGATGCAGTAAATATCTTTGACCAGTGGGTGCCACAGGTGTTCAGTGAGTCCGAGGCGTTTAGCAGCAGTCGGTCAGCGGTGGAGAGAGGTCACAAAAACGGCTGCGCTTATCTTAGGGAGTATAAGGCTTTGCGGCTGCAACCACTGAAACAGATTCACTTTCCCGAAGCTGCCGCCAGGGGAAGCCTCTGCTGAAAGCCGAGGCTTACTCACCTCTAGGCAGCTAGAAACTGTCTCTGAGCTGCGTGGATGGTTCTGAGCAGCTCAGCTGCAGCAGGTTGGCTGCTAGCCTGGAATGCCTGTGGAGAAAGGGCACTTTCCAGGCCTAGGCTGCAGTCCCAATGGAACCCACAGTCTGTCCCAAATGGGGTGTAGGTTTCCAATATCCCGCTTCTGACAACGAGATATAGTGGGAAATTACCAATACGGAGTCAGGTAGAAATATAAGGGTATTTAAGAGGGAAAAGCCTTACTTACAGAGCAACCTAGCCAGCCGGCATGGTAGAGGTCTGTACAGCAAGCAGCAAAGAGAAACCGAAACCGAAAACGCAGTCCCACTACGTCACTCTGACCACGCCCTCACAAGCCTGGTCAGCAACTCCTCTGTGTTGAGTTTGCTTCATTTTGCTCTAAATCTTTCAATTGTTCTGTCAATTCTCTCATGTGATTATTCTCCAGTTTCTTCATATGAGCACTTAGTGCTATGAACTTTCCTCTTAGCACTGCTTTCAAAGTGTCCCATAAGGTTGGGTATGTTGTGTCTACATTCTCACTAAATTCTATGAAGTCTTTAATTTCTTTTTTTATTTCTTCTTCAACCCAGGAATGGTGTAATTGGGTGCTATTTAATTTCCATTTGTTTGTAGGTTTTCTGCAATTTGTATTGCTGTTGAATTCTAGGTTTAAAGCATGGTGATCTGATAATATACAGGCGTTATTTCAATTCTTTTGTATCTGTGGAGGTTTGATTTGTTGCCCACTATGTGGTCAATTTTAGAGATTGTGCCATGTGGCACTGAGAAGAAGGTATATTCTTTTGTGTTTGGATGGAATGTTCTATATATATATGTTAAACCCAGTTGGGTCATAACTTCTGTTAGATCCTTTCTTTCTTTGTTAAGTTTCTTTCTGCTGGTCCTGTCTAGTGGTGAAAGCGGCACATTGAAGTCTCCTACTATAAGTGTGTGTGGTTTTATGAGCGGTTTGAGCTTTAGTCATATTTCTTTTACAAATGTGGGTGCCTTCGCATTGGGGCATAGATGTTCAGGATTGAGACTTCATCTAGAGGAACTTTTCCTGTGATGAGTATGAAATGTCCTTCATCTCTTTTGATTGGTTTTAGTTTGAAGTCTAATTTGTTAGATATTAGGATTCTATACCAGCTTGTTTCTTGGGCCCATTTGATTGGAAAATCTTTTCCCAACCCTTTACCTATTTGAGGTAACGCCTGTCTTTGAAGTTGAGGTGTGTTTCTTGTATACAGCAGAAGAATGGATTCTGTCTTTGTATCTATTCTGTTAGCCTGTATCTTTTTATGGGCAGGTTAAGACCATTGACATTGAGGGATATTAATGACCATTGATTGTTTGTTCTTGCTTGTTTTGGATTTATTGTTGGTGGTGTCATTGTGTGTGGATTTCACCCTTCTGTTTCTTTTCGGGTTTGGTAGAATTGGATTATCTATTGCCTACATTTTTGTGAGTGTAGTTGTCTTCGTTGGGTTGGAGTTTTCCTTCTAGAACTTTCTGTAGTGCTGAATTTGTGGGTATGTATTGTTTAAGTGTGGTTTTGTCATGGAATATCTTGTTTTCTCCATCTATAATGATTGAAAGCTTTGCTGGGTATAGTATTCTGGCTTGGCATCCAAGCTCCCTTAGTGTTTGTATAATATCTATCCAGGACCTTCTGGCTTTCAAACTTCCCATTGAGAAGTCGAGTGTGATTCTGAAATGTCTGCCGTTATATGTTACTTGGCCTTTTTTCTTTGCTGTTCTTAATATTTTCTCTTCATGCTGAAGGTTTGATGTTTTGATTATTATGTGTTGAGGGGACTTCTTTTTATGGTCCAGTCTGTTTGGTGTTCTGTAAACTTCTTGTACTTTCATAGGCATATCCTTCTGTAGGTTGGGGAAGTTTTCTTCTATGATTTTGTTGAATATGTTTTCTGTACCTTTGAGCTGTATGTCTTCACCTTCTTCTGTACCTATTATTCCTAGGTTCGGCCATTTCACAGTGTCCCATATTTCCAGGATATTTTGTGTTAAGGATTTGTTGGACTTGAGATTTTCTTTGGTCGATGATTGTATATCCTCTAGAGAGTCTTCAATAACTGAGATTCTCTCTTCCATCTCTTGTATTCTATTTGTTATACTCACATCTTTAGTTCCTGATCATTTACCCACCCTTTCTATTTCCAGCATCACTTCATTCTGTGTTTTCTTTATTGTTTTTATTTCAGCTTTCATGCCTTGAACTGTTTCAAGTGCTTCCTTCAATTGTTTGTTTGTTTCTTTTTTTCTTGGCTTTCTTTAGATCCTTTGAGAGATTTGTTAACTTCTTGAATTCTTTGGTTTGTCTTTTCCTCCATTTCACATAATTTTTTCCTTGCTTTTTCTTTAAGGGATTTTCTTGTTTCCTCTTTAATGGTCTCTTTCATCTTCATAAGATAATTTTTAAGGTCCATCTCTTCTTCATCCTCTGTGTTGGGCTTCTCAGTTCTTGTTGGTGTGGAGTCCTTAGATTCTGTTGGTGTCATATTGGTCTTTCTGTTGTTGAGTGTGTTCTTATTCTGTCTTCTTACCGTCCCTTCTTCCAGTGGATGCAGGTGGCATCTCTCCCTCTCTTTTTGTGCCTTCAAGCAAAGAGTGGAGGTCATTGGGGGAACCAAGAATAAAGTGTGTCCAGATTCACGGTGGGTCTTCCAGTCTGGACAGGTCCACTCCTCTCAAGGTGCAGCCTCAGGAAGAATGATGGGGGAAGGAGGGTGATGGGGGAAGTTGGGTCCAGAGCAGAGCCCAAACTCACCTCAGGCAGCAGTCAGAGTGCAGAGAGCAGAGGGGAGACAAGAGTGAGGTGTGTCCAGACTCAGTGTGGGCCCCCCTGACTGTTCAGGTCCACTCTCTTGGAGGTGCGGGCTCAAGAAGAAGGAGAAGGGGTTTATTGGTGGAGTTGGGGCCAGAGGAGAGCCCAGACTCACCTCAGATGGCAGCAGATAGAGGGCAGAGGGCAGAGTGGGGACAAGAATCAGGGGTGGCCAGACTCAGGGTGGACCCTCCTGTCTGAGCAGGTCCACTCCTCAGGAAGCAGGCAGAAGGCAGAGGGCAGAAGGAGGGACCCAAAGTGATGTTTTTCCAGACTCCCTATGTAACTATTTAAAGAAAAATGTCTCTTCAATAAATCATACAATTTTAGAAAACAATGAGTAATTTTAATGGAGACAACATGAAAAGGTAATTTTACAGGTGGGCCTCCATGGAGAATAAGTTTTCTACAAACATAAAGGAAAACAATAAAGATTATTAAGGTTGACAAAGAAGATGACTGATAGAGGGCACAAGCAAATATGTTTGAAATTCCACAAGTCACCTCCTTCTTCACACTTCCCCTCTTTGTGTGTGTGTGTGTGTGTGTGTGTGTGTGTGTGTGTGTGTGTATGTATGTGCGTGCATGTATTTACTCATGTATGAATTTTTTGAAGAAGAAAATAAACATTAAAAATAGAAGGGTTAGTTTTTTTATATCCATAGTTAAACAAATATTTTAAAGTGTTTCATATAACATATACTAGATATACTAGACATAGTCTTGATATAAAGCACTTATTTAAAATGACT
Source organism: Cricetulus griseus (assembly GCF_003668045.3). Lineage (NCBI taxonomy): Eukaryota > Metazoa > Chordata > Mammalia > Rodentia > Cricetidae > Cricetulus > Cricetulus griseus. Next base: position 144,517,652 of record NC_048596.1, on the reverse strand, counting down.
TCAGTTGATACCTTAAATAGTTTATGTGACAATTTTCATGACTTACTTTCTTTTGAGTAGAAAATAATGCTTTATCAGATAAATTAATTAGTTCATGACATTTAATATTAAAATAAAAATGACTGAAAGATTATCATAAATAATGTTTTAGGATTGTTCTCTCTAATAGTAGAGTGCATATCTACTATGACATTTATGATTTAGTCGAGGATAATGTCTGGAAGTAAATCAGAAAAGCATAGGTGTGAAGGAGATTAGATGGCGATTCATGTAAAATTAAGGAGTTTATCTCTTACTAAAAGATGATCCAGTGAGGATGTTGATAACAGACAGGTACAAGTGATTTTTTGCAATACCACAAGAGTAATGCCAGCTTCAGAAAATACAATCTACAAAATAGACACTGAAAATACAAAGCAAAGGCAATGAGAGCAGTGACAAGGCTACAGCTATGCTCTAGGAGGGAGTTTTGTGTGGAGTGGAGCTCTGGAGATAAAGGATTAGACAGGAAAGCAGTTCTCAAGCATATAGGTGTTAAACTGAATTCTGGTTGTGAAAAATTTTCAAATGCAACTTTGTGCCTGAATTCTTAATCAATTTCTTTTATTAACCATCAATCAAAATACTGCAACCTGAAGGTTTCTAATTCAATACTAACCTGAATATTTGTTCATTTCAGGAGGAAGTGTGTAAATTATGGGGTGATATGTTCTGTGCATTTACTGAACTCCCATTTAAACTACCAAAGTTTCATAGAAGAATGAAATAGAGTTAATTCTCACTAAATGTATTTGAAAATTGCCATTACAATCTTCCTTACAGCCAATGGTCAATGTGACTAGAGACTTGCTGCTGCAAAATTTCAACCACTTTAGGAATTTCACAAATTTTTGAATGGACATTTTGATGAAATCCCTGGAACCTCTTTTCTGAAACATGTGACCTCACTACAATTGCAGATCCAATGATCAGAGATGCTGCATGTGTGACCCCTCCCTGCCATTCTATCTGTGTCTCTCTGTTGTTATCTTCTCTCTTCCTGTGTGTCACATCTCTCTGTGTATCTCTCTTTGTATTTCTCCCTGTTTCTCGCCTGTGTGTGTGTGGGGTGGTTCTAGGTATGGCCCCACTATGGCACAGGAATATCTTATAGTCCTGAACTCATGAGCAACAGAAATCCACCTTCCTCAACATTTATAGTATCCAAGAGAACAAGCCTGCAGCCCAATGCTCTAACATTTTCCCTCATTTCAGACTTGGGGATCATTATTAGACACTCATTTGTCTTCAGTGAGATCTAATTAACCTGAGGAAAGATTTGGGTTTAAGCCTTGTTTTGCATGAAGAATATGTTGTAGTTAAAGTGTTTTATTTTTAATTATACATAACAATAAATGACTGTTTCTGGGAAGGATTTCACAAATATCTGGAGTGTTCACTTTTAGTATGTGTAATATATATCCATGGGAATTCTAAACTAATAGTTTCTAAATCACAAATCCTTTTCAATGCAGTGAGAATTTTTTGAGTGCCTAAGTACACACCTTCTGAATTTTAACAAGAACTGTGCTACTATCCTTGTAAACAACTAAATGATCATAATCATGATAATGAAACATTGTTCATTACATTTTTAATTATAGTTTTTTGCTGCTTAAGAATGCCATACTGAAGAGTGCTGATAAGATCAAAGGGAAGGAGCTGTTAGTGAATAGTCTTTTTCAATATGAGTGCTTCTCCCATACAAAGTGTGACTTACATGAGTAACAATCACATCATAAAATTTTAGCAAAAATATTACTAAGCGCTACCTGTATACTCATGGGTGTGTAGCCTTCTACTTGAGCATGGTTGACCTTCCATAGGCCACTCCATTAAGGAAAGAATCCATCTTTCATCCAGATAGATACCAATTTCCAATAGTTGCTCAACTAGAGTGGACTTTCCTGCCGACTCCCCCAACTACTCTGGGGTTTTGCTGGATTGAGCTTGTGCAAATCATGTGCATGCTGTTATAACCAGTGGGGGTTCATATGCTTAGCTATGGTACCTTGGCAGGAAAATCCTCTTTATCTGAAGCCATCCAATGTCTCTGGGTCTTACAATGTTTCTGATATAGAAAAACAAACAAACAGAAGTCCCATCAATACAAACAAATAACAAAGACATATGGCCAAAATACAATATATGAAATTTTTAAAGAATGAAACAGAAAATGTTTTTTAAAGTCACAAACTGGATCCTGACATGTATTTGCACACAGGAAGCAATTTTATTTCTGCAACAGGTAAAATCACTGTATGGGTCACTCAGTGATTGTGATACAAGTTTTAATGTGAAATGGTGAGGCAGATTCCATGTCAGGGTGCTGCTTGCCTTTCACGGTGTAGTTATAGCATTGTGTGCCATAGAAAGTGGCTTGACTGATTCAACTTCTGTTAAATTTTGGGTTCACAACTTTGTACAGGTGATAGCTTAAACCCAGAATATGGCACAGGGGCCTCTGTGTTAAAAGCTTGTTAACAAGGTGGTGATTTGGGAAAATAATAGAACCTTCAAAATGTTGGACCTTCTGGAAATAATGTAGGTTACAGGGACTTCCACTCAGAAAGGGCTGTGGACCGAATTAATGTCTACTCTTCCTCCCTCTTATTTTCATCCTCTTCCTTCCTTTTCTCTTCCTTTTCTTTTAATCCTTGAACATAAAGTGAACACTTTCCCTCTGCATATCCTTCCACCACAGTGTGTGACTTCACTCTAAAACAGCAAAAGGGCAAGAAACCATGGACTGAAATTTCCCAGAGTGCAATAACTGGGCCACATGCTTGATAAGGAAGTGCTTGGACACTGAACTGCATCTCTAGTCTGGTTCTTTTATTTTATTTTGTTTTGAGTCAGCATCTTAATACAAGTGAATGTAACCTATCAAGACAGTCCACAGAGAACGAGCAAACATCTATCTTCTTTTTTATCACTTTGCAAAAGATATTGCTTGCTTTAACACCACTCTCTCTTTCTTCCCCTACCATCTCTCAACAACCTCTGATAATAGCTGTTGTGATGTTTTATAAACAACATGTAACAACTGAAGAAAATGAATTGCAAAAGTATGAGCATAGAGGATAAGTGACATCATACAGAGAACATGATTAAAACACTAAATAATACATTGGTGTCTACAAGACAAAGTCTATCCTTGAGGATCACCCAAACCCTAATAGGAGACAACAAATCAAAGAGTTTTCTAGAAAAATATTGAAAATGGCAGGGGCAAACAAGTAAAACATTGTATCTCTAATTTTGGAAGAGGACATTTGATACATTTGGAGTCATTGAAACAGTGTCAGCCAGCAGGCAGACAGAAGTGACAGAATGCACATGCCCATTTGGGCCAAGGCAGCTTCTATGTATGACTCTATTATAGGCATTGATGTCTCTGAGTGAAATGTTTTCACCAAAGGATATAAGCATTACCCGCAGTGAAAAAAAGCTGTTCATTCTCTGGAAATACGGTGTTACAATAAATAATAAATGTTCTACTTTAGCAACACCTACTGTTATCACTGTATCTCATGATGAACACTTTTCACAGGCATTCCCTCAGACCAGTTACTGAACTCCACATGCACCAACACACTTGTCACATTGTTTTTATAAAGATGTGTGTATATTTTATTTTCATGATATTGAAGAGGAACCTGGGAAATGAAGATGGGAACTTACATGTCAGTGTTTACAAAGATCACAATTAGTTTGCTCACAATCCAAGACTAAGCCAATTGATGGAGTCTCAATAGTTCATCCTGATTGCCTCCCTGCAGTGATTACAGAATCAGATGGAAGGTAAAACATTAGACCCTCTTTTCTTTAATGTGTTGAGTATGGTGAAGTAAAGAGCACCCTGTTCAAGTTCCTTCATCCATAAAATTATTCCATGAATAACAAATGTACTGCAAAGATGTGACTTCTAAACAAACCACAATTAAAAGGCTGAGAATCATATATGAGAATGAGAATGTATATGAAAGCCCCAGCTCGAGGAGAGAATTTAATAATTAGTATGTGTGCACCTATGTGAGGATGGCAAAAGTTCAAAGTTAATCAAGCCCAATGCCTCCTTATAGATGGACATGGGCACTTTGAAAGCTTGTTAAATGAGCAGGCATAGAGCAGATTTCAATGGACATGTTTAGTAAAATTTAGCTAGTGTGATAACCAGTGTGGAAGACATATTGAAGCCAGTTGACCGGGACTCCTGATGGTTGGTTCAGGAACACACATCTCTGCAAGCTGTTATTTCAGTTTTGTTTGTTTGTTGTTTGTTTTGGTTTTGATATGTTTTGCCTCTCATGCCTTTTCTCTTCCATATGGTTTAAATAATTTTTCTCATGTGACAGAATGAGATCCTCTTCATTCCTACAAGGGAAAATAGTCTCCTCATAAGCATCACTTGGACTTACCTGGTGGCTCTGCAACACCTCTGCCTATGACAGCTTCAGTCTTGGCCTCCTTCATTACCTTGACATATATGGTTCTGCTGATCAGCCTTGTGCAGTAGTCAGGTAAGAGGAACAGCTAAGAGGCTCCAGTTAGCACAGGTCCAGCCATGGTCACTACAGGCACTGGACCAGCAATATTTCTACCCTGAAGGAGTGGGCATGGCCAGCTTCTACGTCTATTACACTGATTAGATGCACTGTGTAATTTAGTGTAGAACTTCTCATTCTATCCCTGGAGATCTCAGAATACTCTGTCCTAATATGGAACTACACAGTGTACAGAAAAACATGTCACACGTTAGATTGAAAGGACTTTTGTAAATTACTTATGCATTGGATATCTCCAAATGCTATGAAAGATATAAAAGTTGTGGATCTTCCAGAAAATTACTGTTTTCAATTTTGTTTCTTCCTCCAGCCAGTTCTAAAAATGTGTATTATCAGAAGTATTTTTGGCTGAATTTACTCTGTGATTATAGCTTTATTTTCAACAGTTCCACTAAAGACAATTACCTGCTCTGTGTGTGCATTTATTCCCACTACTGTACAATATCATCGAGCTGAGTGGATCTGCCTACATTGTATTTCCAGACTATACTCTAACATTATTCAGCTGGTTGGTTTTATTTTGTTTTCTCAGATGTTCAATGCTATGGTACAGTTTTCTTTATAAAACTATTTCTACTTAGAAATTTACATCACAAAATAAGATACCAGCCTGAAGAGTTAAAGCAAAACTTACCATGTGAAGGCACTGACAAGGCACATTTTATAAGTGATTTCTTAAAAAAGATGACAAGTGAGTGAGTTGTATCTCTACATTAGGAATGATACTGCTATCCACAAAAGTTACATGCCCCATGTTCTCACTCATTTCTGTTGAAAGCTTCAACTTTAGTATAGTTGTTAGTAATAGTTATGTTGTTAGTTTCCTATTAGAATCAGAAGTATGTTCTGTCGGCTGAATTATCTTTACCTTAAACTCAAGAGTTGAAGTCCTAATAGCACATGGGACTGTACTTGGAGATAGACCTCCAAGGAGGAATTTAGCATTGCATACTGTGATAGGATGGGTCTGTAATCCACTAGAAATGAACGTTTCACAAGATCAGGAAGAAAGATCAGGAATATTTGTAAGTCAGAATTAGGGTGTTTGGGGAACCAACCCTGCTGAACAACCTGGTTTACAGATGTCAAAGTCTGAAGGTTAAAGGTCAGAGGACAATTATTCCAAAGCTGACATGTTTTCTACTACAAAACAAGTAGAAAATGGGAAACACTTCCCATAAATGTTATTAATAGAAATTGGCAATAATGTTCTACTCACCTCAACTGAAATTTAGAGCTATTTCTCTTAAAGAGAATTTATTTGAGGAAGGTTACATGGCTTAATTCATGCACCTTGTGGGAGTTCAATAAAGGTTACTAAATGGGAAAAGAAAGACAAGGGCTTGAGCAAGTCACCCAATTGCCAAAGCAGAACCCCAAATATCATCTGTATTCTCCGAAAATGGATTTCTTCCCTCAGAGTTGGCACCTTCCATAGGTGTTCCATAGACCTAGGCCCAGTCCTGGGACAAGTGTTGACTACAGACAGGTGACTCCATCTTACACTTAAGGGACCATGTTGGGTCTACCTAGTTGCTCAGGAGTCAACTTACAAGCCTCTACCACGTAGCACCTGAGGGGAGCAGGGACAGCTAAAGGATGTACCAGGAAGAACAGGCCTCAGTGTCTGAGCCAGACATTTTACTACTCAGGCTTAGTCATACATCATTCCTGGACATACCAGTGATACATCATCCTGGGCACTGAGGAGTTAGAGGCAATGTCACCATGACTGTTAAGGAATTGAACATCTTGTGAGGATTCTTAGTGCAGTTACAGGTGCTCTGGAGACCCAGACTTAATCCTGAGCCCCTGTGAAAGCCCAGCATCCTTGGCTGTTATGGCCCTGTTCTTCATGGCCATTGACTGGGCCACTAATTGCCAAAGCATTATGTGGGCAAGCATCCTGTGTGGAAATTATTTTAAAAATTAAGAAGGTTTCCACTGACTATTTCCAGGCAACTGAGTTCGAGGTATCACAAGAGTCTCTTGTTCCTGTATAAGTGACAGCCTCTTCTATGGAGCAAGCCATTTGAGGAACAATGTGCCAGAACTGGCCTCCAATCTTCCACACAACATGTGGGAGACCATCAGACCAGATTGTTAGGATGCAAGTTGAGAGCTCTCTTTGCTAACACTTGCCAAGGATGAACCAGAGAGCACTGGTGACCAGAACTTACCTCTGCCTGTGGATGGCAGAAGCTACTGTTAGAAGTAGTGTGTTAACCTGGTGTGGTGGCACATGCTGGAGAAGCCAGCATTCAGGAGAGTGAAGCAGATTATGAGCTTGAAATGGCCAAAAGTGACAGAGGTTAATTTAATTTCCTATTTATTGTGATGTCTACCATTTATGAAAATGTCTTAAAATTTTTTGGCATTTTGCTGGTATGTGTACCAGAGTGCATAAATGAAGGTCAGATGACAGCTCACAGGAGTTGCCCTCCTGTTATGTAGGTCCCAGGGATAAAACTCAGGTCTTCATGGACACATGGGGAAGGGCCTAGGCCTGGCCCAGGATGACGTGGTAGACTTTGGGGAGCCTGTTTTGAGGGCCTTACCCTGCCTGGGGAGTGGAGGGGGGATGGCTAGGGGCAGGTAGGATGTTGGGGGGAGGGGATGGAGAGGGAGAAGCGATTGACATGTGAAGCAAGCTTGTTTCTAATTGAACTAATAAAATAAAAACAATAATAAAAAAATTTTAGAAAAACTCAGGTCTTCAGACTTGGTGGCAAGCTACTTTAATACCCACTAAACCATGTTTTGGCTCATATATAAAAATTATATGAACAGGTCTTATGTAACCCAAGCTTTCTCTGAGCTCATTATGTCACCAGGATGATGAGAGTAGAGAGAGAAGGGAAGCTCAAAAAAGCAGACCATGCCCAGATACCAGAGCCTACACCTATGTTTCACAGTCATGAACCCAGATTGGGGCCACAACCTTGTTGCCACAACAAGGTCTTGAACCCACTGGGAGTCAAATCTGGCATCTCTTTCTATTGAGATGCCCTGCTCTGCCTGTAATCAGACCAGACACTCAATAGGGTGTTGAATGTTAGGTTTCCTTTAACCCAAATGAGTCAGAGTGGGAAAGGGTTTGCCATGCATGTAGGTTGGCTGATCATGGGGCCTTGTTGCCATTGGAAGAGTGGCAGAGAGGACTGTGCCTTCCAGACTGCCAAGATACACATCTGTGGGGAAAAGTGGGGTGCTCTTATGCCTCTACTCTAGTTGTTCTGTGTGGAACAATGAGGTTCTGGGGAGGGCAGAGGAGATGTTACCCATTAGCGGAAAGATCACTAGGGCCTATCTTGTTCTTGTGTCAGCAGTCTGCTGGCTGTGGTTATCTAAGAATGGTTTGGTCAAAAAACAAAACAAAATAATCAACAACAAAAAAACCCTACCCTTACTACCTATCCTTAGTGTGGGATGGAGGAGAAACATATAAAGAGGAACTCTTAAAGACAGAGTGAAGTCTATACCACCTCTCCTTTCAGTGAATGCCTATCACCAAAATGTTTCCATCTGAGACTACCTCTGAACCCTAGTGTCTCCTCTCCCTTTTTTCCCCCTCAGTATGTCATCCTATAGTGTTGGAACATGACTGTTCTTTTTGGTAGCAGTTAACAGAAAATCAAACAGTTATTCTAAGTCTTGTCCTGAGTGGAAGGTTTTATATCCTGATCCTCTGAATTGTGCCCTTCCTGCACCTAAAGTGGCCAGGTCTAGGTGAATGGACCAGCCTCCCATTTCGGCAGCCATGACAGTAACACGTGCTCATTATGACCTTGTCTTAGTCACTACAGGTTAGGTGCCTGCCTCGTGACAAGGAACCAATCAGAAGTTAGCGGGTGGCGTTATGCTTTATGACCCTGGGTGTACTTTATGGGCAAGTGCACAGCAATGACACACAGAGCATAGCAACCATCCTGGGAGGGCCTATGGGCCATAAAACCAGTTGGCCAATCAACACAGGGCAAGCCCTCCAAGCCTGGAGGCACACCAATCCTGAGCCTGTGCATACCCCTATTTACTCCCCTTATGCTGCCCTATAACAAGATCTCTCAGCAGCCCCTAGGAGCTGTCTTTTGTAGCCAACCACCATGGTGGGTGGACAAAAGACCTGAGCTAACATGGGGTTAGCTTGTTAAATTACAATAAAGCCTCATGCAGTTTGCAGCAAGCTCTCGAATCTTCCTGGTGATTGGGGTGACTTCGGTCATGGCCTGGGACCCCGGATACCTGAGTTTTCCGGGGGGTCTAACATAGGTAGCAGCCTGTCTTCCTCTGTGGTTGGCTTGCTTACTGCCATGCCAAATTTGCATTTGGTGGTTCCTTTTGTTTCTCTCATCAGCCATAATCTGGGTCTTAGTTCCTCACCCATGAGGGGCGTCTTACTATCCATGGTTCTTCTATGCACAAGATCTCTGGCCTCTGAAGGGCTTAACAAACTACTTCAATATGTCCAGGTATTGGGTGAATTCTTTGTTTCCCTGTCTTGTCTTTCTTTTTTTCCTGTAGTTGGGGGGATGACCTACTGAAGGATACTGGGTTGGGCAGTTTCTTTACCAATCTGCAGATGTGTTTTTAGGGTCAGATTCTTATGAAAACCCATGGGCTGTGCTTATAACAACTAGAAAAACATTACTGCAGTCCACCAAAGCAGAGGAGCTTTCTCAGCCACCTTGAGAAAGCACCAGACTTGCTCATAAACAGTGCACCTTGGGCTTGGATATTAAGTGTCTTGGTAATAAGGTCACAACTGTTATTTGGCAGCAGAGATACTGGGCTGGACAGTCATGCTACTGCCAGTTAGGTTATTTCATGTCAGGCACATGTCTCTCCTGTTCAGCCCTCAAGGGCTACAGCCATAGTTCTGTTGGGCCTAAAGAAGGCTCTAATGTAAGTCCCATTGTAACTTCCTGAGCCTGGCTAGAGTTTGGCGACTGTCTCTGGCCTGTAACCTCCATGTGGGGGTGACTCATCAAGGCCTGATTTAAGACTACCCCCTGCTTAGCTACCTGCCAGTTTGGTAGAATATTATTGGCCTTTACTCCTCAAGTCACCTTACCTCATCCTAAGATTCCCATCCCCTACCTCAACCCTATAGAAGTTCCTGCCTATTGGAATAAAGCAAGTTCCTGCTTCAACAAGTCTCCTGACTCATTGTGTATTTCTCCCCAGTAACTAGAAGGGGGGGAGGGTCTGAGTCATGGACACTCACCATCCTGCTCAGAACTGTGAAGAGACCAGCTGGACCAGCTCTTCCCCAGCCCTACCTGCTGGAAAACCTTGTTTTCCCCTTCTGGTGGGCATCTGTGAAAAGGGCTTAATGGTGAGACTTTTGTTTATAGTGCCTACAGATCTTCATAGCAGAAGCCAGAAATGTCCTCATTAAATTTTGGAAAGCAACCTTTCTGTAGTCACACTTATATTCGTATAGATGCTTAAGTGCCTATAGGAGCCACCTGAAAAGTTCTGCTTCCTACAACTTTGAAGGGTCTTAGCATGGCTCTGTCAACCAAAGAGTTTTTCCTTCAGCTGCCCTGTATCCTGAAGGTAAGAAGCAGGTGTTACATGTGTGTGATTCTTCAACAACTCAAGTGGGCTGTGGTTCATTCATGAGGATGTCATTTGGAATTCAAAGCATTTTTCCATTTAAGAAAATGTCATAAAAGTTTGCTTTATTTAGCCCAGACAGTAATGTATTTAACTTATAAGGAAATAATACAATGATAGGAATAAACCTTCTTGTGTAACTGCTTTCTTTCTTTTTCTGTTTTTTTCTTTTTGTATTGTTTTTGTTTTTTAAGACAGGGTTTCTCTGTGTATCTTTGAAGCCTGTTATGGAACTAGCTCTTGTAGACCAGGCTGGTCTCAAACTCACAGAGATCTGCCTGCCTCAGTATAACTGCTTTCTTAAGTAGAAAATGACTCATGAATTCTAAATTAGATTGTCAAGAAAGAATCTGACATCACTGGGCTGGTCCTGTGGTAAGCCTGATGAGAGAAAAGCTCTAAGTGCCACTCATGTTATACAGTTATCACTTGCATTAAGCCTTAAAAGATTAAATGCATTTTGTGCCAACATTTTTCTAGCACTATGTCAGCAAGAAACCTGTTCTTACATCATAATTCAATAATTTCCATAACAGACACATACAAGATATATGCAAAATGAAATATTTGATGCCCATTGTGAATTGTTTCATCCATACTGAATTTTCATATTAATTTGCATCTCATTCTTACAATGTTGGTAATTTGACCTAGTCCACTTTGTGTGTGAGGAGATAAGAGTGAAGATGAGTTCAGCTCAACAAGATCGTGGATGGGTGAGTCACAGAAGTACTACTGACACCATGATCTTCTCTGTCCAGAGCTAAACCTTAACATTACACTGCTCTGTGTTGCTTTCTTAATCACTGCAGAGATTCATTTCTCTTTCCATGATTGTAAGACTCTGTTACCAACTAGTGTTTTAAAAAGTCAGATTCTAAAAATAAACCAGACAATTCCATTTGTTTTTTCTCCATTTAAATTTGTTTATAAAGCTGTTACCTTGCTTGGTGAGAGATAGAAAATAAGCTATCACAGTGCATTTTAAAAGATTTTACTTTTTGCTTTAGTAACTGACATTATTTTATAAAGAGAAACATGTATATATTACTCAAGATACCCCGGTTTTGGAGATAGGTGGAGGTACTCTCACATTCTATTATATAGATCCTTCTACTTATTGTAGAAATGAATCAGGGGTATATGCTATTGCTACTTTAGCATATGCACAGTCTCAGTGGTTTGATGTACTCAAATCTTCTCCCAATTCAGAAGGCCCTGGAGGAGTCTGAGGATAGTGTGAAAAGCACTAACTGGACTTAGCAGTTCATGGGACACCTGACCACACATATTATAGGATGAAAGAAGAGAGCAGTAAATGATAATGAGAGAAAAATTCTCCAAGCCATGACTGACCACCTAACCAGAGGGGCCAGACTGAGATTTGGAATGACTGGCTCCTTGCTATGAGCTTTGCTAGTTGGAGATGAAAGCGAAGGTTGTTTTAGGGTGTAAATCTACTGCCTTCTCAGTTAGCTGACTGTGAATAAAGGGGATGTAGAGATGAATTTCTCTCTGATCGTTGAACTCTGTGGTAACAGACACCATGAGCTCACAATTCTACTTATAGAACCCATGAATATCTGAGGCCATAAACAAAGACACTGTGAAAATTGTGCAGTGAAGAAAGTCTTCTAACCGCCTGCTCTTAAAAGAGAAATTAGCCCACACCGTTCTGAATGTTTGTACACCAACTACAATCTGTCCCTGACTTTCCCCAAATTGAGGACACTAAGTGAAGCCTTCCAGAGCCAATTAAGTAGTGATTCCACCAACACCAGTGAGGTTAACAACTAGTGAAAGAAACCCTGACAAATGCTGGGCCCCTTCCATTGTGAAGAAATTGACAGAGCTCCTTACAATGTATTCTGTCAAATGTCTTCCTCCAATGGGCCTTCTACCTATTCTCTTTCTAGATTCTAGTTTGAACAGCCATAGGCTGGGGAACTGCTTTACTCTGTTCATTGCTGAAAATTCAAGTTCTTTCCAAGACTCTGCAGAGGGAAGGCATGTGCTCAGAGGCTTCTAAACTCAGTTTTCATACATACAAGCTAAATGCAATGATCACTTTAAAGTATTCCTCCACTGTGGAAGAGTGTATATCCTACTAGATGTAGATACTGTGCCAAACACAGGCAAAAGAATTATGCAATGTAGTTAATTGGATTTACAATGGGTCTACCTAGGCACACAGAGTGCATTTTCTGTATGAAATAAATTCACAACTGTCTCTGAAACCATGAAGTTAAGAAAGAACTCAATCAACATATCTGCAGAGGAGGATGTCAGCCCTGTGTTGGGCACTGCTCAATCCCAGGAAATTCATGTAGCACAGGCTTAGAATCTCTCTCTCTCTCTCTCTCTCTCTCTCTCTCTCTCTCTCTCTCTCTTTCTCTCTCTCTCTCTGTGTGTGTGTGTGTGTGTGTGTGTGTATTTACATGTCTGGGTATATATGTTTGTGTTTTTATGTGTGCTTATGAATTTGTGTATTTGTATGTATATGTATCTTTGGGTAGTTTCTTTTATGTTCCTATGTTTGTCTTTTTATAGTTGGATATGTGTGTGTGTGTGTGTGTGTGTGTGTGTGTGTGTGTGTGTGTGTGTGTGTGTTTGTCATTTTGTGCTTTGTGTGTCTTTGTGTATGTGTTTGATATTTGAGTTCACAGAAATTTACAGTGGGCAAATCTAAAGTATAAATAGACATTAGGAGAAATCTTACCTACAGGCTAGCAGTTTCTGGCAAAGGAGATTAAAGTAAAGATCTGGATGTTAGTAGAAGTTCTGTGATGTATGAATGACATCTGCATGTGTATAAATATCGCCAAGTCATTGAACTATGGGCTTAAAATGAGAGCATTCTTCCACAGGAAAAGCACAGCTCCACAGAAGTGCCTCAATTTTAAAGAAAGGAATATCTGAAAGGATGTAGAATGCCAGTGCCTCTGGTGAGCCCCTGAGACTGCAGCTTTGGCTAGACTGTAGAAATTGTGCCACAATGGAACTGAGTGCTTCTCACCAGCAAAAGAGACTTCAATAGACATGGATCACAGAGAAAATTGTAAGAAAAATCCCAGCCTGAACAAACTGAAAGGGATCCAAAGAATGGGACCTTCTTTTGTTAATATGGTTTTACTTCTTGTTCATTTGTTTTAGAGTCATATTCCAACTCTCATGCAGAGTTGTGTGTGCTCAACCATATACAGCAGTACCACTCATGGTACAGATGTGACTTTTTGGTTATTACTAAGACAGTTGAGAATTGGCCTGGGTTAAAAAGTATTTGGAAATTCCTTCAAGCTGCACATGGTGACACAGCCTGAAATCCCAGCACTGAGGAGGCTGAATCAAAGGGGATTATAAAGGTGAGGGAAGGTTGGCCATCACTGTAAGCTCCAGAATAACTAGGCTCCTTAGAGGGTAGGAGAGAGAGAGAGAAGAGAGCAGAGCAGAGAATAGGAGAGGGGAAGAGAGAGAGCTGGGAGAGAGAAAGAGAGTGTCAAGTGAGTAAGTAAACTAGCCGGCATATTGGTCAATAAGACTTTTCCATGAGTCTCTTTGGATGGATTCAATCTGTTTGACATATCAAACTAAAGGTGAATAAGGTTTCTGTTTGTTCATTTGTTTGTTTTATGACCAAAGAAGATGTTCTGCTGATTTCAATGGAAATGAGAATGTGTGTCCCAGAGTGCAAATGTTTATATAGAAATATTCATTGCCGGATCCTATTCAGAGCACTTTTTCTATATTTAGTGTCAGCAAAAACACAATGAATGCAAGATTTGGGTATTACTACTCTCCACATTTTCTAACATTCAGAGTGATTAAGTAACATTATAAAATTCTTGTACCTGAGCAGAAGAGGTGGTTTAGAAGTCTTTAATGCTTTTTCAGGAGACGGGTTTGGTTCCTAGATCCCAATTTTGGTGACCTACAGCAGTCTGTAACTCCAGCATCAGGGGAAGCAATGCTGTCTTCTGGATTATGCACTAAATTATACTCACATTAACAAAATTAAACACACACTTACACTCGGCTGAAAATAAAATTAAATCCACAAGGAAACAGACCTAGCGAGTCAATGGAATGCAGAGAAAAGCCTGTGTGAGCATGTGGGTTTGACCTAAACCGAGACTCTGCCACTGCTGCAAGAAGAGGCACTTATCAGGACCTCGTGGAAGACTTGAAATTGTGACACTTTTTAAGGGCTGACTGGTCTGTAAGAGATTTATAAACATGTGGTTTCCAGGCGTCCCTCAGGAGGTATGTGTTTTGAACATGCAGGTTGCAGGAGTCAGATGGACTGTGAGTTTTTGTTCCATTAAGAGATAGATAAGAGTGTGAGAAGTAAGAATGTGACTATGAGGATTTTTTCTGGGTTGAAAAAAATGTGAAAGTGCACACACTGACATATTTTAGAGTTTGGGCAGTTTTGTCTCCAAGGCCTTGGAGGACAGAGAGAAATGGAGAACACTCTGGAGAAGAACAACCTGGGGAAGTTTTACAATGAGCAGAAACTCACATTATTCCCTGTGTTTTGTGCAGCTTTAGAAAGAGAAGATAGAAAGCCACAGAATGTGGCAACAGCTGGCAAGCCTTTTAAGTTGTGCTTGAGTGTATTTTAAGGTCATTGCTTTAAAATTCCAATAGTGAGACTCTCTCTGCTTTCAGTAAATCCTGAAGAGTTCTGAGGGTGACATAACTTTCACAAGAAAAGAAAACCTAGCCAAATATACTTGCACATATTTATGATTTTATATTTGGTGAAGTAGATAGTTAACATTCTCAGAAGTAGAGAAACACTGAGTTTGGAGCTTAGCATCCCAGCATGCTTCACTCCGCATATCCATTATATAGAGAAGACTGTGAGATTCATGTCAGCATCTGAATACCTACTTCAAGTAGGAGACACGATTGTTATTCAGGAGGAGGATCACTCAGAGCTCAAGACTAGAAAGGAACCCTATGTCTACAAAGTAATACATCTAAGCACATGCCTGTGCTAACAAACCCTGAGATGCTGATGGAAGCAACTCTGCCACTACAAAACATACCTGAGGTAAGCAGGTTACCAATGGGAACAGTTAATATTGAGTCACAATTTTGAGACTTTAGTGTGTGACCGACTGATTAGCCTCTTACTTTGGCCTGTGATGGGCAGCACATCATATTACAAAGGAGGCAGTGGAGTAGACTGACATTAAATGGACACTGGGTACAGACAAAGAGAAAGTGAGAGGCCAGCATCCCACAATTCCCCTTGAGGAAGATCCTCCTGTCACCTAAATCATCCAACCAAGCCCCCTGAACATTCCCAACCTTCTCCATCGTGCCAACTGGTATCAATCCTTTAAAATAGTGATATTGGAGGATGGAGGGAAGGCTGAGTGGTTAATGCACTGGATATTCTTATAGATGAGGGCAACCACATGGCCCTCAATTGTTTGTGACTCCAGTACTGGAGGACCTTGTCCCCATGTTGGACTTTTGGGGCACTTCATGCACATGGTACACAGATATACAAGCATGCAAAACAACTATACACATAAAATGCCTTTAAAATAATTTAAAAGATGGCATACTGGTCTTTCAGTGACATCAGTTTCCATCAATGGCAAGGATAGCCCATTCAACTATTGGCAACACTGACATAGTGCTTACTTAACTGTGTCAGCCTGTTTTAAGGTTAATAAGTTCAAATTGGATACATATTTCTCTGTGTTTGGATAATACTTTTGAAATGTTAACTGTAATTAAACTAGGTTTCAATCTTAATATATGATGCTATGAAATGGGAAGTCACAAATGCAAACCTATCATCCAGTTTACTACATCTGCACCTTAAGCCATCAGGATGATCACATAATTCATCTCCTCTTGGTGGCTTGAGAGCCACATCTGCCACCAACGGCTAGTTCCAAACAGTCGTTATGTTCAGAGAGCTTTCTGGCCTTTCAGATGAAGAGAAGTATGACCGTATTTCAAGTAGTGAATGTGTATCAGGCACAACACCAGGAATGGAGTGTACAGTGACAGTTAGGACAGGCTAATCTGACTCCTTTCATGGAATGTGTATTTCTTAGAGGAGAAAATTTAAAAGGCAGACTCACAACATACTGAATACTCAGGAAAGAATAAATCAGAAAATGCTGTGCCTCATACACTAAACCAGAAAAGTCATCTGGAAGATGTGACTCAAAACATGAGTGTGTACAATATATTGTTAATGTCAAATAATTAGCACAGAAGGCATCAGATATAACTGCATTTGGAATGCAGTGTTTTTTGTAGTTTTTCTCTCACCTCTCCCATGTCTGCCCACTCTGAACCCTTCCTTTTCAGTTTCTTTCCCACATCCCGGTCCCATGGTCTCAACCTCCAGTCTTCCTTATACCCACCATACCCTGTATCCACTGTTACTCTCCATGTGTTCAGACTTCAAAGCACACACACACACACACACACACACACACACACACACACACACACACACGCACACACATTTTTAATTTTGTAAGCAAATATATTCTTTCTATTTATCTAATGAGGGATGAAGGAAAAGAAGATATTCTTGAAATTATATTTTAAACTCAACTATGGAGTTTGAGACTGACAAACCCAGAATAAATTAAGAGACTTGTTAGGAGAAAATCAAAATTCAGTTCAAGGATGTAGTCATAAGAACAACATTTACCATTTGCTTTGGGAAGTCACAGTGACTAAAAACTGGCATGCATTGCCTTCAAAATGTGTTCCACAAGTGAGAAAGTAGAGGATGTAGGGAAGTTGTGGTCCCTTAACTAGTCATAAACCACAGATGGTATGTCCAGAGAGACTGAGACTATCTGGCTTATGCTTTGGGAGAGTGGACAGCTTCTATTAAACTCCCTGTCTCTATAATAATGTTTGGCTCACAGTTCTTCTCTAAATACTTAAAAAAGCCAAAGCCTGTTTTATACAAGTCCCATATCTACTTACTATGAAAAATTCTATTTCTCTTGCTAACATCACCATTTTCCAGTAAAATAATATAAAAATTTCCCCCTTAATCTCACCAGAAAACCTTCATTTTTAGCAGGATAAATGAGTGTCACCATCCTCTCTGGATCAATTTACATCTTTCTATTATCAATGCCATGCAGCTTTATCAGGGCACTTGGCTTCTTTCCAGCATGGACAAGGACTCGAAGAGCAGAGAGTTCAAGGACCTGGGATATGGTTATCAGTTTGGAGGACTAGCCAACACCCACTGTAATTACTGTCTTTCAACAAAATTTCGTAAACTTTTCACAGTGAGATGAAGAAAGCTAGAGCTCAGTTGTTCAACACAGTACTGGAATCCACCATGTTTATTTTGTACTCGAGAGAGCAAAGGAAGTAAAATTCTTCCTAAGAGTCAGTTACATGAATTGAAACAGATGCACAAAAACAAAGACATCTTGGAGATGATGGACACATTATCTTGATTATGGTGATAGATTGATTGGTATGTGCACATGTCCAAACATAAAATATTGTACATTAAATATGCACAGCTTTATGTATCAGCTGTGCCTTAAAAATTTTCAAATTATTTAGTAACAGAGAATATAGACATTGGCTGTCAAAGGGATAGTGACAACACTGTGTAAGAATAGTATTTATTTATCTATACATTCTATACTTTAGTCCATCTATCATCTCTATTATCGGTCATTTATGACACAAAAGTAGACTGTAGCTCTTTTGGAAGATGAGGGGACTGTTCAGTGCAGGGGAAAAGCATTAAGTGGAAGTGGTAGGAGCCGTTACTATGTAAGGAGCCGTTACAAGCTGTGCGCATGCGCACTAGGCAACTTTGTAACTTTCCAGACCTTGGTCTCCGCCCCTCCCATGACGTCATATAGTCCGATCAGCTGATGTCATATGGTCCAACGAGCTTCAGCCAGTTAGAGAGTAACAGTCTGAGGTGGCGGTTGCCAGCCTATATAAGGGAGGGGTTTTTGGGTGTTCGGAGTCTCCGCCCTGTAAGCTGATGCTCTCTCTCTCAAGATGCATTAAAGCTTTACTGTAGAAGGATCCTGATTGTGTCCCCGCGTCGTTTTTACTGGCGAGACGGTTAGCGCAGGACATGGAAGAAATATTGTAAAAGTTCATAATACACTAGAATAAAATATTAACATGAAACCCAACACCTTGAACAATGAGAGTATGCTAGTGGAAACATTTTTATGTGTATCAACTATAGAGCTTTTTTGTTGCTTTTGTTTCTGGAAACATGACTTTCTACTCTCTTAATTTTTCTCACAAAATTATAACACTCTAATTTAGAAAACACAGTATCATCTATTTTTACAGAACTTTTCTCTACCAGAAAAAGTGTCAAGTATGGTGACTCCAAGTTCAATTTCAAGATTCAGCATCACATAAGAGTAATTAGATAATGATGGAGATAAAGCTTCTAACTCTGCATTTGAAAGTATTGATTTTGAGTACAGTTTCTCTCTATCTGAGAACTTAAACTCAGGATATGATTTTATGCTTCTAGTGCACAAATGAGTGAACAAACACATGGCAAACCTTGAGTAATAGCAGCAGGTTGTGCTAAATCCAAGTTCAATTTCATGGTGTTATTATTGTTTATGCAATGCTGATAAGGATAGCTGGAGAGAAACTGAACATGGATTAAAGGATGCTGTGTGACACATGCATCTATGTGAATCATAATAAATGAGTGTCACAGACATAAGGCCCAGCCACACAGAAAGAAACAGATTTCTTAAATACAGAACTTCAGACAACAGTGTATAAAAAGCACCTTTACATAATCTCACATCTGGTTCTATTAGGGAACATAGTCTGGAAATTGTGTAATGGGTTACAGGGTATGGTGTCAGCCCTAATCAAATTATAAATGCATGACACTGAGAAAATAAACTAATGCATGGTGGAGCAGTAGAGAAGATCAACATAGTCCCTTGTGTCTTGTACTAAGAAAATGCTTCCTTCCCCCAACAGCAATACAAAATTTTCATCATAGAAATGTCAGCCCATATCATGATTACAGGGGGGTATTTCTTAACTCTAGATGTTTAGCCTGTGCTAGATGCATATTATTATCACTTGTTTTCATAAAACAGAAGCTGTTTTTACTACTGAGAAAGTCACTACCCTTGTCTCTCAACACAAACAGTGAAAGCAGCCTTGTATCCACATCTGCAAGAGGAAGCATGGGTATATCTAGCCGAGACAATTCAGTAGGGCTTTGTTTCCACAGTGACCACTGAAGAAAGAATCTTAGTCAACAGATGTGTTTAGAAAAAAGGTCAATGTCACTATTGTGGGGTTCTGATGTTAGCAGGATGCTGATCCATTGACTGCCTTTACTACATATTACTAAAATTCCTTTAAAGATGAAATTGACGTGTTCTGTGTTCCAGTTTCCTTAATGTTGCTGTGATAAATGTGAGGACCAACTTAGGTGAGGAAAAGTTTGAAAGGTTGATTTAAGATTGCACTTCCAGGTTACAGTGCATCATTGATGGAAGTCAGGACAGGAACTAAAGCAGAGACCACAGAAGAATGTCATTTACTAGCTTGTTCTTTGGCACACTCATTGATTCATGCTTACTAGCATTTTATACACCCCATGCCCTCCTACCTTCGGATTGTACTATGCATCAGTGAAAATTGTACTCACAGACATGGCCACAGCTAAAGTTGATAGACACAATTCTTCAATTGAGGTTCCTCACAGGTGACATTTATGTTGCATCAACCTCATAACTAACCAGGAGAGCAGGTAGCTGAAGTGCACATAGTTGTTGTCTATTATAATCATACATGTTTATATGGAGGAGAAGTGGGTAGAGGAGACCATGTCACAGGGAGTCAATATGGAAATTCTTACTCGGCCAAGGCTACCTGTGAAGGTAGAAAGCTGCTGTAGGCCCATAACCACAGGTAGAAGTTATAGAAGGGAAAGGATGATGAGATGGACATCCTGCCTTTCAACTTCCATAAAAGAAGCAGTCCTCCTGTTACTTATTTTAGCTTCATGACACTTCTGTCTAATTCCAACATAGAACTATAAGACAATGCATTTGCTTGGGGCTTAACATGTAAGCATTGATTTTGAAGTATTCTGTTAATAAGATGCTAATTATACTAACATGTTTTAAATCATGCCAAAATCAATTTTATACTTCTAATTTCAGTATGCTATGAAGTAAAAATAAGTAGATGCAAAAAGTTCAATGAATTTCATTTCACCAACACACCTCTGAAAACTTCTACCAGATCAGTAGAATATTAAGTATAAAAAACAAAACAAAACAAAACCCAAATAAAGAAAGCATACACAAAAAGCAGTGACACTTCTGAAATGCACAAAGATAATAGCACATTTATGCTAATTTAATAAGTACTACATTTTTGATACCGTATTACAGCTAAAGGAAGCTAATGAAATGTGTATGATAGCTATTAGGCCCCTCATATTCACAAGCTAATCACCAAAATGACAGACATTGTGTCGTCACATGGTGTCCTAAATCGATGTGTGTGTGTGTGTGTGTGTGTGTGTGTGTGTGTGTGTGTGTGTGTGTGTGTTTTGGCATGTGTGTGCCATGTGTGCAAATGGAGGTCAGAGAACAACTTTAAGGAGTGAGTTCTCAATTTCCAACTAGATGAAGCAGAGTCTCTCCTTGCTTCTGTTACCCTGTGTGCTCAGCTTACCTGGCCTGGGAGCTTTCAGCCATGTCTCCTGTCTCCATTTCTTATTTCCCCATAGAAACACCAAGATTACAAATGCCTGCCACAACTTCAGGCTTTTCAGATGTGTTTCAGGAGTTAAACTCAGAACATCAGGCTTGTGTGTAGAACAATTTTACCCACTGAGCCAGCTCCCTGTACAGAGCAGATTATGCTCCAGGTCTCTGGTACACAAGGGTCAATGCTTACATAACTCATGAATAATCAGGCCTGGTATTTGGCAAATGTGAAGTGGTTATAAGTAAACACAGGGTAAGTTATTGCTGAAC
Organism: Cricetulus griseus; assembly: GCF_003668045.3. Taxonomy (NCBI): domain Eukaryota; kingdom Metazoa; phylum Chordata; class Mammalia; order Rodentia; family Cricetidae; genus Cricetulus; species Cricetulus griseus. The sequence continues at coordinate 144,496,408 of NC_048596.1, read as the reverse complement.
CAACAAAATTATAAAGCTGTGGGCATGAAAGTGAAGTTTTACTTATATATGAGAGAGAAGTATTTCCAGCATTTCTGTGGGTCTTGCTGAACTACATACACTCTTACATTCTCTGAAGGACAGGAATGCTTCAGCCCCAATAATATCACTCATGAGGAAGCCCTTTCTACTGCCAATAAAAGTTGTTGCTATCTCAAGTTCAAGATTTACTGCAAATATACACAAGAGTACTGGACTTCCACCATGTTCTGCATAGAGACAATACACAAATCTCCAGTTGTTAAAATGCATAAAAGTTATAAAACCACAATAGGATGAAATGAGATGTCCCTAGGTTGGAGGTACCTTAGAGTTGGTGACCCTATTATTTTAAAGTGACTCAGGTGACCACAACTCCTGTCCGGTCTGATGTGTGGCTTGTACTGGCAGGAGAATGCAGATTTTCATGTCTAAAACACGGCAGAGTAGGCCTGTCACATGGTGAGTTTGAGTCCCTGTGAAACAGTGTGAAGCTCACCTGAGAAGAGAGGAACCACAGCAATTCAATTTGAACTTCAAGTATTCCTTATATTTGATTCCTCTCTACTGTTGTTTGCTTAACCCTAGCATTTATGTGAAACCAACCATACTACCAGAATCTGAGGATGGTGCTGGAGAGGCATCTGGCCTCTTTGGAGAGAAAAAATGATTTACATAAGAATCAGGAAAAAGAAAGAATTCCAAAATTCATCACTGATTAAGGTGATTTTTTTAATTTATTACATTTCAGACTTTAAATTTTCTATAAAAAACAAAGCTTAAACAAAAACAGCATAGTTATATCATGTGGTGCAATTAAAACTCAGTCACACAGAAGCTTTTTAATCCTTCATCTAAGAGACAGAAAATGCAGTTAATTTCTGTCTGTAAATGTATTCACATGGTTAGGAATTCTTAGGAAATCTCTCCTTAGTGCCAGAGCAATAATTTAAGCTGAGAGGTAAAAGAGGCACTTGACTTTTGTGAGCTGCCAATTGCAAAGATCAAAGAGTAATATGACAGTGAAGCATAATTTTTCTAAAGAATTATATGAAAGATGATTTGTATCTTTATTTTATTAAGTTAATTATAGCAAGGCCAGGTTGACGAATTAAGAGTTTGCTCAATGAAAAGTCTAAGTGGGTATTTGTGATGTCACATCAGAATTAAAGAATTGATTTGAAAATGGATCAGGAGATATAGTGTGTTCTTTTGTTGTACACATGAGGGCTCTCTCTATGAACATTCTCAAATTAAGAGAAAGTTTTAAGAACTAAAGGTGACATTTCAAGAACAAGATGCCAGAATAAAAGCAATCTACTCACCAACCTGTTACGATAAATCTTTCTGCCAAAAGCCGCCTGAGCCCCACTGCCACATGTGAGCTTTACATCAGACGCCTGCCTGAGTTAGGGCCCAAATGAATACACAGAAACTTGTATTAGGTACAATGCTGCTTGGCCAGAAGGATAATATATAAACTCTAGAAGGATAATATATAAACTCTAGAATTGACAGAGACATCTGCTACCTGGAGCAGGAGCGGAGGGGAAAAAGGGGATGCTTTCTGTTTCTCCTTCTTTAAATATGAGTCTCCTTGCTATGTCACTTCTGCCTGGATCACCACTTCTCTACTACATTTCCCAGAATCCTCTTTGACTCCTAGTCCCCTCTACTTGCTGTCTCATTGGCAAAACAGTATTTTATTTAACAATCAATAAGATAAACATACACAGAAGTACATTCCCCATCATGTCCTCTTTTCTGTCTAAATAAAAGGATAACTTATCTTTTATACTAACTGAAGAAAACTATAACAATAACTATCTGTCTTCAATTCTATCAAAGACCAGAGAAGGATAATATGTAAACTCTAGAATTGACAGAGACATCTGCTACCTGGACAGTCACCCAAAGTTCCTCTGTAAGGTTGGAGCATCCATCTTCAGCCCATAGGCCACTGTGTGTCTGGCACACTTCTCTTTTTCAACAGGAACCCTTCAGTACTGTCTTGTTTTGTAAGTTCAGCAGTCACTTTATTGTGGGTCCTGTATGTCCAGTTTATACAGCAACAAACAGTCCAGGCAAGAGCAGTTTCTTGCCGAAAAGGCTAATCTTGCCATGTTGAAAGCAAACTCCATAACAAGTTTCTTCGATGTCCATCCTCCTTTCTGACATAATTGGTCAGGAGCAGTTGTGTCTCACTGCCAAGAAAAACCCTAAACCATTTTAATGCCATATTTTTGTAGGTCTTTGAAAGGTTTGAAGAATACCTATCCAACTCTAATACATCTCTGTATATCTAGAAAACCTAACTAACCTAATTATAAGTTCTGACTATTATAGGTAAAAGATCTGTATAAACACAATACCTAAACAAGAGGATACATATACATATCACAAAATTGACCTTAAATTTGTATCAATAAAATCTATACCAATGCAAAGTATTCATTCCTATATCCTCTTCCCCTTTTTTCTTTAAAAAAATTGACTATGCTCATTATCATTTATAACTAACCCCATTTAAATGAAAACAAACATTTATAAACAATATTTGGGGATTTGGGTCTCGTTCCTTCTAAACTGCTTCCTGCTGATCAGGAGCGATGTTCATATACCATGGGGATCATGATAAAACATAGAAATCTGACCAAGTCCTTGTTTTTGTAGTCTGTAAGGCTGTATAATCACAGCATCAGGGGGGTCTTGCTTGATCAAACCATATTAGTCTGGAAGGAATCAACATTTTTTGATTTTCTGTGGAAATACAAGCAAAACCTTTATTTCTAAGTAGCCTTCCTTAGACTTAAATTTTGAAGTCAAAGCATTTTTAAAATGTATAAATTGGATTAATTTAGCAGCATTTATAATCAAATGTATTTTAGCAGCAGTATGTCTTTCCTCGGCAATCAAACAATTTAAAGACAACAATATGGCATATAGTATCCAGATTCTCTGTGTATTTTCCATCTTTATGTGGCTTTTTAATTACTTTACTTTTGCTTTTGTTTCTTTTTTTTCTGAGACAGGGTTTCTCTGTGGAAATCTGCCTGCCTCTGCTTCCTTCAGCAAATCCTACCAGTGTTGGCCACCACAACCGGCCTCTCTATTTTCTTCTGTTACTTTTTCTCTCACAAGCCTACATATATTTTTTTAATGTAGTATAAACCTTTAGAGGTTTTCCTTCATCTGGATCTGTCTTCATCATCTTGGGAGTGCCTAGTCTAAACTCTGTAAGTGCTGGGTCAGCGCGAGCATATGGAAGCTTCTCTGATGCCTCTCAGTGGCCTTGATAGGGCAGGCTGTGGCGGCAGGTTTCCCTCTTTGTCTGAGAACCTTGGGGCATGGGGTTATCCTTCTCACTGACACCATTCTGTTACAATAAATCTTTCTGCCAAAAGATGCCTGAGCCCCACTTTTTTTGGGGGGGTGGGGTTATTGTGCATGCTTTATTAAAACGGTACTTGTATTTACAGCATCGCAGAAAGAGTTCCTCCCAAGGTGCTCTCACACATATCAGACTCAGCTATACAGACATTCATACCAAGGCCCCACGCACCCACACCAGTGGTAAGACTCCTAAAATTAGGCAGCTGTAGGGGAAAGCTGTTGATTTTTCAATTTTTCTTGGAAAAGTAAAAAAGCATAGGGGATGCATTTGGCTATCACAATGCTAGCTATGTTTTTGTATTAACACATGACAGTTTATCTTCATAGGAAAATTCATCTCCAGAAGTCAAAGGACACTGCATGGGTAGATACTTAAGAAGAGAAGGTAGCTATAACCATCAAACAAAAGGAGCGTGCTATACAGTAAACTTTACAGCTGTCTCTCAGAGAACTCTATTTCTCTTCATTTCCTAGTTCTATTCAATTAAACCAATGCTGGATTTAGAGGTGGATTTGGCTTTCCTCCCCTAAAATCCAAGCACATTATTTAACTAAACTTTAATGTTTCTGTATTGTATCAAGAAGCCAATTGATGTAATACAGAATAAAAGAAGAATTTGGGGACTTTCTTTGTCTTTTCTTGGATATTTCTCTCAAGGTGTACACCCTCTTGTAATTGTTATGCTCTCATGGTTGCACTCCCCAGCATGTGTACAAACACAAGCAAACATTTCTCTGCTAACTGTTTATGTTTGACTCCCACACAGACAATGAAGACCAGCCTGACAGCAATCCCTGGACACCCTGGAAAGAAAATGGGCCATACCTTCTCAACTGCACTGGATCCAACTTGCTACATTTCAACTGACACTCCCGCCAGAGCTTCGGGTACTGACTTCAATCAAGTTGAGGATTTCAAGCAAGATCTTCAATCAAGCAAATCCCATCCAACATGGACTGGATACAATCCTTTCAAGACTTTCACTATACTAACATTTTTTTTTCCTACAGGACTCCACAAGGCTGTCATTGTCCCATTTCAGTAGGAAGTAACTTGGAGGATGCTATGCCCCCTTTCCCCATTGTTGTCATTTAGGATAGTGTATATACCTAGTTAGGGATATCTTCCTATTGTTTATGGTTGGAATTGGAAGGAGGTGTTCAAGCTTGGACACCTCTTTCAGATGACTTTAGGATTTAGTTAAAATAGATAGTTAGCATGTGACATAAGCAGTTGTTGTATCTTCTTATATTTCACCTTTATGATTATTAATTTTGGATACTTTACACTGTTAAGTTTTAATTCTCTTTTAGACTAAAAGGGGAATTGTAGGGGAACCTGTAGCCATGCCTGCTTAGGGGATGGCTACAGGTATTACCTGACCACGCCTGTGAGGGTGTGGTCATGGTGATGTAGAGTAAGAGTTTCATTTGGCTGAGTTTCGCTTTCAGTTCATTTTCACCCCTCTCGGCTAGGTTGCTCTGTAAGTAAGGCTTTTCCCTATTAAATACCCTTATATTTCTACTTGGCTCTGTATTGGTAATTTCCCACTATACCAACCATTTCTCTGTTCTGTGCAAATCACAGATCAGGTTGTTTTGAAATAGACTCATTTAATAGCACAAGATCACAAGCATGACTGTAGTGTTAGATGTGGGAAGCCAGGTTCTAGGACACTGCATCTTTGAAGAGATACAGTGGAAACGAAGTCCTTAACATATTTTGGAGGAAGAATTCACATTATAAGAAATCGGGGAGATCCTTCTATGTATATGTTTGTCTTATTGGTTGATAAATAAAGTACTGTTTGGCCAATAGGGAAGCAAGATGGGACTAGGAGTCCAGGAGGATTCTGGGAAATGTAAGAAAGAGAAGTCTTGCGATCCAGGCAGGAAGTGACATAGCAGGCAGACTCAGAATATAAGCAGGTACAAGCAGGATATCTCTCTTTTCCTCCTCCTCTCTTTTCTGTGGGGTCGCCATGTGATCACCAGCAAGAAAGGATGCATGCCATTGGCATCCTCTAAAATATGTCTTTATAAAATAGATGATATTTTGTTAGATTAGATTAGATTAGTTTATAAAAAAGGTGATTAGATTAATGATTATGGTTGATACTTAAGACAGAGCTAGCAAGTAAGAAATCCTAGTCATTGGCAGGCAGCATTGTACCTAATGTCTCTGTGTGTTACTTTGGTTGCCATGTGGCCTCGGGGAACTCAGCCAGTTGGTGGAAAATTTATAATTACAAGAAGAGGTGTAATAAATGTGATAATTAGCAGAAATTGTGTTTTTCTACAAACAGTAGAGAAATTGACATATCCAGTCATGGTTAGAAAGATACACACATGATGGAGATAGATAGATAGATGTATGGATGGATGTATGGATGGATAGATAGATAGATAGATAGATAGACATAATAGAGAGATAGATATAGATAGGTGGAAAGACGTAATAGACTGATGATAAGCAGATAGAGATATGATAATTGGCAGGAGATAAATGGTAAGTAGATACAAAAGTAGAAACATGATAGATAATAGTTAATAAAAAAGAGATAGTGATAGATAAATAGATGATACATGGCTAATAGATGATGGATTAATAGATACACAGATGAGCAAAATGTGATAAGAATTTTCTGACACAGGAAGTAATATTTCTTCTGACCCCTCTTAGAAAGTAACAAGAGTATAGTAGAGTCAAACAATGCATCCTTGCAGTAGTCTTGTGGTTCTGGCATTAAAAAGACTAAAATAGCTTTGCTGCTCCAAAGATGCTGTCATCAGAACTTCTCTCCTCAGGATATTCTAGGAGGCAGTGTTTATGTGACTCTTTCAGAATATAATTGCATCTGATCTTTCCAAGTCACCCAGTATAATGTCCTCATCTCATATTCTTTGTGGTAAATATATCTCACCAGTTTCTTCTACTCTGAGATGTCACTGATCTCAATAACTAAGAAGTAAACAGCTGAGAGGATTCTTTTTTATCTTTTATTTATATTTTTTCCATTTTTTTGAATTAGAAACAAGAATATTTTACATGTCAATCCCAGTTCCCTCTCCCTCCCCTCAACCCCTACCACCCCCCCAATTAAAACCCTATCTATCACATAACCTTTCTGCTCCCCAGGCAGGGTGAGGTCTTCCATCGGGGGTCTTCAGGGTCTGTCATATTCTTTGGGATAGGGCCTAGGCCCACCCCTGTGTATCTTGGCTCAGGGAGTATCCCTCTATGTGGAATGGATTCCCAAAGTCCACACCTATGCTAGTGGTAAGTACTGAACTACTACAGAAGGTTCCATAGATTTCCTAGGACTCCTCACTGATACCCACCTTCCTGAGATCTGGATTAGTCACCTTCTGGTTTTCCAACTATCAGTCTGGGGACCAAGAGCTCCCTATTGTTAAGGTCCACTGTTTCTGTGGGTTTCACCAGCCTGGTCTGGACTGATTTACTCATCACTAGTCCTTCTCTTCAACTGGATTCCAGTTCAGTGCATTGATTAGCTATGGATGTCTGCTTCTACTTCACAAGCTGGTGGATGAAGGCCGTAGGATGGAATATAAGTCAATCATCAATCTCATTATCAGGGGATGGCATTTAAGGTAGCCTCTCCTCTGTTGCTTAGATTGTTAGTTGGTGTCATCTTTGTAGCTCCCCAAACCCACATCTGACAGAGGGCTGATTTCTAAAACATACAAAGAACTCAAGAAGCTAGTCTCCAAAATACCAAGCAATCCAATTAAAGTAGGGTACAGAACTTAATAGAGAATTCTCAATAGAGGAACCTAAAATGGCTGAAGGACACATAAGAATGTGTTCAACATCCTTTGCAATCAGGGAAATGCAAATCAAAACAACTCTGAGATACCATCTTACTCCCCTCAGAATGGCTAAAATCAGAAACACCAATGACAGTTTGTGCTGGAGAGGATGTGGAGAAAGGGGAACACTCCTCCACTGCTGGTGGGAGTGCCAGCTTGTACAGCCACTTTGGAAATCAGTATGGTGACATCTCAGGAAATGGGAATCAGTCTACCACAAGATCCAGCAATCCCACACTTAGGCATATACCCAAAAGAAGCACATTCATACAACAAGAATATCTGTTCAGTGATGTTCATAGCAGCACTATTTGTAATAGCCAGAATCTGGAAGCAACCCAGATGCCCCTCAATTGAAGAGTGGATAGAGAAAATGTGGTACATTTACACAATGAAGTACTACTCAGTGGGGAAAAAAACAATGGAATCTTGAAATTTGCAGACAAATGGATGGAACTGGATGAAACCATTCTGAGCGAGGTTAACCCAATCAGAAAAAGACAAACAGGGTATGTACTCACTCATATATGGATGTTAGACATAGGGCAAAAGATTAGCAGCCCACAATCCACACCATGAGTGAAGCCAGCTAACAAGGAGTACTCCAAAAGAGACAGACATGGTCCCCAGGAAAAGGGGAAATGGACGAGATCTCCTGAGCAAATTGGGTGTGGGCGTGGTGGGAGAGGGAGCTAGAAGAATGAGAAGGAGAGAAGAGGAGAGGTGAGGAGGAGTAAGGGAGCAGAAAGGTTGAGTCAGAGGGAGAATAGAAGAAAACAAGATAAGAGATACCATAATAGAGGGAGACATTTTAGGTTTAAAGAGAGGATTCTTCTACCCATCGAAACATTCCCATATGTGAAAGTTAGTATGTATCCCTGAATGACTTAAATTGTAATATCAAATTCATTTAATAAGTTATTATTTGATAAAGAAAAATGCCTCACAAGAAAAATAATGATAATATCTCAATATATTCACTACTCAAGTCAATTAATATTAGCTATGAGTAAGATTTCTACTTAAAATTTAATACTGTGAACTCTGGTATTCCTCAAGAGTTATCTTTTAATTTTATTACTTATATTCTCCTAGGCCACGAAATTTTAATTGAATATTATAACATTAAATTTTTCAATAGATCTCATGCAGTAGATGGGATGAGGCTAACATACATCGAAGTTCATGAACAATAGGTGAGCATGCACAGGAGCATGTTGGTGTTGTCCACCTTGGTCTGCATAGCTCCCAATTGCAGTTTGCAGTGTTTTGTCTCACCAATGTAGAGTTTTAGGTGTATAAATATTGTCTCAACAATGTATAAGTGAAAAAATACCAGGGCATGACAATGGAAGAAGGATTCTAAATTACATATGCAAAGAAAACAAGAAAGGATAAAGTACTCAGCCTTTATATTCGGAATAACAGTTGAACACTGTTGAGTTTAGAGGGTCTGTGGTTCACCTGCATGGGGAGTAAATCATGCTGATACCACTAGAGGGCACTAAACCAAGAGAAGGGAATGGTAATGGGAAACAGACTTGGTTTGGTTTTTAATAAAACAAATAGGAAAAAATAGTTTGTAACCATTGAACAGGATCTGAATAATTGATAACTACACATCTAGATATCTAAATATGTGGGCACAGGAAATCACGCTTGTTTACAGTGATCATTGGGAAAGTGTTTTCTGTGACAATCAATGCTCCATGGTGAGCACCAGAGACTGAACTCTATTGACAGGCATTCACCCAGAGCGGTTTATCTAAAGAGCTAGATAGATAATGCTGAATTTGTACAGATAACACATGATTTATCCAAGAGGGACTGCATTTGTTTGGAGACAGAGAGAGAGAGAGAGAGAGAGAGAGAGAGAGAGAGAGAGAATTTAGGGATAAGTCTGCTAATCCAGTGCTGATAGCTTGGAATATCAGATATAGTTGACGGTCCCAGGTAGCATCAGCAGTAAGAAGAAGTTATCAGACTGTGCTCTTAGTTTAGTGTTCTGTATATGTGCTACTATGGCTCCTGAACCTCTTAGGACAATGCTTTCATAAATTACTAGTAAAGACTACATTGTGTTCTTGCATTTTCAATTCTTGTTCTGAGATTAGAAGGACAAATACTGTCTCACAAGTGGTGAGTTTCAGAATAATTCTTGGCATATTCAGACCTGCACTTCAGTGAATTTATCCTGATTTAACCATCCTATTATTTAATAAGAATATGATTGATTTCTTTTATATCCAAATAGTAATGTCATTAATGTTTAAATGACATAGTCATCCAATTAATATCACTGTCTGTGCCACCCAGGATGTGCTGAATGCTTCTGGGAATTATACTGTAGATTGTACCTACTTACTAAATGGTGGATAGTAATGAGGACAAATATTGTTACTTATAAAAATTTCTGCTAACATCTAAAAGGTAATGAAAACATTTGAAGAAAGGAAAATAGAACTCTGAGAAAAGGAAGTCATGTATATTATGAAGTCCTCGGTACAGAACTATGAAAAACTTGTACATGAAATATAAGTTGAACTACAGAAAGTAGGGCATCAATGTCATAGACACCGTATGCAACATCACTGACCTCCCCCATAAGCGAAGACCTAAAAACAATTCAGTGGCCTTCCTTGTAAGAATCCCACTTTATCTGTGTTCTCAAAACTTACATAGTCTGTTTTTTTTTTTCTCATTCTGAAAAACACATGTGAACCATTGGGTGTTTTCACTGACACAATATAATTGTTTTAAGTACATCCTTCTTTCACATAGATTGTCTCCACAAGGTTTAGACTATGGATAAAAGAAGGGAGTTATAGCATGCAGTCACTAAGTCCCAGCATGTGTCAGGAGGCCTCTCTGAATGGAGGCCTAGTAGAAAGGTCATTGTGTGATGCTATGAAGTTGAAGCCTGGAGTCATGGTCATACTTGAAATATCTAAGTTCACATCTCAACATTTGACCTCTGGCCTTTTATACACAACATGGTTTGCAAACCTATAGGTTTTCAAGAAACACAACACTAGCCAATTAATGTGCAGGTCTAATATTAGACCTTACCCTCAAACACCAAGCAAGTGTTGGGAAGATACATATTTCTCAAATGTGGATCCAGGCATAGTAACACATGCTTTTAATCCCAACATTCAGGAGGCTGAGGCAGGAGGGCTGTTGTGTGTGAAGCCAACCTGGGATCCACACTGGGTTTAAGTCCAACAGGCTTCATAGCAAGGCCTTGACTCAGAACAGGTGAGCAAACAAACACTCCCTCTCAAAAAAATTATTGCTAGATGCTGTAAATTTTTTTCAGCATGTTGAACATAACAATGGGATGGATAACAAAGTTTGAGATGACCTTCCTTTGCAAAATCATCTACCAAATCCCCACTGTATGCTACTGACTGTGTGCAAAATTCATTCCATCCTCAGTGAGAACACTCATAGAAAGCTAAGCAGGAAGTGAAGTTAAAAGAAACTGTCGGAGCTGGGCATAGTTGGAGAATATGAATTTCCAAGATTACAAAATTCAGAGAAGACACAGGACTATCATAAGTCAATTTAGAACTGGGCAGAGGTGGCACATGCCTTTAACAGTTGTACTGAGGAGACAAAGGCAGGCAGATCTCTGTGAGTTTCAGGCTTACCTGCTCTATAAATGGAGTTCAAGGACAGGCTCCAAGCTACACAGATAAACTGTTTCAAAGAACCTGAATAAATAAACAAATAAAGAAGACAAGTCTGCTTGGGATTAATAATAGATGGAGGTACTATTTAGTAAGGAAAAGTGGAAAACTGGAGGCCTTTTGTATACTTTTGTTTACCACAACATAAGGAATACTGCCCCAAAGATGAAGCTAGCCAATAGTAAAAGACACATGTCTTTGTATATGAGTATGACTGTAATATTTGGAGATGCTCATGCACAAACAAAATGATTCTTTTAGTGGTTATTGTTTGTCTTAGGGTTTCCTATTGCTGTGAAGAGACAACATGACCGTGGCAATTCTTATAAGGAAACCATCCAATTGAAGTGGCTTGCTTAGAGTTTCAGACATTCAGTCACTTAGCATTATGGCAGGGAGCATGGAGGTATGCAAGCAGACATGGTGTTGGAGGAGCTGAGCATAGTAAATCTTGCAGGCACAGGAAGTAAAACAAACACACCAGGCAGCATTCTGAGCATAGGGAACCTCACAGTGACATACTTCTTCTCTCTAGGCCACCCCACTCAAACAAAGCCACACCTACAAATAGTGCCACTCCCTAAGTGGGCCAAATATATTCAAACTACCACAGTGTTAGTTATGAACTTGACAATGTCTAGTATCACCTGGGTGATGGGCATGCCAGTGGGAAATTATCTTGACTACTTTAAGTGATCTAGGAAGAGGGGTTCACTGTGGGTGGCACTGTTCCCCGAAATGGATTCTGGACTATAGATAGGGAGAAAGTGAGCTGAACAGTGGTTTAAGTCTCTCTCTCTGTTTTCTGACTGTGGTGCAATGGGACCAGCACCCTCATGCTCCTGTTGTGACTTTCCCTCAGGCAACACTCCTAGCCACAGTTGTTGAGAGCTGGTTTGGAACTCCTAGTATAGCTGCCTGGAGCCCTTTGTGCCCCAGTTAGAATACAGAGACCTGGATGAGGGGGATCTCCTTGCTATCAAAATTTAAGCACATATCCTTGAAGTCAATAATCATTCTGATCACCTACTTTCTCTAGTTTAATTTTATTTTCCATCATTTCCATTTGTAGTGTTGTCTACTGACCCACTACACTCAGTGCCCTGTCTCCTAAGGTCAAAGGAAGTCTAGCACTGAAGTCATTTCAGAATTATGAATATAATCAAATTTGAAGCTGGATAAGAATGACATATTCCATGTTTGAACAAAGAGTCAAATTAGATTGCTTTCTCTCTCTCTTTCTCTCTATCTCTCATACATAGATATAGATAAACAAACACACTAAGTTGGTCAGATATGCAGGGTGGGGAAGAGGCACACACACACACACACACACACACACACACACACACACACACACACACACACACACACACACACAGTATACAGTTCTGTGCTGGTCACTTTTTAATGTCAACTTGATACAGGCTAGAGCTACCTGGGAGCAAGAACAACTGAGAAAATGGCCCCACCAGATTGGCTTCTTGGCAATCCCATGGAGCATTTTCTTAATGATTAATATTGGGGGGGGGCACATTCCACAGGGAATGTTGCCTTCCCTGGGCTACTGGTCCTGGGTTCTATAAGAAAGCAGGCTACACCAGCCATGTGAAGCAAACCAGTAAGCATCCTCCTCCATGTTTTCTACATCAGTTCCCGCCTTGAGTTCCTGCATTAAATTCCCTCAATGATGGGCTCTAAATTATAAGATGAAATCAACCCTTTCTTCTACAATTTTGTTTTGGGTAGTGGTTTATCACAGCAATTGAATCCCTAACAATGCTGTTCCTACTATAATGCAAATTTTCTTTGATCCCTAATCAGTTCAGACTCTGGGACATTCTTGGCTTTTTGTTCCTGTTGTTTCCATGAGCATTCATTTTACTATCATTCAGGCTTTAATATCCCTCTTTCTTTATTTTACTTAACTTTCTCCATGCCTGAACCCCAGTGAAACTCTCCCTGCACACTTGGACATTCGGCAACCAGTGGTGACTGGTCAGTTTCCATGAGCCTTGACTATAAACCTAACCATTTAGTGGAGACCTGTGAGCAACAATAAATGTGTTGACTTTACATTCAAGCATTTTTCTCAGACTCAGAAAGAAACTTGATGGCTGCAAAACTCTCTCAGCTGCCATAAGCAGAAATCCAACAACTGCAATCAATAGGAGAAGAAAACAAGCTGTTAGGGACTTCTTCTGGCTTCTATGTGCATTGATCTAATATGGAAACAGCTCATTGGGTATTTAAGATCAGTCCCATAAGGGTCCTATGTTTACAGCCTAAAACTATGTCTGACAGAAAGGCATGTCCCCATAAAGGAAGTGTATGGCTGCCAGAATTTTAGGATTCATTATTTGAAATCAATTGACAGATATCTTTATTATATAAGTTTACATTTCTCTACTTGAGATCATATGTGTGATCGTTGACAGGCATGGAAACATCTCAAATCAGCTAAATCTGCATTATAATAAACACAACACCTAAATTTACACCAGCTCTGCTGACACCCCAAATGATTGGGGTGTTTGCTCTTTGTTTTAAGTAGATTTCAAGTACAGGAAATTACCCTGTTTTTAAATAATGGGCCACCTTAATAACTTAAATGTATATATGTTCCATTTCCATAAGTGCATTTTCATACTCTGGAATGCGTCTAAGAATGTGGAGCTTTATATTTAAGAGTTCAGTTGTTCCTGGCCCACACTTGCTATTGCTTTGGTGGATCATGCTGGACTAAGGCCATATTTTCTATGGGGTTGTCAAGGCAAGAATTTTCTCATCTGATGTTGAATAAAATGACTGTCAATGTCTCTCATGTTTGAGAGCAAGCCCACTAATGTCAAAGCAAGTGTGATGGACTGAGATTAACTCCTGACTCTGAGTCAATGGAGTGAACAATCTTAGGATAAATGACACTTAGAGAACACAGTCTTAGAGTGGTGATCTCTGACATGGGAAGAGTGTGAGAGCAGAAATCATTTGCAACCTGTGGTATTGTGTTATTTGTAATAATTCAAGAGACAAAATTCTCAGGTTTCTTGCAACAGAAATCCTGTTTTTAATTTATAAAACTTTCAAAAGAGATAGCCTCTGTTTTCTGCATTTGCATGAAATGCTTTATGGATTTCATTGTGGTTGTGTTGTTTAACCTAATGTGATATCTCTGTCACTGTGGAGAACAAGAACATTTTCATATTTGTCCAGTATGGATTTAAGTGAAGCACCATCCATCATCACTCCTTCCCTCATCTTGTTACGCTCTTTAAATATTCAGTAAAACTCGTGTCTAAACCACAAGGATGGAAACATAATTGGAAGTTAGTAAAAAGGGGGAATGAAGCAGGCTGGAGTTTGGGAAAACATTTAGAACAAGTGGACTGATCTCACTGTGTTGGATGGGGGAGATAAAGAAAAGAAACTTGGGGAGGGGGCACTTGTCCCACCTCTGGAAACACCACGTTATTTTTCTGTCATTTCCTTCTTAATTATGCAGTCTTTAATACAATGGGACAACAAGTATCATTCTCTTGGTGTGTGATTTTAACCATTCCTTCTCCACACCAAGTACATTCATCCATCCCTCACAATGATTGTTGCCAATTTTTTTCTAGGCACTAAGAACACAGCCATGAAATACAGACACCATGCACAGAAAGCTTGAGTTCAGTAAGCAAATATAGTAACAACTCAGGAAGAGATATAATGATCATGGTGGGTAAGGAATAGGAGGGAGGTTGCTGGCCCTACAGCTTGTACAGTGATGTACACCAGTGGGCCCTATGCTTAAGGGAAGAGGATGGTGGTGGGGACAGATGGTTTAACAAATGTTGACAGGACTGTATTGTTTTCCATGAGGTGAACAAAATTAACATTTAAAATCAACAGCTGCCATTAATGTAAGCTGAACTTTCCCACATCAACTAAATAGTCACTTTAGTATCTATCTATAACATAGTGTCTAAGGGATGAATATATACTTCCTGAAATCTCTCATTTCTTCAACTAATTTGTAGCTACACCAAGAATTGAGGTAAAGAAAAAATAGATCTTAAATCTTTCTGTTACCAAGTATAGGCAAAAATATTAGCACAAATATAGTTAGCATACTGCATACTTAGATTTAAATTTCGAAGAAATAATAACTGCCCTCACATAAATATTTTCAAAATATAACACTACTGAAAACCTCTACACCTAAAAGGTATGACTTGTTTATGTGCAATTCAAAGCTTGGCAGGCCTCCAGCTGTTACAATACGAGCAAAAGGAAGCAGCAGGTTAATAAAATATCCACTATTTGGCATGGGGAGCAGGGTGTCCAGGACTTCTCTGCACAGATGGTACAGTCAGGAGAAGATGCACATGTGCAGAACAACCACTGGGGATAGGCCTGCCTTTACATGTCGGTCCAAGGCGGGTCTAGAGGACAGCCTTGTAGACTGAGCAGCTGCTAGGAAGGTGCACCTTCAGACCCGGTGTATTACAAACGCCGCCTGGAGTTGATCTGGGTGAGGTTGGCTCCTCAGAAGGCTCTGCGATGGCGGAGTGGACTCCTTGCAGGAGCACAGCTCCAATGAGATGCTGTGGTCCCTGACCAGCATCTGGATCTTCGCAGGGACCTGTTTTCTCATCCTCTGCAACTGTGTGATGCAGAGACCAGGTCGCCCCAGGAGCTCTGCGCATGCGTACTTAGGTGTGGGCAGGTACTTGGGGAAAAGACGGTTGGGAGTGTAGGAATTCTGGCCTCCGAGGCCCTGATATCTAGGTTTCAGTGCGCTGTCAGCTGCCTTCTCTGCCTCTCAGTGGGGTCAGTGCTGTCTGGCCAACCCAGCAGGAGGAGAAAACCGCCACTTAGTCCCAACTCAGAGGCAGCTGATCACGACCCACATTCCCCTCATGGGACAACGATAAGGCCCACCCAGAAAAACTTCAGTGAAGTGCAGCTCAGCTTTTCATAACCGTAAGACTCCCCTGGCATCTGGTTAAAATTAGATTTAGAAACGTTAGGGCCCAGCCTGACATTCGTGTGCAGAGCATGACTCCCCACACCAAGGCTTTGCGGTTATTCTGACAGCCTGTATTTCCCAAATCAGCTGTTTGCCCGCGACCCCAGCACATGCCTCCTTTCTTTTAGATGGGGCAGTTGGCAGTTATCTATAGGTTCTGTCTGCCGGGCTGTGTAGACCGGGGACATTTCCTTTTCTCGTTTTCATTCTTTTCTTTCTCCTCCTCCTCCCTCCTCTTCTTTTTCTATCCGTTTCTATTTCTCTCCTCTCCTCATGGATTATCCTTGAACACATTACGTTTATGTGAACAAATGCTGCCATTTACTTTGGTAAACTTACCGAAACTTTTATTTGAAGTAGCTCTGCTTCGAAATAGTATTTCTATTTCTATAGATGTGTGAGAAAATTACCCCCACATTATCGACTTACAATTTTTTAGTTTTTCCATTTTCAATAATTTTCACAGTTAGTTTCAGATTTTGATGAGATTCATGGAACTACAAAGAACAATTAACACCAGCTCATCTCAGGTGTAAGGTTACTAATCTCCATGGCCTTCAGGTTTGCCTCAGCTTCACCAATCCGCTATTTCTTCCTAACTACTCATCTCTGACCCCCCCATTCTTAAAGAATTTACATTAGAAATCTGTAAATATTAAGTTATCCTCTGCCACTTTAAGATATTGTCCTCCTAGACTCCTTATGCCTGATGATTATAAGTAGTTGCCCGAGCATGCACTAGTCCTCGGGAGTTTTTGACTTGGAAGGCATATAATTATGATCAATATGAACTTCTGGCTGAGAGAAATCACAACTCAGGTGTACCACTGAACATGAATATGTTACATGGGGAAGGCACATCATCTGCTGTGTACATCATCTCTAGGGAACACCTTAACCAAGCCTGCTAGGTGCTGGCTACAGGTATGCCTGAGTGAGGGGCGCAAAGGTGGGTGGCCCTTCTTCCATTTTATCTTTGGCTTGCTGGTGCCCTGCCGGCTGGCTAGGTCACTCTGTAAGAAAGGCTTTTCCCTAATAAATACCCTTATATTTTTACCTAACTCCTATTGGTAATCACCCCCCCACACACATTAATCACTTGCTGAGCAGGCACCTGGGCCTCCTCAGTAATTTGACCAAGTCCATCAATGTGCTCTCTAAGCTTGGGAGGCTGTGCCCTCTTTGGGTCACAAATTTCAACGATTTAAGACAAGAACCGACTGAGACTCTTACTAAGTTTATGGCTAGAGTACGACGTTCCATAGAATGGAAAGTGCAGCGTGCTGAGCTGGCTGGAATACTGTGATGCCAGCTTGTTTGTGATGAATCCACAGCAGAGATACAGAGGGTGCTAGTTCTGAAAAAGAATTTTTCCCCCATGCCAGGTTCCTGGCATGTCACGAAATAGGGACTCAGACATATGCTGGCAATGTGTTTGCAGAGGATCTTGCAGCAGCCCTAAAGTCTAATGCCCCATGTTGGTAAAGGAAAGCTGGCGTTGTACAGCCCTCACATATTATCTGAGAGCTGCATCTGTTTGAATCCAGACTAAAAGTCATTTGTGTATTGTGTGGGTCCTTCAAGGCCTTTAAAAAAATTGTCTCATGAAAAAATTAACATGTCATGGAGATCTCATCATACCTGAGGCAAAACTGTAGTGGAAAAAGCACATAAATGACTCAGAGAATATTGTGCTAAATACAGATTGGGGGATCTGGATCTGAATAAGGGTCACCCTCAAATTATTATGAATATAACAGCATATTTGCTTAATATTATAAAATATTTTATTAAAATAATATTTTTCACATATTTACACAAAATAAATATCAAAAATTTTCACAAGACTCTATCTGCAAACAGATGCTGGCTGCCAAAAGTATCTACATAATGCTCTCTTACCAACTCTCTGTGCACTAACACATGCCCTGAATTTGAAAAAAATGGTGGTTTAACATGTTTGATGTGAGTAAACTCTGCTTCCCCCCCAATGCTGAATGTCTTGGCTTTGATGACTTGCATTAAGTAGATAAAAATGCTTCTATTACGTTTCATGGACAGCCTTAGCCTGGAACCTCCCTGCTGAAATGAGAGGTGGGTGCACTCAGGACACCTGGGCAGGTGGTCATCATTTCTCACAGTTCAACCATCACATTTCTCTGTGTCCTAGGGACAGAATACAAGAACAGCAGAGTCAGGCTTTCATGTCCTTACTCAAGGAGACAGAAGATTGTTGGTGAGTTGAATGTAGAGAATGGAAAAAATTCATTTTCCTGTGTATTTCAAGTTAAACATTCTAGGGATTGACTACAAAAAAATGAGGTATAGCAGCATTTTAATGCGTATGCTAGAATTAATTTGTTAATATATTAGAGATTGTATTTTTATCAAATATTTTATATTAATATTTCAGAGACATCCTTGTTAGAACATTATAATAGGTTTTAGGGAAAAATTGATTTGAAGTCAAGAGTAAAAACTGAATTGTGTTCTTTAGTATTAAATTAGCTTATTGTCAGCCATTATTTTAAAAATGTTTTATAGGACAGATTATTTTGGCACAGACAAGCGTAGACAGATACA
Source organism: Cricetulus griseus (assembly GCF_003668045.3). Classification (NCBI taxonomy): domain Eukaryota; kingdom Metazoa; phylum Chordata; class Mammalia; order Rodentia; family Cricetidae; genus Cricetulus; species Cricetulus griseus. The sequence continues at coordinate 144,477,874 of NC_048596.1, read as the reverse complement.
AAGTAAACATATTGAAAGCACCTATTAAGTGAGCAAATTAGAATATACATTTATCTTGATGTCAACTTGGATATTGGTATGATATTTGATTCAGTTTACTTGGAAAGGTGAGCCACAGTAACCTTTCAGGAAAAAAAATAAGATATTTCCTCCCATCTCATCAATGAACTAATTAATGAATTCTTGCCACAGAAATAATACAAAACCATTCTTGGAAGAAATAGCCAATTACTGCACACAATTACTTTGCAACATGGCACTCTGGTTATTTTTTTATCTTGACTTAAAGCAATGTGCTACCCAGTAGCCATGTATAGAGTGCAGGGAAAAAATAGGCAGAGTGTTTTGATTAGGGAAGAGTCCAGGAGCCACTGTGACTAGAGTCTCCTATATGAGCCTGTTCCTTGGGTGTTAGTACAGGGAAAAGAAACTCTGTGACATCATTACTCTTTGTTTGTGGAAGCAGTACAAAGACATTGCAGAGACCTTTCCAGATGCCACACTGGAGTGACTTCCCACTGTTAACTCAGTGTCTTGGGCTAATATGTCACACTGAATGTGTCAGTCTTACACATTATTATGAAATGAAATCCACATTTCACTTACATGCACACCCCTTTCTTTTTACAGGTGAAAGTGAATGCAGCCTTCACTACCACAAACCATGTGCTTGAGTTTACCTCATCTGTAGAAACCATAGAAGTGAGCACATCAGAGAGTAGTTGATGAGCCTTTCCATTGGAAAGCCAATTTGTAATGACAGTGTTTCCCCTGCAGGTGAGGATGCAATGTCATCTCTGATGGCTTCTGGGGATCCCACCAAGAATTCTCCATGATACTTTGTCCTCATGTCATTGCCAATGCTGTGAACATACTTCACAGCTGATTTAAATGAGGTCTCTGTGAGTGGTATATTAAACCTCTTCAATTTGCTCTGAGGAAACATCATTTTCCTTCCTGATTCTCTGGTTGTTCTGGTTTTTTAGTGTACAAATAGTATGTTGTAGGCTTCCTAGCTTTTATGATTATGTGGTCGATTCTTTTAATAATGTACAATGCCCATTATGAAAAGTAATTATGTGTGCTTAATTTTAGATGTCTGTATATGATGTGTATGTCTTTGTTGGAGCATATATTTGCCAATAGGAGTATGTGATCGCATGTTTATTTGGATGTGTATATTAATGTCTGTTTTGCATTTGCTTATGTGTGTTTGTATGAGTGTGTGTGTTCATGTGCATGAATGTATATGTACATATTGGCATGTATGTGTGTGCATGTTGTGTGTTCATGTGTGTGGATGTCCATGAGCATATTTGTGACCCTTTGTGTACTTGTGTGTATGTTTGCTGTGTGTTAATATGGGTATATGTGTACACTTATGTATGCTTGTACCTGTGTCCACACAAGTATGTGTGTGTGTGTGTGTGTGTGTGTGTGTGTGTGTGTGTGCATTCCTCAGTAAATCTAGACTGAAATACCAATATAGAAACAATCTACTGAATTTCTGACTATTTCAGAGTGACTCTTCACTTGCAGTCTTGGTGGATTCATTTTATTTCCTGGAGGATTTTTATTGTGTTGGGTGTACTTTCCTCATCGACAATAATATTTGAGTTTCATGTTTTCTTTCCCTAATCTATATATTACAGCATTTATTCTTTTCTTGTCCTGGGTTTGTATTTCAGCACTAACAGAAGAGGAGGGAGTGGCAAGGGAGGACATTCTTTCCTTGCCCACTCTGAAGCATGCCATTGATTATAAGTTTTTATAACCAAATTTCTCCTTTCAAGGTAGCTGAGAGTTTTACCTGGAGTGCATGTTGAGTTTCATCAAGTACCTTTCTGGATCAGTTCATAAGATCATCAGTCATCTTCCTGCTACCTTGAGGCCCTGGCACAGCATTTGCCCCTGACATAGCCTTGTGCTGCAGGAGGATCTGCTTATGCTTTCTCTTTTCTTTTCCAGAACCGAGAGCATCTTCCAGATCCTGACTGTGAGAACCATCCAGGATGGTTGTGTTTGATGGAATGAGGTCAGCAGTATAGCAGCAATTCTAGCACAGCCTCCTACAGGTTTCTGGCCCTAGTAGCTTCTACTTCAAGTAAGCAGATTGGTGTTATGTCTCTATGGGTGGAGCTGTCTTTGCATTCAGATGTAACTCACTGTATGAGCTCAAGTTCTCTCCTGTCTTAGAGAAAAACACTTCACAGGATTTTCTGGTTACTAATGACAAACTTATTCCAAGCTTCACACAACTTGTAGATGAATCAAGTCTTCCCCTTTAGGTCCCTATACATTGTTTTACCATAGTGAGACTACAAATGCCTTTATCTAGGGAATACTTTAGGAGAACATGTTGTTGCTAAAATTAAATAGGAGAACCACCTTTCACATGGAAACATGGAAATGACTGAGCTTTAAACACATACTTATGGCTGAAGTTGAAGACATAATATCTCTGACTATCAAGGCTTCCCCAAAAATGTGTAAATTCTTAAAATATGTTTCTTGTGTTGTGGAAAACAGAGTCAGGATAGAGAAGCCTGAAAATTAAGAAATACAAGGTTAATGTGCAGAGTATGACCCTGTCCCTATGAAGTTCCCAAGATCATAGTTGGTGAACTTCTCTAGTTCAATGTCCTTTAATAATTATTGCTAACCATGCTATTTTTCACATGATATCCTCTATAGTGTGGTAGTTTAAAGGTGAATATCCCCCATAGGCTCATAGATGTGAATAGTTGGTCACCAGGAAGTGGCACTATTTGAAAAAAATTAAGAGATATAGCCTTGTTGGAAGAAGTTAGTCACTAGAAGTGGGCTTTGAGGTTTCACAAAACCCATCCCAAATCCAGAATTTCTGGCTTTCTGCAACCTGCATATGTAGCTGTAGAATTATCAGATCCTTCCCAGCACCAGGTCTGCCGACATGCTGCCATGTTCCCTGTCACAATGATAATGGACTAAACCTCTGAAACTGTAAGCAAGCCCCAAGTGAATGCTTCCTTTTATAAGAATTGCTGTGGTCACAGGGCCTCTTCACAATAGAACACTGACTAAAAATTATAGAAAAATTCTTTGTGGTATAGATTATCCAGAGCCTACTTCTTATGTTTTACCAAAAGACCACAGCTGTTTAGTTAAAGGTTATCATCATTTGGGGGAAATCATTTCAACAGCCTCTTTATGACTATAAATATGCCTGAGTATTCCTTTTGACATGGGGTACAGAAAATCATGAAGTATGTGAAGATCAGATTGAACAGTATATACCCTTCTCACATCAAAACTGGACATCCACAGGAGTCTTTCCTCAGGGTTCACTGGTGATTCAGGCACTGATCTTTGCAGGCTGTTTTCCCCAGGGTCAATTTCTCTAGATTCTGATTGTGACTTTTGAGGCATCAAATTATTAGGTGATGAGCTCAGATATGTAAAGCAGAATATTTCATGAAAAGGTAATATATTTGTATTTTATCTAAACATTCTTGCCTCTATTTATGAGGTCTGAGACTTGGACAGCTAGGGCCTTTTATTTCCGTCCCTTCCCACATCTTTACACCTCACTCCTTTTGGTTCTCAGTGACTAGAGAAGTCTTAAGAAGATTTCATGTTCTGATTTAGATCCAACCTAGAATCATAGTATTCTGAGTCAAGAAGTTCTGCTACTTGGCCCTGATAGGAGACTTACACTGCCCTTCCCACAAGTCCTGTGATGCACGAACCCTCGGATCCACCTGACAGAGCTCCCTCTCTTCTTATCGGGCTGCACAGATTCTGTGGAACTGAAGTTTCAAGTCACTGTTTTTTTTTTTTCATTTAGATCAGTAGTTCTCTTTTCTTCAGTGACATGTTTTACTATGAAGCATTTGTGCGTGATAAAAATTAAAATGAAAGGCATTTTTCTTTTGAGTTTACTGACAATGGTCTTCTTGTTTCCTAGCTTCTCTGGGGTTGTGCACTATTGGTTAGTTATCCTTTGTTCTATGTCTAATATCCACTTATGAGTAAGTACATGCCATGGTTATCTTTCTCTTTCTGGATTACTTCACTCAGGATGGTTTCTTCTAGTTCCATACATTTGCCTGCAAATTTCAATAGGTCATATTTTTTTTTACAGTTGAGCAGTACCCCCTTGTGTAAATGTGCCACATTTTCCTTATCCATTTTTCAGTTAAGGAACATCTAGGTTGCTTACAGTTTCTGGCTATTACAAATAATGCTGCTATGAACATAGTTGAACAGATGTCTTTATGGTATAAAGACATACTTTAGGTATATAACCAAGAGTGGAATTGGTGGATCTTGTGGTAGATTGATACTCAGTTTTCCAAGACTGCACAATGTTGGTTCCCAAAGTGGCAGTAATAGTTTGCATGCCCACCAGCAATGAGAAGTATTCCCCCTACTCCACATCCTTTGTAGCATAAGTTTTGACTAGTGTTTTTGATCTTAGTCATTCTGACAGGTGTAATATGGTATTATCTCAGAGTTGTTTTGATTTGTATTTTGCTGATGAATAGGGGTGTTGAGCAAGTCCTTAAATGCTTTTCAGCCATTTGAGATTCCTCTGTTGGGAATTCTTTATTTAGGTCTGTACCCCATTTTAATTGGATTATTTGGAGTCTAGTTTCTTGAATTATTTGTATATTTTGGAGATTAGGCCTCTGTCAGATGAGTATTGGTGAGGTTCTTTTCCCATTATGTAGGTCGATGTTTTGTCTTGTTGACTATGTCTTTTGCCTTACAGAAGCTTCTCAATTTTAATAGGTGCTATTTATTAATGTTGATCCCAATGTCTCAGTGTCTCAATGTCTGTGTTACTGGTGTACCTCCCACATTTTCTTCTAAGGGGTTTCAATGTGGCTGGATTTATATTATGGTTATTGATCCATATGTATGTAAGTTTTGTGCATGGTAATAGATGTGGATCTGTCTGTAATCTTCTACCTGTCAGCATCCATAATGCCAGCACCATTTGTTGATAATGCTTTCTTTTTTCCATTGTATAATATTAGTTTCTTTTCAAAAATTAGGTACTCATAAGCATGTGGATTATTATCAGGGACTTCAGTTTGATTCTTTTGGTCCACCTGTCTCCTTTTGTGTCAATACCAAGCTGTTTTCATTAGTATACCTCTTTATTAGAACTTGAAGTCAGGGATGGTGATGTTCCAGAAATTTCTTTATTGTACAGGATCAGTTTGCTATCCTGGATTTTTTTGTTTTTCCATATGAAGTTGAGTAGTTTTCTTTTAAGGTCTGTGAAGAATTTTTCTTGGATTTTGATAGGCATTGCATCAAGTTTTTTTGGTAAGATTGTCATTTTTTACTATGTTGATCCTACATAACCAAGAGCATGGGAGATCTTTCCTTTTCCTGGTATCTACTTTAATTTTTTTCTTTAAAGATGTTAAACTTCTTGTCCTACAGGTGTTTCACTTGTTTGGTTAGATTTACCCCAAGATTTTTTATGTTTTTTGTGGCTATTGTAAAGTGTGATGTTTCTCTGATTTCTTTCTCAGCCCATTTATCATCTATATATATGGGAGGGTCACAGATTTTTTTGAGTTAATCTTGTATCCTGCTACTTTACTGAAGTTGTTTATCAGCTGTTGGAGCTCCCTGGTAGAGGTTTTTGGGTCACTGATATAAACTATCATATCATCTGCAAAAAGTAAGAGTTTGACTTCTTCCTTTCCAATTTGTATTCTCTTGACCTTTTGTTGTCTTGTTGTTCTAGCTAGAACTTCAAGTATAATATTGAAAAGATATGGAGAGAATCGACAATCTTATCTTGTTCCTGATTTTAGAGGAATCACATGGAGTTTCTCTCCATTTAGTTTGATGTTGGCTGTTAGCTTACCATATATTACCTTTATTATGTTTAGGTGTGTTACAATAAATCTTTCTGCCAAAAGCCGCCTGAGCCCCACCACCACGTGTGAGCTTTACGCTAGCTGGCTGCCTGAGTTAGGCCCAAATAAATACACAGAAACTTGTATTAGGTACAATGCTGCTTGGCCAATGACTAGGATTCTCATGTTAGCTCAGTCTCAATTATCATAAATCTATATTTTATAAGACTTATCTTATCGGATGCCTTATTGGCATCCCTCCTTGTTGGTGGCTCACTTCGTGCTGCTGGAGCAGGAGCAGAGGGGAAAATTGACCTTAAAGTTGTATCAATAAATGAAAATCTTTACCAATTTAAAGAATTCATTCCTATATCCTATTCTCATTTTCTTTCTTTAAAAAGAGATTGACTATGCTCATTATCATTATAACTAACCTCATTTAAATGAAAACATTTATAAACAATACTTGGGAATATGGGCGTCGTTCTTTCTAAACTGCTTCCTGCTGATTGGGGGCGATGTTCATATACCATTAGGATCATAATAAAACATAGAAACCTGACCAAGTCCTTGTTTTTGTAGTCTGTAAAGCTGTATCATGTCAGCGTCAGGGGGTCTTGCTTGATCAAACCATATTAGTCTGGAAGGAATCAACAGCTTTTGATTTTCTGTGGAAATACAAGCAAAACCTTTATTTCTAAGTAGCCTGTCCTTAAACTTAAATTTTGAAGTGAAAGCATTTTTAAAATGTAGAAGTTGGATTAATTTAGCAGCATTTATAATCAAATGTATTTTAGCAGCAGTAATTCTTTCCTCGGCAATCAAACAATTTAAAGACAACAGTATGGCATTTAGTATCCGGATTCTCTGTGTATTTTTCATCTCTAGGTGGCTTTTTTACTATTCTACATTTACTTCCTTTTGTTTCTTTTTTCCCTGAGACAGGGTTTCTCTGTGGAAATCTGCCTGTCTCTGCTTCCTTCAGCAAATCCTACTGGTGTTGGCCACCATAACCGGCTACTCTATTTTCTCCTGTTACTTTTTCCTCTCACAAGCCTACGTATATTTTTAAATGTAATGTAATCCTTTAGAGGTTTTTCTTTATCTGGATCTGTCTTTATCATCTTGGGAGTGCCGAGTCTAAACTCCAGAAGCACTGGGATGGTGCAAGCATGTGGAAGCTGCTCTGATGCCTCTCAGTGGCCCTAACAGGGCAGGCTGTGGCGGCAGATTTACCTATTTCTATGGGAATCTTGGGGCATGGAGTCATCCCGCTCACTGACACCATTCTGTTATGATAAATCTTTCCACCAAAAGCTGCCTGAGCCACACCGCCACGTGTGTGCTTTAAACCAGCCGCCTGCCCAAGTTAGGCCCAAATGAATATACAGAAACTTGTATTAGGTTCAATGCTGCTTGGCCAATGACTAGGATTCCTCATCTGTTAACTCAGTCTCAATTATCATACATCTATATATTTTATAAGACTTATCTTATCGGACGCCTTGTTGGCATCCCTCCTGGCTGGTGGATCACATCGTGCCGCTGGAGCAGGAGCAGAGAGGAAAAAAGAGGGCCCTTCCTGTTTCTCCTTTGCTTAAATATGAGTCTCCTTGCTATGTCACTTCCTGACTGGATCATCACTTCTCTACTACATTTCCCAGAATCCTCTTTGACTCCTAGTCCCGTCTATTTGGTGTCTCATTGGCCAAACAATATTTTATTTAATAATCAATAAGATAAACATACACAGAAGTATTTCCCCCATCATAGGTGTGTTCTTTTTTATCCTTGATCTGTCTAAGATCTTTATCATGAAGAGGTTTTGATTTTGTACAAGATTTTTTCAGCATTTAATGAGATAATCTTGTGTTTTTTTCTGCTTGTTTATATGATGGACTACATTGACAGATTTTCATATGTTGAACCATCCCTGCATCTCTGGGATAAAGCCTACTTGATTATGGATCATGATTTTTCTGATATGTTCTTGGAATCTATTTGCCCGTATTTTATTTAGTATTTTTTGCATCAATGTTTATGAGGGAGATTGGTCTGCAATTCTCTTTCTTAGCTGTATCTTTGTGTGCCTTGGGTACCAAGGTAAATGTAGCCTCATAGAAAGACCCCTCTGTTTCTATTGTGTGAAACACTTTGAGGAGTATTGGTGTTAGCTCTTCTTTAAATTTCTGATAGAATTCTGCACTGAAACCATCTGTACTTTTTTTTTTTGGTTGAGAGACTATTGATGACTGCTTTTATTTCATTAGGTGATATAGGTGTATTTAAATTGTTTATCTGCTCTTGATTTAATTTTGATATGTGATACCTATCCAGAAACGTATCAATTTCCTTTAAATTTTCTAAGTTTGTAGTGTACATGTTTTTGAAGTTTGACCTGATGATTCTCTGGACTTCCCCTTTTCATTTCTGATTTTGTTAATTTGCATATTCTCTCTGACTTTTGGCTAGTTTTGGTAAATATTTGTCAATATCATTGACAAGGAACCAACTCTTTGCTTTATTAATTCCTTGTATTGCTTTCTTTGTTTCTACATAAAGAAACTGGAGAACTCCAACACTAGTTACTTAACAGCACACCTGAAAGCTCTAGAACAAAAAGAAGCAAATTCACCCAGGAGGGTTAGATACTATCAAACAGGTATTTAAAATGTCTTGGACTTCATGTAGGAATGATCAATTAGGTAATGGGGAAAATTAACATTTTATAAATATGTAATTCAAGTTCTGATTGGTGAGACAGGGAAGAAACAGTAATTTTGAGGGTATGCCGGTGTATGGAACACTTTTTTTTCTGAACTCTCAAATCCCCATAGTAGCTTACTTTTCCTTCTGTGCTTCCAAAGAGAATACTGTCTCCTTATTCTGAATATAGTGTTTTTGTCTGTAGTCAGGTTGACCTAACACCAAACAAAACTGACAAGTAATTTACAAATTAAAAATGAACTTTTATGCTTAAACACTGATATTTGAAAAGTAAAAAGCACAACTTTTCTTTCAACTGAAGACCACTAAAACCATTTGTAATTTTTCAAGTCCCTAAACTGTTGATTTGCTAAACATGTGGATTTTCTATGAGAAGTAATCCTCACATGAATTAACTCAAGAGAGTGAGATAGGAAAACAAAGGTAAACATTTCAAGTGACTGTCATGCATCCTTTGAGACACTGTCACTTCTTGTTCTAAATCAGGGGAAACTAGTGATGAAGTGGAACCACTTTCATTTATGTTGAATTTTTTCTCAGCTCTTTGCTCCAGTGCTTACTTAAAGTGAGCTTCATAAGTTATTTTAACTTTTCTCTGCCCCAGTGTACTTCTCATTTAAATTATATATAATAATAAACCAGATACAAAAGTTATAAAATTGAGAGACACCCAAATGTTGTAATAATAATAAAAAGCAGTATGAATGATGCTCAGGGCAAGTCCATAAGCCCATATCAGAAGATACAGAAAAACAGGGTGAACCATTGTGAAACCAAGTCTAGACTCAGGAGGAAGAGTTTCTACAGGATAGCGATGTCATCAGATACCTGAAGTCAGAACTGTCCACTTCTGGTGTTGTCCCCTGTTCTCCCACCTGTTAACTCACAAGCACCAGCTTCCATTGTGGAGGTGACGATTCTGTAATGGAGGTGTTCACATTTACAAACAGGGTTCTTTGAAATCCTGGGATGAACAGAATCATCAAGTGGCAAAAGCTATGAACATAAAATTGTAGCGAAAAGAACTGATTGGGACAGGGAATGAATTCAATGGGAGGGAATACTAGGTGGATTTGCTCAAAACACATATGCATGTGAATATTAAAATCTATTTCAAAATAAATCTCCAAATATGTATTTTATTAAACATCCAAAACATTTTATAATAAAAAGAGCACAAATGACATAAAATTGTTAAGTGGTTATTTTCACTTTTATTCTGAGTTCAAAGTCTAGTGGCTATTTTACACTGTGGATATCTGTCAGTTAAAGCTGTTTTGAATATATAGGAGCCACATGTATCCAGGAGCCACTGCAGCATTTTGTCATGAATAATTGCTGTAATTTGTGGTAGAATATTATTATTAATCATATAATCAGGAAGGCATAAGTTAGATGATTTTGCCTCCTGAGCCCTTTAGGCTCTGAAAACCAAATTCACACTGCATGTATTCTCTCCTTCTTTGAATTCCTATTCTGTGTGTACACTGTTGGTAACATTACCATCAACATGGCTGTGGACCAGGCACTATAAATATAGACAAAAAAGGGAGGATGTGTTCAGGTGAAAGCTGATGATCTTTTGAATCACAAACTTTAATTCACATGCAGTTTCAGATGTGGAAAATAATTGTAAACCTTTCCCTGAGGTCACCCTGAGGGAGAATAGTGAGCTGGTACTCTTGGTTGTCCGTGCTTACAGCTTCCACAAATGGAGAAAACTGTCTTCCAACCTTCCACAAACAGAGAGAAAAGTCTTTATGTCTCACCATCAGCTTTTTTTCCTTTTAGGCTCAGAGCATATTTTGCATATGGATGCATGCTAGCCATGTTTCTTTCACAATACAATAATTTTTATGGTTTGGCTTATGGTAAAAGGTGACAGTGGTGCCCCCACTCCCATGTTTTTTTGGTGGTTGCTTTAATACAATTTCAGAAACAAATCTCATAGAAATTCTAGCTCTTCATTATTTATCCCTAGTGAACAGAATTTGGGATCCCATTCCCTATGGAGGGATATGCTCTCAGCCCCTGTTCCAAATAATGTGACAGACTTTGATGATTACCTTTGGGATGCTTCACCATCCCTGGGGAGTGGATGGGGTGAAATGGGGTATTATTGGGGGTATGGGAATACAGGAGGGAGAGGGAACTGGGACTGATATTTAAAATAAGATTGTTTTTAATTTACATAAAAATATTTTAAAAAGAAATTCTAGTTTTCATAAGATACCCTGTTTAATAAAAGTCTTCACAAACATACTTGTGATTTCTAGAACTGAATTGGATTCCCACATGAAATAGCCATGGAAAAGTAACTGATGTTCTCATTCTGAATTGCATTCCCACAATCCATTATGCCTCTTCTCTAGAAGAGTCCAAGGGAGATCTGCCTCAGTCCTTTTTATCAGGAAACCTTTTATCACTCTATCCTGATAGTCTGTCATCTTGATGGATACTAGTGCTTGCCTCAAACCCCTGTGCTTGTCTCATTCTGCCATTCAAGAAATGGTATAAAACCTTATGGAGCTGTAAATTTTCAAGCTTTTAATTTCCTTTTCAATTTTAAATACTTTGTAACTTAGAGTAAGTTTAAATTCAAAGCAAAACACAGTGTCTTATATGGAGACACATCTCACACCTGACCTCATGAATCTTCAGCTATCACTACCATTGAAATGTCCCCCAAAAGTGGGCTTCTTGTCATAATCTGTGAATCTACATGGACACCCTAGTGCTTTATATTCTGTAAGACATGTTTCACCCCCCACCCCCGTGTGTACTTGTGTGTGTATATTGTATCACATATCATACATCAATTCAAATGTAAAAGAATCAATATCCCCACAAGAAAACAGTGATTTTAATTTTATCTAGCTATGTTATTTATTATGTTAACATACTGTCTTAAGTTGAGAGCCTTGTGGTGCCATCTCATCTGATAGTCAGACTGTGCCTTTCATAGAGCTAAAGCTGGCCTTGCTGCTCTATAGGTATTTCCTCACTGGCTGTAATTTCCCACTGACCACAAGGGAAATTGTGAACCTCTTGATACATATATTGTGAACAGTTCATGGACCAAACCCATCTTAATGTGTAAACTTAATCGTATATTTATTAGACTTATTACATATTGTTTTCTTTCAACAATCAACACAAGCATAGTAGTTACAATAGTTACTACAAAGCTGAATAGAAACCAAATGTTGGCATACTTTCTATTACAGAGTAGACCTTTATCCATTTATTATAGGTCAAAAACCAAAGGTAAAATGCAAAAAAATACATCAGTCTTAAGTTTCAGTAAATTATGTGAACAGCACTTAACAGAAAAGCTGTCATGAGTTTAGAGCAACTCTTGGGAGGTTTGGAGTGGGGTGGCTCTGGTGCCATTGAGTTTACAAACAGATGTTCCCTAGAAGCAAAGAGAATCATTAACTCCCTTTCTAGGTTCCAATTTCTTTTTAACAGATAAAGACAGGACCTGTTTACAAAGAATTGTCACCTCCTGATAGTATCCTCTTTACACTGTTTGAAATCCTATTATTTAATATCTGGGGGAAAAACCTGAAGTAAAACTATAGAAAATGACAGAAATCAATATTGAATTCATGTTATTTAAAACCTTTAATTTTTATGCTTCATGAAAAACAAATTGTGGTTCTGTTTCCTCCTTGGGATCATTGGTCCACGAGGGCAGAGCGAGCAGAAGCAAGGAACAGGGTTCAGAATTCCCTCTGGGAGATGACCAGTAGATCAGTTCATCTTTATTCCAGAGTATGGGAAATATGTATAGGATTGGGGAGTCTGGGGACAAACCATAATTTGCATTAAGTGGCATGCTCCTATCATAAGGATTCATATGTGGCAACAGGGTCCTACATAAGAACTCCTACTGCAAGTCTTAGACACCATATGTGCATCATGGGATTCTCCTAGAAGGAAACTGTTCCAAGGGTAACCCTAGAGATAATTCAGTCATCCCGGCTTAAAGACAGTTTTCAGGTAAGGTTTGTCCTCCAGGACCAGGGACATTCTCTATATAAGAGCAGGTAGAAAACAGGAAATGACAGGGTTGGTTATGGGCTGCTTCCCTGTGTCACTGAACTTTGGAAAAAGCTGCCAGGCCAGCTGCTGACCTATGGTCAGCAAGGCCTTCCAAAAATGAATACAGAAAGCTCTTAGTGGCAATGTTTTGGTGATGATATTAAAAAGAAAGCCATCCAGAAGTTAGGATTCTCATTCTTCTTTAAACTGACAGCTCTTTTCATTGAGAGCACAAGGAAGCCTTGGGCATCCCCAAGTACTCTCTGAAATGGACTTCAGTAGCAAAGATACATAGGGAGAGCAAGATATAATAAATGGCAATGAGACACTTAAGGTGATGTAGAATATCAAACAACCAAAGAAAACTATAATGCCTTTAACACTTGTTTTCTGAGGATTTACTACTGTGAATGGATGAACCCATTTTTATGCCAGTTGTAAAAATTCTATGGCTTCTCAAAATATTTGTCTATCATACCATCTTTATTTACTCCATCATTTGCCACCAACAAGAGTGAGGTCTCTTGACTTTCTGGAGTCTTTTTACTATGCAAGACAGAAAAGAAAATTTTAAGTGAGATAAACTAGATACAAAGGCTTTGAGTGATTTTAATAGGAAGCCATAACAAAAATACTAAGAATGTGTGGCTTGTGTCTGTTAGACAGGCATTGAAATTGTATACTAAGAAAAGACCACTAGAGACATGGAACAGAAGTTTCAATAAACTAAGTCTTTGGTTTGGAAACAAGGTTATTCTATTTAGAGATGTTTCAACCTTATGATTGAAGTTTTAATAGTAACTTTTCAGATATGGGTGTGGAGCTCTTACAGTACATGGTTTTGGAGGCTCTTCTGTATTTTAATCCTCAGTCTACAGTGTTCTTAGGAGCAGAAGATTTGCATGCAAACATCAGGCTATTTCATAACAAACAAACAAAACCCCCAAAATCCCAAGCTGAACAAAGGAGCACCAGTTCCAATAAACATCAAGGGACAATCTAAAGCAAAGCTTCCAATAGACTCATATCAATGGGCTGAACTTCAAATGACAAATATTTGCAGACATTTCTGGATAATTCAGGAGCTGTCTTTCCTGGAATGTGGCTTTGCCTAGCTATACATGATACCATCAATAAACAGGAGCAAATGTTGCTTATGTGTAGCCATGTTGTGCTAATCATTTGAACCCTAAGATGTTCACTAGCTTCCCCTTTATCTTGATATATCCTGACCACCCTTCTCTGCAGATTCTCATGTACTGACTTTTACCATTCCTAGTTGTGACTTGTATGAGTCAATGATTGTAAATAGGTATAAAACCGTGGTCTCAGAAATTTGGTATATGCATTGTACTTTGCATTTGATCTGATTTTTAAAACTGAGACTCTTTATTATCCCTGCCCAAGGAAGATGTTTTATTCATGTGGAGATGATCACTGTTGTGTTTCTTTAAGGTAGAGGTGTGAACTTTTCTATGAATGTTCCTATGTGTTTTCATTGATCTGAAAATATGAATTAAGTATATTAAATACTCTAGTACATTTCTAAATCAATGCACATCTTATTATTTTATTTTATTATTCAAGTAAAATCACATGCAGAAGCTTCTGAATTATGGAACCTGCCATCGTAACCCATTCTTTGTGAATTGTTCCTGATTCTGTGGTGATCATTTTGAATGCATTTTCCCTCTGATGAACAAAGGATCATTTACACAGAAAATAGTCTAGAGCTAATGCATATCCTAAGAGCTTTTGTCTGCAAGGATTGTGCTTATTATCAAAAGAGATTTATAGTGAGAGCAGCAATTGGCAGGTGGATCATGACACCATTGTTACCACAGGAGTTAGGTTGCCCAGGCTTGACTCTTTGTTTCATCTTAGCGTGTGCGAGTCTAGGAAGGTTATTTAATTACTCTCTCAATTTTCATCTGTAAGTGGACATACTGGTCATTTAAATCCTTAAATTAAAAGTTATTTACTGCATATTCTTCTCTTAAACCCAACCAGACTCACAGCCTTTCCCGCCTCCACCTATTTCTTGTTCCCCATCTCTTTCTACTCCTCTTCTTCCTATTGCTCCTCATTCCTCCTCCTCTTCATTGGTATTCCTCTCCCTTCTTTCTCTCTGCTCTTCTCCTCCCCCAGCTTCCTATCTTCCTTCTGTTTCTTTCTTCTTTATCCCCTCTTGCTCCTTCTGTTCATCCTAGCCTTTTCCCCTTACGTGCTTCTTCTTCCTCATGCCCTCTCTACCTCCTCCATGACCTGTGTATGTAGATAGGTCTCTGTTAGCATTTTCTATTGTAATCAATGGATGACCTTGACTTTCAGCCATGGGAGCTTGGACGTTTGTATTGATCAGTCTAGAAGCTATGTTATGTTTAGCAGATGCTGTAGATTTGGGCTCTTAAGATTCAGGATTATTGCTTGCCTTTGTATTTTCCTCTCAAGTTCCTGCTTATCTTTCCCAAGTTTGCTTCTTAGAGAATTTCCTTTTCTGGCTTGGGTCTTGAAGCTCTTTCCCTTTGTAACTGATTGTTATTATTATGTTAGAGTCCTTTTGGTTTGGAGTAGGCCATCTTCACCATGGTGACATTTTGAACATGTGTAACAAGGACTGACCTTTCTTTCCTGGTTAAATCTTCAAAAGACTTTCCATATATCCTCATTTGAGGACTTCACATAGTGTCAGGTAAAACACATAGCTTGGAGTTCCTGATATAATTGTTTTCCCATAAACTTATTACTCCCAGCTGGGATGACTACTTCATCCACTATTTCCTGTAATTCCTGTTCATGCTGTTGTTTGCTCCCCAGGGCCCCTGTTACCAGAGCAGAGTTTAGTGCTACTTCTCTATCAGCCCTGAGTGTGCTGCTGTATGCTGTGACCTCAGTTCTGTGTTGCTCAGGAAGTCATTTATTTTAGTTTTCTCTCATATTTACTTGAAGAATGCAAGTGACAGAGCAACAGCTTTTATTATGAATCTGGAACCAGAAATACCAGCTATTTCTTGCATAAAACAAAACAACAAAAGGGGAGTCTTCTTTCATTAGCTCTCTTACTTTTGTTTATGTGGCTGCTTAGGCCTACCTGTTACTGTCATCTGTTACAAAACCTGTCAGCCTTCATTTCAACAATTGGAAAGCTGGCCACTGGCATCATTGACTTATAGAAGACTACTAGGGCAACCTCAATGCCCCTTTGCATGTACATATATTTTAAGAAAATTTTAAAGAGTATTTATTTTACTGTATGTGTTTTGCTTGTATGTATTTTCAACATGTATCTTCACTCCTCACAAGAAATAGAAGAGGGTATCATGTACCCTGGAACTGCAGTTACAGAGAGCTGTGTGTCATATTGTGGTTACTAGGAATTAACCTTAGATCTTCCACAAGAGCAGCCACTGCTCTTAACATTTGGGTCATCTGTCTGAAATCCAAAATGCTGGTAAATTTATTCTAACCATGATAGGATATTATAATAATTTAGTTTCAAATTAAGTTAAATGCTATTAAATATTGAAAAAACTTGAAATGACAAAAACTATGTTCCCTTCTTTCTTATCTCTTTGCTACTCAATTCTGCCTCCATGGTATAGTAAGTAATGTTGATATTTTCATGAAACTTAATTAAGAAAAAATCAGAATTATAGATGAACTGAAGCTAGGGCTGTCCCTAACTCATTGGCTAACTTTTGGCAACCGATTCTTCATACTGGGTTGCATTGTTTAGTCTTAATACAAGAGGAAGTGCTTAATTCTACTACAGACACTTTATATGCAGTGCTTTGTTGATAGCCCCTGGAAGGACTGCCCTTGTTGAACAGAAACAGAGGAGGAGTGGATTGGGGCATGGTGGGGAGAGGGGAGAAGTGGAAGAAGAGGGAGAGAGTGTAAATGTGTAATACATACATTACATTACATACATTACTGGAATCCACTCTTTTTCCCTAATAACACTAAGAGCCCTCGAAAGTGAGGTTATTTACTTCGAACGATATTTAATAAATGTTCCTTACAGATTATCTGATATACTAATGATTACACTTGCTCATTATATGGCTTCCAGAAAAAATTACCTTCCATCTGAGATTATATTCTATTATCTATGATAGACCAACGGTGGAGGCCAACAATAAAATACATGGTTAATGTAATACATGAGAATTATGAGAACTGAAATATGCCCCATAAACAGAAGAGACATGAACCTTGTACTTGGGTCACAACAATTTGTTATCTTCATTAATTCATTTATTTAGACTCCATTTATTTGTATGGATTTCCAATCATGGAAATATTCAAGATTTACTCTTACTGAAAATAGATGTTGCTCAAGAAAAGAAGAGATTCTGATGAATTGTAAGCATATGGTGATGAAGTCTATGTCCAGTAAGAAAGGAACTTCACAGGGCAGGGATGAGACAGTGGATTTGTGGGTAAAATGTTCATGGAAAACTCTGAGAACCTGAGTTCAGATCCCAAGCACCAATAAACAGAGTGGCAGTTTGTGTCTATCACCCTACTTCTGTGGGGAGGAATTCCAAGTTTTTCAAAGGAGTTAAGTTTTCCCAAGACAGAATCCAGTGATCGATATTTCCTGTAGAAATCCAATAGTCACAAAACAACAGCAACTGGAGGAATAGCCCTACAAGAAACAGAATGAAATAAGTTAAATCTGAGGGACAAATTTGCAGTGAATTCTCATTCTCAATGGACCTTCTCTGGGAGGCACATTTCTCAGTTGGACTCTAGCATAAGTTACTAAACTTTTACAATTACCTTCACTGATTTTGTTGGTTTTCTACAACTTAGGGAATAGATTCTTAGTAATTCTGATTACTCTTAGAATATTACATTATGAGGGAGTGCATCATTTCTTTACTATTTTAGTATTATAGTTTCCCTCTGTGTGTTGCTTCCACAAATTTCCACTAGAATCTTTGAATCCTCTATGTTTAGTTATATATTCACTGTACTTTCTTTTCTGATTTTGGAAGAAAATTTATAAACAGGGGCCTAAAGGAAAATGGAGTAAGTCATCCCTGGGTTTCTTCACACAGAAACAAAAATACTCACAGAATAAAGGTGTTGCAAGTGGTAAAGTAGCCACAAAGTATCTAATGGTTAGAGGATAAAAGTTGTTCCTTGATATTTCTTAGCATGGAAGAGGAGGATTGTGTGTGTGACACACCAAGAACAATTCAAGTTAATGTTTCTAATGCAAAATCATCCTTTGTAGTAAAGCTCTCTCATTACAGGGAATACATGCAGTATGCAATTTTAGTTAAAATAACATAATTTTGAATTCCAAAAGCACTAATCTTTCATGCAAATAGAACAAGTCAAGCATTGGATATTCACATAATTTGTCTAATATTTGCAAATACAGAATATATTCGGAAGGTATATTATATGGTATTTTGCAGTTTCATAAGATTATTTAGTTGATCTAGCATATCTTGCAAGCAGGAAAGACATCAGGTCAAAGGCTTTGTGGCTGGGCTGGTGTTAATGTTTCTCTTTTGTAACCTGCAGTGTACCCTCCCACACCAATGACACTAGAACATAGGGGTTCTTCATGTTTAGTGAGTTACATGGTTGTTGTCATCAGCAATGAGGCCCCACTATTATTTGACCGAGAGTACCCCATTGCTTTAGCAACAGCCAGGATTGTTTGTGGATTTTCCTGAGAAGCACTTGCCCAAAAGCTCAACTCACTGCAGCCCAGTCATAGTACTGGAAGCCTCCTTTGGTAACAAGAAATTGCCAATTAGGACTCTGTATCTTCCATCATTAGACCTCAATAGGATCACTTTATATAGCTTTGGAATTTCCCAATGCACTAGTTTTCTGTATCAACCCACAAATTCTCCTCAATTCCAGCTGTCTCTCCTCAAGTTCCCTCCCTCAACTCTCTTCACTCCCCATCCCCACCTGATCCACCTATTCACTTCTGCTCATGGTCCCAGTACACCTCTAAAATCTATTTTATTTCCAACTCCAATGAGAGATGCATGTGTTGGCCCACACACCTAATTTACTCCTTTATCCCTATGGCTATATGGCTATATGGATTATAGGTTGGTTTTCATTTATTTAATGGTTATTATCACATATAAGTGAATCCATGCCTTATTTATCTTTCTGGGTGTGTGTTCCCTCACACAGGATGACTTTTTCTGTTTCTATCACTTTGCATTCAAATATTATAACTTCACTTTTAAATAGCCGAGTACTACTCCATTGTGTAAATGTACCTCATTTTGCCCAAAGGAGACTTTCAATCATGTCCTTTGATCCTTGAAAGTTATATTCACTTTGACAAATAGATTGAATGGCACACTTTTGGGTGGACTGTCTTCATTCAGCTTCTAGGTCTCCTTCCTTCTGTTTCCACTTACTGATGGTTTGGATTAGAATGGCCCCACCCTCAGGGTTTATATATTTGAATGCTTAGTCCACAGTGATGGACTGTTTTGAAAGTGCTAGAGTATATGGTGTGTATTGTAGGTGTGTCAAAGGGTTTGGGCTTTGAGGCTTATTGTCTGTCTGTCTTTCTCTCTCTCTCTCTCTCTCTCTCTCTCTCTCTCTCTCTCTCTCTCTCTCGCACACACACACACACATACAGAGAGAGAGAGAGAGAGAGAGAGAGAGAGAGAGAGAGAGAGAGATGCCTCCTGTGGATCAGGATGAAAAGCTCTCAGCTATACTGTAGAGTCATTGCATGATGTCTGTTTCCTGACATGATCATAGACTGACTCTAAAATTTTAAGCAAGCCCCTGATTAAATCCTTATTGTCAGAAGAGTTGCATTGCTCATGACAGCTCTCCACAGCAGTCAAACAGTAATTAACACACTCACCAAGGCATCATCTGATACACTGTTTATCAGTTGAAATGTGAAAATCATGTGTCAATGATAAATGATTTTATTAATGACCACTTGTAAGAAACATGTGACACTTCCTGAAATAAGGAAAATGTCTTAGAAACAGAAACTGTCAAGTCTGGGTTGTATGCTTTCAGCTGCTCAGAATGCAACCATGTAGGGCTGCTCTAGTCTTCCTGCAGATGTTCACTCTGTCACATTAACTCATGGCTTCTGGCATACCTATTGGCTTTCACCTACTTGATGACATCATCCCCCTCAGCCAATCAGCACCAGATAGAATTTTGAGGTTACCTTGGAAATAACTGGCAAAACGTTCCTCAGTGCTGACTGAGCATCTTTGATTCTGCACAGATGTGGATATTTTACTATGAAACCCAACAACCCGTTTTCTCATCCCACTATCTAGATCCTACTCCTTTTTGAAACCAACAACCTGTTCTCTCATCCCATTATCCAGATCTACTCATTTTGTTCATTGTTCCTGACTTGAAGTTGTAAGGTAGGAAAAGAAACTTTAATGTTTGTTTAATTGGATATCTTCCTAAATTGGGAGGCACCAATACACTTTGGGATGAAGGGGTAAGTGCTGAACATCAGGCTGATGGCCTAACTGTGGTCTTGGATTTGACATTTCCCAGGGTTGTGAATTTGGACAGAGCATTTCTCCACCATGTCAATAAATGTGTCTTTACTTTCCTTAGGGAAGCATCAGTCTTGCAGGGCTCAGGGCTCTCTGAGGTACTGAGTCTTTAGGAGCATGATATAGAGAAGGACACCAGAGAGTTCCTGGGACTGTTTCATCTGAAGCAGAGAGAGAGAGAGAGATGAGTATGTAGAGAGGATAAGCAAGGACCATGATTCTTTCCTTCACTTAGTTTATCACATTAGCATTTCTGTGTTAGTGCTGTGGAGCAGTGGTGTTGGGATGTCAGGGGAACTGCCTGCCACATCTGCCTCTCCTCTGTGAGCAGTGTTGCCTTGGCTGCCTGGGCTGGAAAGTCAGCTGGGTTCTAGTCAGGGATCAGTGAGCAACCTTCCTGGACCTGGGGCATTACAGTTAGGCCTGCACATTCAGGGGAGAGACTGGATCTGTGTTTCCTATCTAGGTCACAGGAGCAACTGTTCCCTGCTGTGATCCTCCAAACAAATTATCTAAAAGTAGTGTCAGTTTCAGAATTGCTCAGGTGTGTTCCATGAGCACTTGGGAACTGAGATAGCTGAGTCACCACTAGTTCATGGCTAGCACCTGTTACATAATGAATTCTCAGAGAGCATGTCCTATAAAGTAAAGCCCTGTTCAAATTTAAATGAATCTTTCTTCATGTTAAAATTCTTTTTAAGTTTTTTCCATCATAATATTTTTATTGATTATTTGGGGATTTTATTCAATACATCCAGTCAAAGTAGCTTCCCATTCCTCCTAAGTCCAATATCCTAACCCTTCGGCCACCCAAAAGAAAAGAAAAAGAAAAATACTACAGCAAGTCTAATGTTTGATGTCCATAAACCCCCCTGGGGCATGGTCAAAATCTCATTGGCCAGCCCCTTAAAGTTAACCGAGTCCTTCCCTACACCCAACACCCACCCCTCCTGCCAGAGCCATCAAGGTTTTAGAGCAACCCTTAAGCAACTTTATCACAATTTAAGGACTTTCTTCAGTGGCTTCTGGTCTAGACTCTTTTTTTTTTTAATTTGCGGAGAGGGAAAAGTCTTCTGTGATAAGTTTCTCATTCTCAATGAAGAGTCTACAGTCATAGACACCACTGCAAATGAAGCTTCCTAGCTCATGACACCCAGTGAAAGCACAGATCAGTGACTTCCACATGGTTTTAGGTGGAAGCCTGGACTATGGACACCAGAATGGCCTCCAGATACAGACAAGGCAGTGCCTGCAGGTATTTTGGGGAGGTCTGATCCAGATAAAGAACCAGTCTCCATCTCTATTAGTGTGAGCTTCTGCATCTCTAGTTTCACTTCTCTCTGCTCTGCTATTTGAAACTCCTTTTTTAAGTTTAATGAGAGCACTTTTGAAAATTTTCTTCCCATGAGACCTAGCTTTTTTTTTAGTTGTTTCTGAGATGCTGTACTCTGACAAATTCATTCTCTGCTGTCTCATCTCCCCTCTGTTCCTCCATTGGCCTGTAGGACTCCTTGGAGCTGCTCCATGGTTCTGTAGATGGCAGCAGCCACTACCATCTTGAATTGATCTCCACTGTAAATTCTTGGAGAAAGTTTTTATTTAATCCCTGTTTTCTCGATTAAAATTGTAGTCAGGTTCTGACTTCTACCTCATCGTCTGAGTTGCAGGATTAAAAGCATGTAACTACATGGCTTTAGCGGTCACTACTTTAGCAATGCATAAATTAACACAAATTAACATTCATTATTGGAGAAGAAAAGGATTTGTTTTCCTAACTTCTTGTTTATCTGGGAACAGGCAAATTTTTAAACCCTGGCTCCCAAACCAACAGAGCTGTCCAGGACTTTTCACTGCTATGGACCCAAATGAGGTTAAATGTCATTGCTACTGAAAAGAAAGTTCTTTTGCCTACAATCATATATGGCAAATTTAAAATCCTGATGCCTTTTTTCCTATGTTTAAACTAGTGAAACTCACTTATTCTTTACATTAACAGTGGGATCACAGAAAACAGGTCAATACTGAGAGCAGTTTGTCTTTAGAGTACTTTGCCATTCTGCTCTCAAACACCCCGACTTTCTAGAAAATTTTCAAGACAGACTTGTGCAATGCCATGTTCTCTGCTTTAGTTCCTAGAATCTTTATCTATCAGTGACTGAGTTTTCCTGGCTCATTGTCACTCAAATGCTCTTGAAGACTTCAGTATCATAGGTACTAATTAAATTACTGAGGACACCCTATCACATATCCTTTTTGTTTCTAGCTGGGATTGCATTGTGGAAGGTATGAGTAGAGTTTCCTTCAAACTGGGGTGCTCCTTAATAGCCTTGGTGATATCAAGAGAAGCCTGTGTGATAATTTCTGGGTTTATGCTTATGCACAACCCTCTGATGTGTGCATAACCACTCATAGCTAGATTCCTCTAGTACTAATCTTAATATACAGTAGTTTGTAAGATTGGCTCCTTAAGTTAATTCAAGGATTCATTGACTTTGTTTTCAAGGGCACAGACATCCCTAGTGCCTACTCTACCACTTTACTTCCATATAAGGGTATCCTAGGTTGAGTGTGTTCACTAAATTTATTGAATCACCATATGTGGTGTTTTATTTACTCTAATATCTTTAGTGAGAGCTTTGGCACACACACACACACACACACACACACACACACACACACACGTGTTTGTGTTAGAGACAACTAGAATGACAGGATGGCAGAATAGCAGGAGACAGCTTCTGAGGTTCCCGATCTCTTTTCTGTCTTAGAAAAGGAGCACCTTCCGAAGATATAAAGATGTAACTCTTCTGCCCCGAGGACAGTTCCAAATTTTAATTCATGCGTGACTGAATGTTGAGGTCAGCAATAAAGTTCCCTGGGAAACATACATAAAATGAAGAAGGACCTCATAAATATGGCAGCAGACCTAAAAGAAGAAGTATTTGTGGAGTACCACAATTTTTTTAACGTGAGTGCCTGCAGTTTCCATCTCCTATCCTGTGACTGATCCCTCACTGATCCTGTCGTCCTCTTCATGCTTCTCCCCTTTTCTGACCTTATGAAACTTGACAGAGACATCTTTTAATCAGATTTCTGGCATCTCACACACATGCTTTTCCTTGCTATTCAAAGACATGAGGACCAAAGGAGGTGGTATCACAAATAAGGGATTTCATGAATAGTTCATGAGCTTGTGCCCCATGGCCCAGATTTTAGACGAAAGAGATGGCAGGTAAAGAGAATGTGTCTGTATAGGTGAATGTGTCAACTGCTCTATCTTCACCCATGCATCCAGCCACAGGCTTATTGCTGTGTGTGTGGCAGAGCCCAGAATCCCCTTCTCTTAATCCTTAGCCTATGGATTAGTAAAAGAAAGAGTTTAGCCTTTCCTGTAGCAATACAGTCACCAGAGGACTGTGCACTACCTGGGGTCAAAGTGGCTCAGCACAGTCCCTGTGCTGTTCATCATACTTTGGTAGGTAGAATAAATACAAGATGGCAAAACTGTCACCAGAGTATGACACTTAAATCTTCAGTGACAAAAATTTTCTGTGTTTGAGGAAGGCAAAGATGGTAAAGGTTTCACTACACATGCCTAGCCCTGAGTTTGGCGAAACAACCTTAGTAGATTTATGCAGGTGACTCTGAGGTGCCCAGGCACTGGGGAAGAGCTCTGTGGGAATGACTTCTTTGAAATTGAGAACACTGTGCATGCTGAGTAGGCACATCACCATCATGTTCCACAGCAGAAAAGAAAGCTCAGATTTAGACATGAACTCAGATATCACAGTTTATAATTCCTAGAACACAGTTTCCTTTGGTTTTCCATTAATGGTATTCTACAAGATGAAGGCAACTCTTGTGATTGCATTAAATATACCTCTAATTTCCTCTCCCTTCTAAAGACAAATGACTTTTACTAGAGTACTTATGTGTCCCCCCAGAAATCAGTTTGTCATACTGAATTTTCAATCCCATCTTCCACTCAAGAATCATTCCTGGTTCTTAGGCTGTACCCCCAGTGTCTCCTTTCATTACCTAATGCTCTAGGAGGTGAGGTTGTGCCCTTCTGGGAAACAGTACACTATGGAGAAAACATCCAGATAGTTATTGGGAATGGAAGAATGAGACCACTGTCTGTTTCCTGTTTTGTGTTGCAGACAATAAATAGAGTCTTTGAAAGAGCTGAGACCCTGAAGACAAAACTCATGAAGCAGTACAGTAAGGAGTATGCATGATACCTGGCAGATAAGGTCAGTGTCTGTGCAAGAAGACAGGATTTTTGTGGCTCACTAGTCAGCCTGTGTCCTAGGACTGCATTGTACTGTGTCAGCAGAGTTTGTGATCCAATGGATAGGCCCTACACTCACTGGCAGCATATGTACTTTTACCCATACAAGCCAACACACACACACACACACACACACACACACCACACACACACACCACACGGGGGGGGAGAGAGAGAGAGAGAGAGAGAGAGAGAGAGAGAGAGAGAGAGAGAGAGAGAGAGAAAGCACTAGGGTATTCAGAACATTGATACAGAATTGTTACTTAAGACAGCTATCAGCAACTTAATTAGGGAATGGTGTGTTTTTTTTCATGGTAGCAGAATTATAGAGATGAGCATGGATCCTATGATATGTCAGACCTGAACACATCTACACTTTAAGGTTCATCTCTTTGCTGAAAAGTCTTTTTTCTTCTGAGATTTGAAGTATTATCATAAAACCATTTCTCTTTTTATAGAAAAAAAGAGAAGAGGAAGAGGCAGAAAACAAGACCTTCTGGGAAGATGTAAGAAACACCATCAAAAACTCCCCACACTTTGCCAAATGGAGCTCTCTTATGGATAGGCTGGTGGATGGAATTGATAAACTTAGGAGTGGAGAGGTGGGCCCCAATCTGGCCTCAGCATCAAAAAGTGCTGGAGAGTCTTCAGCAGGAAGCACTACTATTAAACCATCAGTGGTGTGTGGCCCACAGGAAGCCTTTGAAGAGATCACTCCCACCATATCATTAGACACACATTGTGGGGAGACTAAGATGGTGGAAATCCTGGGTAAGTCACCAGAGGTGCATGACTTGGAAAGACTTATGTGGAAGTGGACTCTATTGCATCTGGGTCAGCCACACACATTTGAGACAGCATCTCATCAGTAAAGTAAGGTGGTGCTGGTTGACAGGTGTCTGAAGCCTAGAGCACTGAGCATCACAGAGAATGCTTCATCCACTTTTCCATGTTCTCAGTCTTTGGCCTCAATGGATCTACTGTGCTGTGGTAGCAGAACCTGCTGTGATTAGTGTCTCTTTCCTTCCTGCCACCCTGACTCTCTTGTCAAAATAGGCTTTACCTTAGTTTAGGCCAGATCAATTTCTTCAAAACTTGTTGGATTCAGATCCTCATCTATTCAGAGCTCTGTAGAGATTAGAGGAATCACATTAAGAAAACCCTGAATCATCTCCCATTGTAATGAATGTGCTGTGCATACTTTCTAAAAGTTGAAATCTCGGATATCTTACAACATAATGGAGAGATGTTAAGGCAAGAGAATTTTGTTTGCATGAGATTATGTTTTCAGCATTAGGTAGAGCTTCGTAGGAAATCTACATAGAAATTCGTAGGTAGTAGACCATGGAGATAATAACACTGTGACTGAAGTGCTAGCAGTGACAGTGTTGGGTCCTAGGCTGCAATCTTCAGAAAGCAGCTGACAACTGGGTATGTTTGGCTACCTCTACATTCAAAGTTTTCTTCAGGTGACATGGGACAGGGAGACAGGAGAAGACCAGTTTCTCACAGCACAGCTAGATGTGCAGACACAGAGAACAGAGAGATTTTGTTGCACCAGAAAGCACCAAAGAAGGCCAGACCTCCAGACAGTCTGCTCACATCTGCAGATGTGCTGATGCACCTGTGCATCCTTGCTCACACACGAATATGTACATTCTGAAAAATGCATACAGATCATGGACATATGCAAACACACTCATGGTTCATACATGAAGGCTTTCAAAAGGGAAATCCACAAATAATCACAGAAAGAAAGTTCTGAAATATCATAGCTCATTGGTTCATTTTTGGGTTTTGTTTTTTTTTTATTTTTTTATTTTTCATTTGTATCATCTGGATTTATATCCAGAATAGGCCTGACTTGAGATTTTGCCACCCCACCAAGGAACTAATAAAATTCTAAGTGTGCATTTGCTGGGCTGGCTTTTCACAAGTTTCTTAAGTATTGGTTGATTCTTGTCTTATCTGGCATGAGTCTATATCTCTTCTTGAATGTAAACCTCAGGCCAAATTGCAATGCTCTTCTCAATTAGGCACAGGTAAGAGTCGCCTTTCCCAGGTGTGAGTCTGTGTATTCAACAATCCACACATTTCTAGATGCAGGTGTGTGTGTCAGTCTTAGCCAGCCTTGAGCCTGTGCACTCAGCAATAGCAATCTACACATCTACATACTATAACACAGCAGCAGGACTAAGCTGTTCTGTTCCTATGGGACTGTAGAAATAATCAGTAAAGAGTGAGTGGTCCCAGATAAGTTGAGAAACCTGTCCCTGGAACTTTGCCAGGATCAGTGCACCATCTCCACTCACAGAGTCTAGTTATGCAACATTTTTAGGTTGCATGTGCACATGGATTGCTGAAGTCTAGGATTGTAATTATATCACTAGTCCCATGATAAATGATAAATGGGTGTTTATTGGGGAACAGTGACACAGAAAAATACAAAGAATAGCTGGAGCATTTCCCTGCTCTTCCTAATGGATCTGCTGACCCTCCAGAGTAAGTGTGCAAAGGAAACCCATGCTTCAAGCTCCTCTCTTTCTGTTTCCATCTGCCTGATACCGAACCCAAATGGGTGTGGTCACCATTACAGGTCCACAGACCAGACACCTACAGATAGCCATATAGTTCTATGGTCTCCCCCATCCATACAGCATGCCCTATTGGGGACTGCCTATGGCAATATGACCTTTAGAAAGACTCTGTTTATGTTTCCATGTAACTGCAACCTCTCAAATTTTGATGGTTATGGAGGGTTCTTCCAGCCAGCCCGGTCCCATAGCCATCTTGCCCCAAATAGACACAAAAAGACTTATATCAATTATAATACTGTTGGTTGATTACTAGAGCTTTTTATTGGCTAGCTCTGTCTTAATTATTAACCCATAACTACTAATCTATATATTTTTGCATGGTCTTATCTTAGTGGAGAATGCCTGACTCAATTACTCTCTTCCTGGGATCACATGTGGACTGCACTCTGCCTATATTTTATGGTGTTTCTATGGCCTCACAGCTTTTGGGGAAAATGGACAACATGACTGAGTATGCCCACACCAGGCTTTCTTCAAGGTTGAACCTCGGGAGTACTAGTAGTTAGGCTCAGTCTATCTCTGAAAGTCACAGGCCATGGGAACCACTCTTGTGAAACTCAGTCTCCAGACCCATGAGGACCCAGGAAAATGTACCTCCAGACCTGAGAGTCCAGAGGACAGCAGACCTAGAGATCTGAACCATGGACAAAGAAGACATGTCTGTCCCAGGAGAGATTAATCGGAAGTTTACCTTTTCTCTGTCTGTTTGTCCTGTTGAGCTCCCAAAGGACTTCATGTTACTCACCTGAGTTGAGAGTGGACTTTGCACACTGAGTCTGTGAATTCACAGATAAATTTCCTTACAGTCAATTCACAGTCACACCCAGAAACATGTTGTTCCATCCACTCAAGCTGACACTGAAGTCCATGCTCACAGCTACCAATCAGCTGTGGCCAAAGCTTGGAGAAGAAACTCCCTGCCTGCTTTATTGTTCCATTATGGGGAGGGGGCTCCTGGAGAGAATTCCAGTGACTTTGTGATTTTCTTCCAGGCCACCAGGCTGAGCTCTGCTCCGGGACATCAGGCCATTTAACCACAGACTTCTCTCTCTTTCCCATTGCAGGTCATAACTCCAAAAGCCTTGGTCCTGTGGTCATTCCAAAGGACCTTTGGGATCACTTCCTCCATTTGCATGGAAGAACACAAAAGAAAGGCATAGAGACATGCGGTGTATTTTGTGGTGCCTTGGTAAAGATCTGAAAACTCCTTCCCAATCTGAGGGTGTTTCTTCCCACTTGGCTGCCCATGTCTGTCAGAAAACCTATCCACGGGCTGTGTCTATACATATCACTCCACAGAAGGAACCACGGGTGAAAAGGCCTAAACTACCTTGAATTTGATGACTTTGTATTAGATTGCTTTTCAGATCCCTTGAACTGAGCAATTAACTTCAATGACATGTTAGAAATTTTCATTCTAGTCATGGCTAATGCCTGTAATCCCAGTCATTGGCAAACTGAGACTGGAGGCTTCCTACAAGTTCAAACCAGTCTCATATACAGAGTGAGACACTGAAGTAAAAGCAACCATGCTGGCAGACAGAATGTGGGAATGAGGTATGGAGAGAGCACTTTGGCTCATTCTAAAAGGAGGAGGATGAATAATGTATGTAGCCTGGTCTTAGCACCTACTCTGTGCTAATACTTGGAATATAAATTAAATACCTCAAGACCTCCAAATAAACACAATGGCTGCTGCAGGGAAGACCCTAGGCCAATGATGTGCTAAGAGAGACATCTTGTGCTCATGTCTCCATCCTTGCTTTTATGTGGTATCCCCCCCAAATCACACTGGAGCATTAAAGGTGTGGAAACACTGAGATGAGGGAGAAGGATGAAAGTCACTCAATGGCATGAGGGCTTCACTTACGTATGTTATGAGAGAGTTGACAGTTCCAGGGAATTCTAACAAATAGTTTTATTTTGACAGGTAAAGGAAGAATACCATGTTACCCATGTCAATATTCCTGTGCAGAAAAGAAGGGCCTGATTACTGTCATGCGCAGAGCAAGGAGGAACTCTTTTTGTGCAAGAAGAACTAGGCCTTCTCACCTTAGGTTGGATTCATGTAAGCAAATTGACCTCACTGGCAAGCTCCTCTTCTAAGTGCACTGCCAAGATCTGTTTCTACACAGAGTCAACCCATTCCATGAAGTTCTTCAAAGATCCACTTCTTTGTGAGTGCATGGAGAATAGTAGCTTTCCTAGAATGTATGAGAACATGCTCTACACACCATGTACCTAAAAGCTGTATGGGATTATTTCAACTAAGTAAAGAGAAACTCATTCTCATGATTGCATTTAATCTTTATGAAGAAGCACTTGTTCTGTACAATACACAAATCTCCTTCATGCAAGGTTTTTAAGTATTTGGACAGTCTGTGCAAACTTGTGGTGATCTACAAGGAAACATATTTCTTCCCTAGAGAGTCCTTCTGAATGGTTCCCTCCTGTTCAAGGCCTCAAACTCACAGAAGAGGCAGCTTTTATTGGAATGGGACAGGTGTAAACCACACCCAGGTGGTTATTTCTAGGTTTTATTTGTTTGTTTTATTTTATTAGTTCAAATTAGGAACAAGCTTGCTTCACAATTCAATCCCTTCTCCCTCTCTCTCCCCTTCCCCCAACATCCCACCTGCCCCTAGCCATTCCCCCTCCACTCCCCAGGGTAAGGCCCTCAAAAGGAGCTCCCCAAAGTCTACCACATCATCCTGGGCCAGGCCTAGGCCCTTCCTCATGTGTCCAGGCCAAGAGAGCATCCCTTCACATGGGATGGGCTCTCAAAATCCCTTCTTATTTTTAAGACCTTAGATATTTAATACAGTGTATTACCCCTGTACAAATGGAAAAAAATTAAGTTCAACATTTCTAGACCAATATGGCTGCTAATTTTTGTACAATGACAACTCAACACAGTAAACTGAGATACTTTTTTCCAAAGTTGACAGCACAGCTAAAGCTTCCAAAAATTCAAATTATATATATATATATATATATATATATATATATAAAAGACCAATAATGGCAGTATGTTATGCATCAATAGCAGCAACAGATTTTCCAAGTTCTTCAGTCATTTGAACAAAATTGTAGAGATATCCAGCATTTTCCATTTAAAAAAAAAGTAAAAAACAAAATCCCAGAAAAACAGCACAGTTCTGTTACTCTTGTGGTACCTGGCACCATTTTTTTAAATTAGCTTCTCAATCATTATCTGGAAGGAAACCATTCTGAGCAACATCATTAAAAACAGCTCTGATAAAGCACAGTCACTACTATGTATCATAAAGCAGGTCCACATATGAGTATGAGTGAGTACATATCATGTTTCTCATTTTGTGATTGGGTTAACTCACTCAGAATGGTTTCTTTGAATTCCATCCATTTTCCTGCAAATTGCAAGATTCCAGTTTTTTTGTTGTTGTTGTTTTTGTTTTTGTTTTTTTGTTTTTTTTCTGCTGAGTAGTACTCCATTGTGTAAATGTACCACATTTTCTCTATCCATTCTTCGGTTGAGGGGCATCTAGGATGCTTCCAGTTTCTGGCTATTACAAAATAATGCTGCTATGAACATAGTTGAACAGATGTCATTGTTATATGAATGTGCTTCTTTTGGGTATATGCCTAGGAGTGGAATTGCTGGATCTTGTGGTAGACTCATTCCCATTTTCTTGAGGAGTCGCCATACTGATTTCCAAAGTGGCTGTACAAGTTGGCACTCCCACCAGCAGTGTAGAAGTGTTCCCCTTTCTCCACATCCTCTCCAGCATAAACTGTCATTGGTGTTTTTGATTTTAGCCATTCTGATAGGAGTAAGATGGTATCACAGAGTTGTTTTGATTTGTGTTTCCCTGATGGCTAAGGATGTTGAACACTTTCTTATGCAAAGTGACTGCATAGAAGAGTGTTCCCCTTTGTCCATATCCTCTCTAACATAAACTGTCATTGGTATTTTTGTTTTGGGGATTAACCAGTATCTATAGAACATTCCATCCAAACACAAAGGAATATACCTTCTTTTCACCATCACATGGAACCTTCTCTAAAATCGACCACATAGTTGATAATATAGCAAACCTCAGCAGGTACAAAATAATTGGAATAACCCCTGCATCTTACAGACCACCATGCTTTAAAGTTAGAATTCGACAACAACACTAATTGCAGAAAACTTAGCAACTCATGAAAATTGAACAACATGCAGTTGCACCATTTCATAGGTCAAGGAATAAATAAAGAAAGAAATTAAAAACTTCCCAGAATTCAGTGAAAATGAAAATGCAACATACCCAAACTTATCGGACATTTTGAAAGCAATACTAAGAGTTCATAGCTCTAAGTGCTCACATGAAGTAACTAGATAATAGTCACACCAGAGAATTGACAGCAAAACTGAAAGCTCTAGCACAAATAGAAGCAATTTCATACCAGAGGAGTAGATGCCAGGAAATAATCAAACTGAGGGCAGAAATCAATAAAGTTGAAACAAAGGAAACATTTCAAGAATCAATGTTTCAAAGAGTTAGTTCTTTGAGAGAATCAACAAGATAGAAAACTTTTTATCCAAACTAACCAAAAGGCAGAGAGAGAACATGCAAATTAACAAAATCAGAAATGAAAAGGGGGACATAACAATGGACACTGAGGAAATCCAGAGAATATTCAGGTCATACTTTGAAAGCCTGTGCTCCACAAAATTTGAAAATTTAAAGGAAATGGACAATTTTCTGGACAGATATCACTTTCCAAAATTGAATCAAGAAAAGATAAGCAACTTAAACAGACCTATAACCTCTATGGAGATACAAGCAGTCATCAAAAGTCTCCCAACCAAAAAAAAGCCCAGGGCCAGATTGCTTCAGTGCAGAATTTTATCAGAAATTCAAAGAAGTGCTAATACCAATACTCCTCTAAGTGTTCCACACAATACAAGGAGAAGATTCATTGCCAAACTCTTTTTATGAGACTACAGTAACCTTGGTACCCAAGCCACAAAAAGACACAACTAAGAAAGAGAACTATAGACCAATATCCCTCACAAACATTGATGCAAAAATACCCAATAAAATTCTGACAAACTGAATCCAAGAACATTTCAGAAAAATTGTCCATCATGATCAAGTAGGCTTCAACCCTGGGATGCAGGGTTGGTTCAACATCCAAAAATCTATCAATGTAATCCACTATATAAACAGACTGAGAAAGAAAAAACACATGTTCATCTCACTAGATGTTGAAAAGCCTTTGACAAAATCCAACACCCCTTCATGATAAATGTCCTGGAGAGATCAGGGATAACAGGAGCATACCTCAACATAATAAAAGCAATATACAGCAAGTCAACAGTCAACATCAACTAAATGGAGAGAAAATCAATGTGATTCCTATGGTGAATTGTAATGAGGAGGCAGAAGAGAGTTCCATAGCAGAGTAATCCTGTATTTGTAAGCAGTCTTGTTGTTGGGGATATGTGGTTGATATTTGAAAAGGATGGTAAGTTTGTTTCGACAGGACCCTTAGAGTCATACTGTCCATTGTTGGTTGTGAGCTGGAAGAACCATTTGAATAAAGGGAGGGCTCTCCAGGTTATTTTGGGCCTAACAATGATGTGACCAAAGCCAGACACCTGAAGGTAAAATGAAGGAGTTGCGAGGCTGCTTGGAGTTTGGTGGTCAGTTAATGATTGGGAGCTGCTAACTTCAAATGATGATGAGGGGACGATGGCCATATGTTCAGGAATGTGTGATTTCAGAGTCTCAGGACTAAGGAATAGAGGTTGAGAAGTCTGCAACAGGGCAACCTTGGGGATGGTGGTGATCTTCTTATTAGCATGAGTATGGTATCTAGAGGAAGAATGACTTTGGAAGTGGTGTTCAGTCCCACCTTGTGGTATTTAAGGCATTTGTGAGATATCACATCTGTGGGCCATAAGTGGCAGTTGAAAGGAAATTCTGGGAGGCCAGGTGAAGGCAGGAGTTAGATCTGGGAGGCTTTTAGTTGGAGAGGGCTCAGAATACCTGATATATGTGGAGTGCTGACAGCAAGAGAAGTGGTTTTCTGACAGCTAAGGAGGAAATCTAATGGGGAGAGCAGGAGCACAGTGGAGGATGCAGGAGACAAAAGCCTGCAGGAGAACTGGTTATGGTGTTCATAGAGGCCACACAGCAGGGATAGTGAGAGAAAGAATCAGGATGTGACCCAGGGACAGGAAACATCAGGAAGTAGATTCAGTTCTCATACTGGAGCAGAAGTTTATTGAGGAGGCTGGCCTGTGAGTATTAGGCAGGTCATGGTGGCCAGAGACTGCAAGGTTTAAAGAAGTTACAGAAATCTGGGTATACTAGCACAGTTCTAGAATCCTATCATTCAGGAGATGAGACTGCTGGAGGATGTCTTTGGCACCAAGATGTAATAAACTGAATGAACAAGGCTTGAAAAAATGTGATGAATTCATGGCTGTTGCAGATTCTCACAGAACTATCATTTTGAGACTTCCATCTAGGCTGTAGATCACAGGGAAGGGATAGTGATGTGGTCACTCTTTGCAGAACTGGACCAACAGAGTCCTCAAATGTACAGGAACTGGGAAATGGTTTGATTAAGGTTTTGTCTAGTTGGTTTTGTTTTCTTAATTTTGCCATTTTTTTACATTCTTTCCTTTTACAAATGCTTGATATTTTAAATATGGCTTACTTATAAGTGTTCATACATGAACGGTGTAGTTTAATTAATTACTCCTTGATGAAATACCTATGTGCATCCACCACTTGGAGAAGGAAAAAGGAACCTTCCTAGAGCCTGGTCCAGCTTTGCAACTTCCTTCTTCTGAGGTTGATCCCCCCTCTTGTTCTTACCATCTCTTCCTCGATTTCACTAGAGTTCATTTCCTAAGTGTGCCACCCTGCATGTTATCAGTATTTCAGTACTGCTTATTTCTTGAAATGCAGTGGTTAGATAATTGTCTTTTATATCTGGCTCCTTTACAATAACATCTGCAAGGTTCATCTCCACTCTAGCATGCCTTGGATCAGACATGGGGTTCACTGGGATTTCTTGAATTCTTTTGTGTCCTTAGACCCACCCAACCCAGACATCCTTCTTGTTGAGTGTGGACATATGCACACATTTTTGCTACCAGAAGATGCTGCCAGAATCAATTGCAGTGGTGTGCTCACCCAAATATAAACAGTCAGGATGTCTGACTTAAGCCTGGGAGGTACAAGAGCAAAATCCTATATGGCTCAGAACACTTTCAAAACTAAGTACTATTCAGAGGGTCTTAACTGAATGATATAGAAGCCTCCATTTAAGGAGCACATTCTAATTAACACCAGCTGTTCTTAGAAGACGTGCTGACACCACTGCTTGCTTTCAAAGGCAAATAGCCAATAAGTGACCTCAAGAACCAGAAGTTGAAGAAATTCCATACCAGACACTGCATGAAAGTGTCATCCCATATCATTTCCAATGTCATTTTAGTCTGATTTCCTCAGCAGAGCTGGGGTTGGGAAAGCAGTGAATTATCCTGTTTTTCCTGGAACAATTTTGTAGCCTGGATAATCTCCCTCAGTGACTAGTGGTCTCAAGTTTTAGCATAACCCCCACTAGGTCCTCACAATAATTTGCCTGAATATACCTAACTTTTTGCTTGATTCTTCTTCCTTTCATTTCTACTATGAGTTCCTTTGTTTCATTAAGCCAATCTATGAGAATGAGATCAAGAGAGAGAGAGAGAGGGGGGATACATAAAGTGGTAAGAAGAAGCACAGGAATGAGGATGAGGCCAAAGAGAGTAAGAGGAGGAAAAGAAGTAAGATAGCAGGTGGCAGTATGATTAGGACTATGACATAGAAGACAAGGTCTAACAGAACACCAATGACAATAATCACTCAGATTAGAAGGAGGATTTCCACATCACCTTTGAGGTAGGAAGAATTGTACAGATAAGAAGAGAGACAGAAGGAGAGGAGGGGGGAAGGAATAGAGAAGTGAAAGTAAATGAGAGAGGTCATAGATAGGAGAGGGAAAAGAGGAAGAAGGGGAAAGAGGAGAGAAAGATGGAGGGTAGAGAGAGGAAAGATACTTGGGGATATCTAATTGACTGTGGTGTTGCCTTTTCTCATTTCAGAACTGGAATTTTCACACTGACACAATTTGGATTAAAAGAAATATCATGGTGCCCCCAGAGGAGCTTCCATCCCTGTAAACAGGACTCAGCTCTTTTCTGTGTACAAGAAATTGAGGCAATGTTCCCAGTCAGGATATGGACATGATAAGGTTTATCATCTTTTTTTCACCTTCATGGATGTTTGGAAAAATCACACACCTTCCTAGAAATCCATTATCACCATGTATCTAGGAAGTAGTGGGCAGTGGATTTAAGTTTCTCATATTTGAAACTTTGTCATTTGCTTTGTTCGAGGGTGTTGACAATCCTGCCCCCTCTTCCTGATGTCTAGGTATAATTATACTATGCACTTTCCGGGATAGTGAGTGGAGAAGGGACAGAGTGTGTGTTCAGTATGTCTGATGTTCTGGATCCATCCCTAGTAACATGGTGAAAAGAAGTAAATGAAAATGTATGGAGTCCTTTAAATAATTCAAGATTTATTACATGTTAATTTGATTCTCATCAATGTCAGATACTAAGTTTATGTTGGTGATCTGAATACCAAAGAAAAGGCCATGTAAGATAGGTATATTAAGCATATTCATCCTGGATTTTTGCATCAAAAAGGGTTCTCATTTGCTTAAGGGGATGGTTTCTTCTCCCATGTTGTGTCTGTAATAACACACTTGGTATGAATAGACCTCAGGACTTCAGTTCAGCCGCAGATCAAAGAGATTCTGACACTTTACTTCACATCAGTCTTGAATTTTCTATTCAGTTTAATTTAGAAGAAATGCAGCAACATAGTGAAAAGACTAGAACCCTGTCCCATAAAATTTATAAGAACCAGGGATGCAGCCAAACAGTTTCAAGGAAGGCTGAGATCCTAGGATCCAAGTGCCAATTCCAAAAGGCAGAACTCTGTGTCTATGTTTATATTTATTATAATAAATGTACATGTGCATTTATATAGTTTGCATCATACTACTGATCCTAATAGGAATTACCTAATTATATTTCAGCTTTCATATATACATATATATATATATATATATATATATATATATATATATATATATATATATATTATATATTTTTTTCTTTCTTTTTAGTTTTTCGAGACAGGGTTTCTCTGTGTAGCTTTCGAGCCTATCCTGGCACTCGCTCTGGAGACCAGGCTGGCCTCGAACTCACAGAGATCCGCCTGCCTCTGCCTCCCGAGTGCTGGGATTAAAGGCGTGCACCACCAACGCCCGGCATATATATATACATTTTTAATTCATTATACTTATTTCTGTAATTTTATTGTGTAGTTTTAAAAAACAGATGTTTTTATTTTAATTCCGTGTCTCTGTGAATTTGCACATGCGACTTTAGTGCCTATGTGTTAGAAGAGTTTTTCAGATGACCTAGATCTGGAGTCAAGCGATAGTGCACTGCCTACTTCCCTGAAAGATCAGTGTGTGTTGTTAAACACAGCAACATACTCCAGCCCCCATTGTGGAGTTCATGGATCAAACCAGGGTTTTCAGTTGTTTGTGGACAAGAACTTTCCATCAGATCTGTTCAAAAATACAAAGCTCTATCTTGGGCTACAGTAATGATTACGTACCAGGATACTGAAAGCTACTGTATACTTTTAAAACAAATTTTCTAGAACACCAGTTCCCAATTCCCAATCATAAAGACCTCCTCCAAATCTGACCATGGTGAAACACACCCATAGCACCAGCTCTTGGGCAGTTGAAGCAAGAGATCACCAGTTTCAGGCCCGCTGAGTTTTTATAAGTAGACTTCCAGATTGATAAATCCCTGTAAAGTTCTATGCCAAATGTGAGCATCTGCTCAAGGTTTATTAGGTCACCTATGCTACTTGATTGATATAATGACTCTAAAACTACACTGAACTTGTTGGTCTCTTTTAATAAGGAACTATTTCCCAAGTGACTCTGGAAAATACATGGCAAGGATACATCAAAGATACATGGGGAGACACTGACTCTGACCATGAGGAGAACTAGGTTGGAGTGTTGGGGGCCAGATCTTTTGACATTGCTTCTGATGACATCAGAATTTCACCTTTAGGCTGAGAGCTATCTGGCTTCTTTGAACATCTTCAATCAGAGACTTATTGCTGGGGATGTGGCTCAGTCGGGAGAGTGCTCCTGAACTCATTTCCCAGCACTACTGAAATAAGCCCTGCTGGTGTTTGCTTATAATCCATCACTGGGGAGCTAGAGGCAGGAGAATAATTTCAGGATCCACCTGGCTTCCATAGGCTATGTGGTCTAGCCTGGGTTATACAAGGCTGTCTTTTGGTATAATAGAAATAGTATAAGTTGTTTCAAACACTTTTCCATGCCTTTCCTATTTTTCAAATTGCAGGATTACAGTCATGTCACCATCCAAAGGAGCAGGGTGACCATCATGAATTTGCAATGAGTAAGTCCCATATACCCACCTCAATGGGAATGTGTGTGTGTGTGTGTGTGTGTGTGTGTGTGTGTGTGTGTGTGTGTGTGTGTATGTGATGTATATGTGAGTGAATGAAGGGTGGTGTATATATCTGTATACATGTTAACCTGTGTCATGTATGTTACATCTGTGTTATAGATGTTCAATGGTATGCATGTATGGCACAGTGTGCTCATCCACAGTGCCCAGATGAAATTAGGTTTTCATTGCAGTTTTAGCTATGAGGAAAAAGATTTGATAAAATACAGAAGATTGTGACACATCAAGGCAAGCCCTATTGAGGACAGACCCTGAGTCTAGATGTGAGATCACAGAAAATTCATTTTACTTGCAATGAGAGGTGACCGTGGTTCTGACATGTCAGTAAGATCTTTCTTGAATAATGAACAAATTGAGAAATACGATAGTTAGAACAGCCTGGACAAAACCCTTAGTTAAATCTCTAGCAATGCCAAAGGAACATAGACTTCAATGTGTTCTGGTATATGACAATATTTGCAGCTCATAAATGCACATTGAGGTTAAAGGTTTGAGTGAAGATAAGCTTCTTTGAGTAAGGATAGAAAATTGATCAAAGGTTGTATTCTACCTACATGAATTGCAATTTAAATTGTGAATATACTTTTTCATTTCTTTTTTCAGCCTCCTGCATTTCTAATGAGACCTGTAGCTAGAAACACTTTGACTAATGACTTTTCTTGGCTAAAACTGATTGTATGGAATATTTAACATAAAGGGGAAGTGCATTACTTGAGAAAGAAAAGTATAAAACACAGTTTTTTAAAAATTCTCATATTAGGAATCATTTACAGATTACATGCATTGTACAAAAATGAATAAGACACAAGTGTCTCATTCATTATGTCAACAAGGTATAATAGTACATCTAAGAACATGATGGGATATCAAATTTAATAAATATTCCTTTCATTGAATTGTAGAAACATAATGTTACAAAGGACTTGAACATGACTGAATACCACATAGAAATCTCTTCAAGATGACCAGCTGCTTGGTAAACCGATTTTTTCCTAAATTCATGATTTAGCATACCTATCCCTAACAACACAAAATTTATTCCAATCACCCAGATATACAATCATCTATACCAATTTTGATTTTCTGTGCAAATATCTGATAATATTTCACTACATGAAATCTTACAGTACAATCATCAGTTATATTATTTATATTTATTAATGCTACCCTCACATGACATATGTGTAATGTTTCTGTTCTTTTTAAATGAGTCATATGATTTATGAAAACTTAAGTGAGTTAATAAGCAGTTAATTCTATTTGTATTTTATATTCACATATTAGGAAGAGCTTTCTAAATCTAATGGTGCCACATATTAGCCCAGTTATTTCCCATTCAATTATTTACAAATAGCTGTATTTGGCTAGTTTGCATTATGCATATAAAATTGTGTTTTCATTTTGCTTTAATTTAAATTTTAATTGTTTTATTATTATGAAAGGCTATAAAAATTTAGGCATTCATAATTCACTCTTTTTTAGTGTATCTCCTCTTCTAAAATTCACATAATTGGGGATCATACAATTAGTAATAAGGAATTAACAAACCACTAAGGGAATAACAGCATTAATGAATGATTGATTTCTTCTAATGAGAATATAATTATGCAATAGTACTTTTGCTACAACTCTTCCTGTTGATTGTTTGAATTTTTATGCATCTATGTATTGAAAAGACTGATTCCATATCCAGCACAAAGGAGGATGGGTAATGAAGGGAGCCAAATTACTAGTTATTGCTAATGATAGTTGACATAGCTTGTAAGTGCTCAAAATGTAAGTCCCACTTGTAGATTTTTACAGAATATTAATTAGTATGCACAAGTTAATTAGTTAAGTCATTAATAGGCACAAATAAAGAAAGATACCTTCATGATTGCTGAGCAACAATGCTCACCCTCAGTATTTAGAGACTACAAGTTCTCCAAGTTTAGTTATCCTCTGTGCATCTGTCTTCATCTGTAAGTTTGGAATAACCTTTGGGTGATTAGGTGTTATAACAGTAGATAATACATCATATACTTTACTATAGTCAGTCTTTAATATTTTCAAGGCCCATATCTTCCTATATTTTGTCTTTTGAGCTCATTGTTTCACAGTTCTCAATTAATGAGAAACAACATTAGGGTGCTTTGGGGGAGACTATGAACAGAAAGCAGATGTCCTCTAGACTGAATAATGGATGTGGAAGATATAAAGAACTTCAGGCTGTGTCTCCATCAGATCTGTCCATGCTCATTCTTTTCTACAGCCTGGTGCACTCTCAGCTTTACATTAGTTCAGGTAAGATATTGATTATCTACTTTTACAAACTAGTGTTACTTAAGCATTAATATTAACTCAAAATGTAAGCATTGTATTATATATGCAGTGAAAATGGCACTCCCCTGAGCAAATTGGGGGCATGGGTAGGCATGGGGAGCCAGGGAGGAGAAATAAGAGGGTAGAAGGGGAGGAGGAGAAGATGAGGGATCAGGAATACTGATTTGGGGGAAAATAGAGAAGGACAGCAAGAAAAGAGATAGATAAATAATGGGAGCCATTATAGGTTTAAAGAGAAATCTTGCACAAGGGAAATGTCCAGAGATCCACAATGATGACCCCAGTTAAGAATCTAGGAAATACAGGAGAGGCTACCTTAAATTCCCTTCCCCTATAATGAGATTGATGACTATCTTAAATGCCATTCTAGAGCCTTCATCCAGTAGCTGATGGAAGTAGAAGCAGAGATTCTGAGCAAAACTTCTGGAATCCAGTTGTAGAGAGGAAGGAGTGATGAGCAAGGAGCATGGGTTTCCCCATACTGGGAAACAGAAACAGCTGACTGATCAAGTGGAAGTTCAAGGACCCCAGTCTGACAGCTGGGGAACCAGCATAAGACCAAACCAACCCCACCCTCACAATGTGGGTGTCAGTTGGGAGACATGGGCAGTCTATGGGACCTCTGGCAGTGTAACAAATATTTATTCCTAGTGCATGAATGGGCTTTGTGAGCCCATTTTCTATGGAGGGATACTCTCTCAGCCTAGATACATGGGTGAGGGCCTGGGTCCTGCCTCAAATGATGTCTCAGATATTGATGATCCCCCATGGAAGGCCTCACCCTCTCTGAGGAGTGAATGGGAGGGGATGGGGGGTCTGTGGGGAGCATGGGAGGATGGGAGAGAGAGGGAACTATGATTGCTATATAAAATAAGATTGTTTTAATTTATAAAATTTTATTTTTAAAAGTCACCAAAAAAGAGAAAGAAAATGGCTCTGCAGTTTTACTTTAGGTTTCATACATTTATCTGATTTCTCTAATAAGGTGTTAATGGCAACTGTTCTATTTTACAGAGAAAAAATCCACTTAACCATTGATGTGAAAGACTGAAAAGCTGATTTGAAGCTCTTGATTAATCACTAAAAGCCAGGTAACGTCCTTCATTTGTGCGTTCCTATTTTCTAAGTAGTCAAACTCTAGTTTTACATTAAGAAGTTATTGTTCTAATTAATTTTTCTTCAAAAATAGTCATTATCAACACTTATATAGAGAGAATATGATTAAGATAAAAGCAAAAAAAATCAGTAAGTATTGGGCTGGAGTTATTTCTCAGTAGTTAAACCACTTGTTTCTCTCGCAGAAAACCTCAGTTCAGTTCTCAGCACCCATATTTCAGCTCACAACTATCAATGACTCCAGCTCCAGGAAATCCAACACCTTTTCTTGCTAATGGGGGAACTGCATATTCTCACATCTATATAAATAGGAATAAAGATCCTATAGGATAATGAGCATTCATCTCAGTAAAGAATCACTTGTAGGCTGGAATTATGATTTTTATTTTTTTAAAATTATTTTATATAATAAGGTTTGTATAATGATTGTCACATTGAAAGTGACTTTCTCTAGAAGCCTGCATTGTGGGCACATAAATCAGTACACATAAAACAGATCATTCTGGAAGGATTCTTACTTAGACCACTTTTCTATGTCTCAAGTGTTTATTAATTTTGCAAGCTCTAATTTGTGTTTTTATTCTCACATTTATACAGCCATGTGAAGCTCCTATAAATATTTTATTTTCATAAAAAGTCAAAAGTATATCTTTATGATTATAAAGATTTATTTCTATGTTAATTTGAATGAAGCTCCTGAATTCTATATCAATGGAAATATGCTAATGCTCTATAACTCTATTATATAAGCAGATATACGTATATAAAGCAGATATACTTTTGGAAATATAATTTCTGGGACTTTGCAGTATTATACTTCATGAGTTGGTGTTTTCCCTGCTGATATTTCAGCTTTGCTAAATTATGTGACACTAGGATTCTAATATGTTTCGTTGCTATTGTATTGCTATCATTTTATGTTAATAGGACATTCACTGTGGTCTTTTCAGCATATATCATATTGTATATTTTAGTAGTGTGCATAATAAAAGACATAGTGGAGAATATGGCTCATAGGAGTACATTCCCAATATTTGTAAAACTAGATTTATTAGTAAATTTGTCAGAAAAAAATGGCAAAATATTTGAAATACCTGTGGCTTTGTTGTCTGTAGTAAGGATTTTTTGTTTTTGTTGATATATAGTCTTACTCTCTAACCCAGATTGGCTTCAAAATTCTGATGCATTTATCTCTTCTTCTTGATTTAAGTTGGATTATAGATATCTGCCAACAGTAAATTTTTCATGATGCTGCAATGAAAAAAATAATAAGCCAAACTTCCCAAGTCACCCTTTCTCCAACTCCTGTGTTTACAGAATGGGCTTTGGAAAACTCAGCTCTGTATATGACACAAGTACAGGAGCCAAACTTCATGACTATTGAGGGGCACAAGGATAAATGCTAATGTGTAATGACAATAAATTTAATCTGAAAATAGAAAGAGGTACATGGAATTC
Organism: Cricetulus griseus; assembly: GCF_003668045.3. NCBI lineage: Eukaryota > Metazoa > Chordata > Mammalia > Rodentia > Cricetidae > Cricetulus > Cricetulus griseus. The sequence goes on along the minus strand of NC_048596.1, from coordinate 144,435,293 downwards.
AGTGAGACATGTACTGGTCAGGTAGAGTAAATCAGAGGAATTAAAGTCAAATTTACACATTTCTTAATTTTATATAGTTCTACACTATTTTTTAAAGATTTTATTTATTTATTTATTTATTTATTATGTATACAACATTCTGCTTCCATGTATATCTGTGCACCAAAAGAGGGCACCAGATCTCATAACGGATGGCTGTGAGCCACCATGCGGTTGTTGGTAATTGAACTCAGGACCTATGGAAGAGCAGTCAGTGCTCTTAACCCCTGAGCCATATAGTTCTGAAGTATTGAGACTGAGTTTACAGCTTATCTTGTTCAACAGATTCACAGTTTCTGAAGATCTGTCTTAGAAAGAAGTCAGAAAGGAAGAATTGAAAAGAGGACAGAAGGAAGGAAGGAATCTGATTCATAGATTATCATTTTTATCTAAGGCTATTAATTCCTTATAAGAGCTTTATGATTTTTTTAAAAAAATCAACATTATCTTTCCAAATCCAAATCAAATAAAAACTACTCTCTAGTAGTTGTATTTAGACATCTCAGACCATCAGGTATTAAGTGTCACATGAGGAGTATTGACATAACAGTGTTTCCTATTCAATTCAGTTCTTGTATATTTGTTCTAAATCGCTCTTGTGAACACTAGGAAAATGAATGACAGTGTCCTCAAATGCTGCCAACAACCACCTGTCATGTGTTTTGTGATTCAGTAGTATTTGTTTTCTCACTTCTAGGCTCACCTCTGACAACTTGACTTTGGTACTTTACAGTGGAAGGTGTCTGAGACTCTTGTTGGATATCGGCTTGACATAGGAGTGTCTTGGTTAAAGGAAAGTAAGCGTGTTACTTATTTTTCTCACTGTTGTCACAAATCCCATGGTCAAAGCAGCTGACAGAGAAGAAATTTTCATTTGGATCACAATATACAGATAGTACAAAAGGAAACCAGAGAGGGTTGATTGATGCAGAAGCCAATCAGTCACAAAAATGCCAAGAATCAGTGCTGGTAGAGAATTGAACCCTAAATGAGATGGTTATCTCAAACCTCTGAGATTCAAAAACATTTTAGAAGAAGGTTAGGGAGTGTGTCAGAGCTGAGACTGTGGAGAGGGGCAGCAGCAACAACAGTTTTGGACATGACATAGCAAATATGACCTACACAAGACTTGCACAGGACTGGGCTTGTCAACATTCATTGTGAGTTATATGGGTCCCTAGGCCTACTCCTACCTGAGGGATAATTGACTGTTAATGGTTGCTCCTGAGTGGGTGACATTTGCTTTAATGGTGCAGCTCCTGACAAATTACTCCTTTCCTGGTAAATGACATCCTACACATGCTTAGGAAAGAAACTCTAACTAGACTCAGCAAGTTATACGTAACAGAAGATAAGAATGTAGAAAGTGATGGCTGTTTCCACAAGAGAGGGAGAAGTATGAGAGAGGGCAATGGCAGTAATGTCTAAAATTTGTTATATAATGTCTGAAACTGTCACACAAAAAAGAAGAAAGAAAGGGATGAAGGAAGGGAGCCAGGAGAAAGAAAGGGAGGGAGGAATTAAAAATAGTGGACCAAGGCGAGAAGACCAAAAACATCACGGACACTGTTCTGTGTATAAAGGGTATGAACCGGATGTTGTTGGAGCCGGAGTGGCCATCCTAGACATGTGCAGAGAAGATGGATCTTGGGAGCTACTGGAGCCAGGAGGACCAGACATGCAAAGGAGATGGATGCAGGCAGCTGATGCAGCCAGGAGGACCAGTGATGTAGAGAAGATTCATTCAAGGAACCAGTGGAATCTGTAGGACCAGCCAGGGCCTATGTGTCAGAGAGGCAGCTACATAGAACTGCTCAGTTAAGAAGTATCCCTGACAATTTCCCTCCAGTGACCAAGATCTCAAACATGTCTACTCTTCTCTGGATGAAATTAATCACAATAGAGAAGTTAGTGGCTCCATCTTACCTCATTATTGCACTTTATTTTCTCCTGGCTTTAAGAGCTAGGGATTTATTATGTTCTCATCTGAGAGGAGCCAAACAATAATCTGGTTGTTGCCTAATTAACTGTCTGACTGATTTAATAGTTTCATTTTCTCTTTATTTTATTATTATTTTAGTCTAAAATGTCTCCTTACTCATAATCTTTATTCCCCAGTCTCCTTAGTTGTGTGTGTGTGTGTGTGTATGTGTGTGTGTGTGTGTGTGTGTGTAATCTTACATGTTTGTGTGTGTGTGTGTCCTACCATAGCTGAATCTCTCAGCCTTGCTTAAGATTGCTATTTCTCTTTTCTCTACTGAATACCAATGTAAATAGACTATGATACATCTTAGAATGATAATTTTATGGATGAATTTTTACAACCCTTCAAAAAAGTAGTTTCCATTTTTAATCACTCTTGTTGCTTTGGAAAAGCAGGAGGAGATGATAAATCTGCCTACATGCAGCATAATGTTTCTGCTGGTTTGACTGAGAAGATGTCAGAATCACCAGAAGTGATGGTTAAACTTGAAATCAGCAAAATCTCAAATGGTCATCTTAGGAAAAGCATCTACCTGCATATTCTTAAGAACTTATTGCTAGATGCTGTGATATTTTTTGGCAGGTTGATCATAACAATGGATAGATACCACAGTTTAAGGTGATCTCCCCATGCAATATCATTATATGCTATTGACTATGTAAGACATTCATTCCATCCTCAGTGAGAACACTCATAAAAAACTAAGCAGGAAGTGAAGTTAAAGATACTGGTGGAGCTGGGCATGGTTGGAAGATTTGTGGTTTTCAGGAATAACTTCAGAGAAGACACAGGACTCTAGGAATATCTATTTGGGATTAAGAATACATTGAGGTGTTATTTGACAAGCAAAAAGGACAACATGGAGGAATTAGAGAATCAGGGATATTTTAATTCAATATGAGGAATACAACTCCAAAAATGAGGCTGGCCAACAGTAGAAACAACACATGTCTTTGTAAATTAGCAAACTTGTAAACTTGGGGAATGTTCATGTGCAAACAAAATGGCTCTTACCATGGTTAGTGTTAATTATGAACTTGACAGATTCTAGAATCACCTGGGTATTGGCATGACACTAGGAATTAGGGTAATTATCTCGATTACTTTAGTTGATCCTGAAGAGCTGCCCATTCATTGTGTGTGGCATTATTCCCTGAAAGGGGTCCTGGACTGTAGACAGGGAGGAGCGGAGTTGAGCAGTGGTTTAAGTCTCTGTTTCCTACTCTGGCCCTGGGCACATGGGGAGGGGCCCAGGCCCAGCACAGGAAAATTTGGTGGACATTGCAGAGCCCCCGTTGAGGGCCCTACCCTGCCTGGGGAGTGGTGGGTGGATGGGGTTGGGGGTAGGTTGGGGTGGGGAGGAAGGATGGGCTGAGGGGAGGGAGGGGGAGAAGGGACTTACATGTGAAACAAGCTTGTTCCCTAACTTGAACTAAAAAAAAAAAAGCTGGTCTAGAACTCCCAGTGTAGTTGCCTCGAGCCCTTTGTGCTCCAGTTAGAATATAGAGACCTGGTGAGCTGGAATCTCCTTGCTATCCAGATTTTAACACATATCCTTGAAGTCAACAATTATTCTGATCACCCTCTTTCTCTGGTTCAATTTTCTTTTCTATCTTTCTCCTTTGTAGTGTTGTATACTGATCCATTCCTGTCAGTTCTCTCTCTCCTGAGGTCTAAAAAAGTCTGGCACTGAGCTTTAAGAATGCAGTCAAAGTTAAAGCTGGAGAAGAATTATGAATTCCTTGTTTGAGAGAAGAGTCAAATCAGCCCCCCTGTCTCTATCATAATGCATTTTTCTCTGTTTAAAGTGTTCTCACAACCCCCCTTTTTGTTGTGGAGAGGAATGAACATTTGGATGATTTTATTTAACTGTTAATTTAAGTATTTCAATCATTCCTGTCAAAGGCTTTTGCATTATAAACCATCTATGGTTTGAATTTTAAAAGTTCCCACAAGCTGAATGCTTTATCTCAAACTTGTGGCATCATTTTGCAGGCTGCACAAACTAGTAGCTAGAGCCTGGTTTGTAGAAGTGGGCCACAAAAGCCTGACGTTTCAAGTTCAATAGCCCAGCCCATGGTCTGATTGACCTTTGCTTCTAGATCTCCATGGAGTGAAAAGTCACAGTCTCATAACACAGCTCTTACGGCCATGCTTTCTTCTATGTGCTGGACTGAAATCCCTTGAAACCATGAGACCAGACCAACCTACACTCCTCCCTCGGGTCATTTCTGTCAGTTGTTTCTATCACAATGACACCTAATTCATTATTAATGAGCCTATGATTTTGACATTTCTTGACTTCATTTAGTGTTTTCTTTTTCTCTTCACTTGTTTCTTTCCAATATGATTGGTTTGATTTTTCTTCCTGCTTTCAAAATTTTGTATTCACTGATTCTCTGATTCTGTGTCTGGACTATCCATGTTTCTATCTTTTTTCCCTACCCATTTATTTTCATGCTTTTCTAGTTTTATTACCCAGATAGATTATTGCATGAAAACAATAAAAGGTACACTGCATTTGTGTTTATGAGATATTTTTGCATTCCAGATCTGTCATGAAGACGTTTTCCTTTTTAGTGGACAGCCATTTTTCAATTGAGGAGACTCAGAGCAGTTATGGATAAAGTGCCACAGCCATGTAATGAAGGAGGCTTTCTGCCTGGGTAATGCACATCTACCTTCAGAGTGGCAGAAAGTGAATGCTCCTAGGGGGTGCTGCTTGACTTTTTATATTTCAAATTCCATGTGCTTCAATGTCATATGCACACTTGTACAATAAGCACATACTTGGCAGCAGCTATGAGAGAAGACACTAAGAACTGCCTTGTCTCAGGCAAGTGGACTTGTTTATCTATCACAACCTTCTTCCCTCCTTCCCTCCCTCTTTCTCCCTCTTCGTCTCTCTCCCTCTCTCTAAGAAACACAGTATGTCTGTTGGTCAGACATACCCGGGTGGGAAAGTCTGACATACTGCATGTGCGCGCATGCGCACACACACACACACACACACACACACACACACACACACACACACACACACACACACGTGTGCACGTACACGCACACACCAACACCACCACCACAAATTTATTTGTGGCCAGAATATCACACACCAATGAAAGATGCCCTCTCTTTTGAGACACAGGACATAGGTTCCATTTAACTAGTGATTTGGTGACTTAGTCAATAACCATGTGAATAGTTAAATCAAATTGACATGGGAAAGACAATATGAGAAACATTTCATGAAAATGATTCCAAGTGGCAAAACAGTTTATATCATCTCACCTTGTTACTTTGATACAAACCCAGTGACATTTTATAACTTGATTTTCCTTCTCCTATATACCCATTATTTATTGAACATTTACTCTATAGGACTTTACTCTCTAGAATTCTAAATCTAAAATTGTATTTCATTGTTTTTACTCTTCAGTATTTACTCTTAGCTTCTTTGGGGGCATGCCACCCAGCACCAAAATAAATCACACACAAAGGCATATTCTTTCTTACAAATGTTCAGCCTTAGCTTTCCTTGTTACTAGCCAGCTTTCCTTAACTTAAATCGTTCCATCTATCTTTTGCCTCTGGCCTTTTATCTTTCTCTATTTCTGTTTACCTTTTTGCTGCTTTCTCTGTGGCTTGCCCTGTATATGGGTGGCTGGCCCCCGGTGTCCTCTATTCTTCTCCTTCTCCTTGCTCCTCCTTCCTCTCCTCCCAGATTTCACCTCTGTATTCTCTCTTCCTGTCAGCCTTTGCTTATCCTTTCCTGCCAACCTATTGGCTCATTCAACTCTTTATTAGAGCAATCAGGTGATTCAGACAGGTAAAGTAATATAGATTCACAGAATTAAACAAATGCAACATAAAAGAATGCAACAATTCTTTTCATCATTAAACAAATGTTCCACAGCATAAACAAATGTAACATATATTAAAATAATATTCTATGATATAAAATTTTATTGAATCCCAAATTCTTTTTTAATAAACTTTTATTTGAATTAGAAGCAAGATTGAATGACACGAGAATCCCAGTTCCCTTTTCCCTCCGTCCTCTCCTACCACCCCCCAACTAAAACCCTACCTATCACATACTCTTTTTTTCTATTCTTCATCTGACTCTACCTTTCTGCTTGAATCCCAAATTATTGCATGTATAACTATCATTTTTCTTTTATAAGCTAAACTAGAGAAGTTAAAAAGAAAGAATTAGGACTACAATATAAACAACTAATTCAGAGAATCAGGATTGGGGTCACTGTTTGCCTAAATCTAATAAAAACACCTTTGCTGGCTGTGCATCTGCTTCTACTATCAGTGTTGTATGAGCTGTAACATCTACCAGACAGTAACATTCATTACTACCCTGAATGTGTTATCTCCTGTGAATTAAGAGAATAGTAAGTGTACTCTCAATAATGTAGCTTAACCAATGGAGGAAGACAACTTCATGCACATGAAAATATACCCAAGTAGACCTCTTTCCTTATTTCAGCAGCTCCAAGCATAGATGACTGGCCACTGGCCACCCTCCCTTAACTTGACCTCATGCTTGAGAATCTTGTCCCTAAATAAGACCATCACCCAATGGCGATTGAGGTTTTATCATTGCATTTCTGCTGGAATAGCCCAACCGAAAACTTTGCTTATGCAAATGTCTTAAATTATTTTTCTTATTATTGATATAGTCATCAATATGCATTGTAGTTAACCCTAGGCCTTTGGGTAATGATTATAAGTTGCCTTTTATCAGCCTGAGATGTCCTCTACTTTCCCATGCTACTGTGACTGCCAAGCTCTACTAGTGTTTGATGGATCTAGTGATGCCCTTTGATTCCCAGATGTGCCAATTTCTATTTGCCCTCAGTTTTTGTGACATATTCCCAATTTTACCTAAAATTATTAAATCAAGAAAATATTTCTGTCCTCCTTACAGAATTATGTGTCCAGTAGATTCATACAACACTGCTTGACAGCTCTAGCCCAGAACATGTACACAAATGACCATTAGGAAAGACATCGCTGTGTCTTATGCATTAGAGTGAATCATGACTAAACTTACTTTCTTATTACCTTTGAGAGTTTCAGTTTTTCCTTCTCCCTTTGTTCTTTCATTCTTCCCATGCTTCTTTTACCCAACCATCCCTCAACCCCCTCTCTTTCCTTCTCTATCCTTTCCTTACTCAGTCGCTTTTTTGGCCAAATAAAGACTCTTTGTTACTTGAAACTCTACTTTCACTTGAAGCACTAACTGAATACCCCAGAGAGATGACCTCACCACATTCCTGGTACAATGGAGGAAGCTAAAATTATTTAGTTATTAATTTTAATTCATAGCAAATGTTAAATTACTTTGCAGAAATTTGTATCATATTTAATATAATAATGAAAAATAACTCAATCAAGGATGAGAATCTATAGAGATTGCACATTAACCCTTCCTTGGTCCAGATTTGAAGCTCCTTGTCTGTGCAGGCAACATTCAGCTCTCAGTTCCTCTCCTCACAGTGCTTGGATCTGCATCCCATCTAGAATCCTTGATATAAAGTAGCATTGTACAGACCAAAGAAGAATTTCATGTGCTGAGTGGCTGGCAGAAGAACAAGTACATAAGGATTTGATGTGCCTGTTTGTTTAAAACCCAAAGGAGATACTAATAATAACAAAGAATTTTTCAATGATAATTTGAATGAGAATGAGTGTTAAGATCCTTAATTCCAGTTGAAACCTCTTATCATGTTCCTTTTGTCACTTGGAAAGAGACGGGATGGGACACAGAGATCTGTTTTCAGTATGAAATATAAAACTTGAGAATGCCTTGTTACATGCATGTGATGACAATCTAAATGAAGACAGATTATGTCAGAAACTCTTGGGTACCTTAATAAAAACATGAGGTTATCAGGAAATATAAAGCTTATGTTCAATTTTCCTGTAGTAGCATCCGGTGATATAAATTACAAACATATTTTTTTGTATGTCAGAACATTAAGAATTTCAATAAATAGCTAAAAATGATCATATGTTATGATGTGTGCTTCTGTGATTAACAGAACACAATGTCCTATTCTTGGTCAGAGGGAAGAAGCCTTGTCTTGCTCCAGATTTTAGAGGAATAGCTTTGAGTTTCCCTCCATTTAGTTTGATGTTGGCTGTTGGCTTACTGTATATTGTTTTTATTATGTTCAGTTTTGTTCCTGTTGTTCCTGATCTCTTCAGGACCTTTATCATGAAGGGATGTTGGATCATGTGGTTTTTCTTCTTTATTTGGTTTAGATGTTGGATTCCATTGATAGATTTTCCAATGTTGAGCCAACCCTGCATTCCAGGGATGTAGCCTACTTGATCATGGTGGGTGATTTTTCTGATATGTTCTTAGATTTGGTTTGCCAGTATTTTATTGAGTTTTTTTGCATCAAAGTTTGTGAGGGATATTTGTTTGTAGTTCTCTTTCTAACTTGTGTATTTGTGTGTCTTGGGTACCAATGTAAGTGTAGCCTCCTAAAAATATTTTGGCAATAAACCATCTGCTTATATTGTGAGGAACAATTTGAGGAGAATTAGTATTAGCTTTTCTTTGAATTTCTGGTAGAATTCTGCACTGAAGCGATTTTGCACTGGGCTTTTCTTGGTTGGGAGACTTTTGATGACTGATGCTATTTCCTTAGAAGTTATAAGTCTGTTTAAGTTGCTTATCTGTCCTTGATTCAATTTTGGTAACTGATATCTGTCCAGAAAATTGTCCATTTCCTTTAAATTTTCCAATTTTGTCGAGTACAGGTTTTCAAAGTATGACCTGATGATTTTCTGGATTTCCTCAGTGTCTGTTGTTATGTCCTTATTTTCATTTCTGATTTTGTTAATTTGTATAATCTATCTGTGCTTTTTGTAAGATGGATGAAGGTTTGTCTATGTTGTTAATTTCGTTACATTGATTCTTTGAATTGTTTTCTTTGTTTTGACTTTATTGATTTCTGTCCTCAGTTTGATTATTTCCTGGCATCTACTCCTCCTGGGTGCATTTGCTTACATTTGTTCTAGAGCTTTCAGCTGTGATGTCAACACTCTGGAGTGACTATTCTCTATTTTCTTCATTTAAGCACTTAGAGCTATGAACTTTGCTTTTAGTACTGCTTCCAAAGTGTCCCAAAAGCTTGGATATGTTGTGTCTTATTTTCATTGACTTCTAAGAAGTCTTTAATTTCTTTATTTCTTCCTTGACCCAGGAATGGTGCAATTGCATGCTGTTCAATTTCCATCAGGTGGTAGGTTTTCTGCAATTTGTGTTGTTTTTGAATTCTAACTTTAAACCATGGTGGTCTGATAAGACACAGGTGATTATTCTAATATATTTTCACATTGAATGGCCGGGATCACAGTATAAGTCTGTACTGTTTTTTTTTTCCATAGACACAATGTAAACAGAGTGTAGTGGATGTAAACTTGAGATATATTATTAAATGGAAAGAAAAGGGGCTTGAAATAAATAGAGACTTAAATGTTACTTGGATTTGTTAGTTACTTTCACATTTGGGAGCTGGAGTACTAAAGTGCAATGATTGAATCTATGCACCAGATAATTCCAATGAGCAGAAAAAAAATATATAAAATGTGGATGGAACCTTAGGGAAACTGTATGGGAAATTCATTTTTAAAAAGGCTTAAACTGACTTTCAACACAATCTTCCACCAAAGATGAACCACATTTTGTAGCTCCAGGGAAAAACAACATGAAAGTGGTAGTGCCTGTCACTTAGAATGGCACAAAACCCATGCAAAGCAGAGAAAATAGAAGTTTAAATATGGACTGGAAGAGCAAATAGCCTGGAGGTATATCTTGGGTAGACTTGGGTGATGACTTTGTGAATGGTTTCTTAGTATCTGCAGTAGGCCATGCTTAAGTTGATATTGAGACCAATATAATACACAGGATGGTCAAACAGCCTTGAGGGCCACATTTGCTGAGGGCTACATTTGCTTTTGAACAACATGAACTCATCCATCTCCTTGCCACAAAATAGTGGTGTATTAGTGTTTCTCCAAAGCAGAAGTTCAGTATTTGCTTATTTACTCCCAACTAAAGAAAATAAGTAAAGAAGCAAAGAGCAGATGTAGACAGAGTTATCGTGATCCCAGCCATTATATGGGACATAGATACACTATGTGTGAATACAAATTGACCACTCTACATGTGTTGTGAAATACTGAGCATTACAAGATAGTTCAGTTACTTATAATTCACAAAGTGCATTTGAGCAACAAGGTATTTGATCATCATGATCATTATTCAGAGTTGCTGCCCTTAGATGTATTTGAATATGAAATGTTGGCTTTGATTTAATAGTCTGTGGTATGTGTGTCTAATAAGATGACAGTTTGTCATTGTGATGGGGGATCATTGTATATTCTCTTTGCCTCTTTGGAAGCAATAACCATATGAAAATTTTAATTTCTGAATTTTATGGAAGGAAAAAAGAAGGAAAGGCTGGCAAGTGGGAAAAGGGAATATTTATAGAAATTATTAATATGCATCTATTTCTATTCAGCAGTATTCCTATACTGAGGCCTCTTCCTTATCATGTCCAATCTTCCGGAACTTCAGAAGGCTACATGGTGTGATAACACAGAAGTGGACAGAGACTGGGACATACTCTATGGATATCCTTCACTGAAAATAGAAAATAAATTTGGGGAAGCTAAATAAGAAAAAAAGCTGGTTTATAACTTGTCATTATAGTTTCAATATTTGAGAAATGGTGTGTTTTGGATAGCATTAAACTTAATTACAAACATGCAAAAATGAACGTAGTTTCTCAATTGTGTATTATTTTAGAAAACACTAGGGTTTAGTCAAATGGACAGGTTGAATAAATTGATCTAATTTGCTTCTAGAAAAAAAGAATGATATGGAAAAGAAATAAGAGAACATAGAGATTAATCACATTCAAAACTAGACCATTTCAGATGAGCTCCTTTTAGTCAATCACTGACTATTGCTGCAATTGATATGAGCACAAACCCAGCTGCAGACACTGTTTTTTGTCAGCTGTGAATTCTGGGCAAACCATTGGATTTCCTGAGCTAAGATTCCATATGTATCCACTGGAGACAAAAGTCCATACTCCAAAATGTCATGGAGGATATTAAATGAATTATTTGTAAAAACTCATTGAGCAAATATTAAGACATTATATTGAATTTATGCTCTTGCCAAAGAGCATCTGTCCTGGAAAGATGGTTAACAAAACAAGCAAACCATGAAACTCTTTTTGTACTTCAAAAATGAGAAAAGCAGAGTCAAATTGTGGAAAATAAGCTAAATTAAATATCACAAGCTCAATCTCAAAGGTTTTAAGCACACATATAGAGTCATGCACTGGTTACTAACTATTGAGACCTGAAAAATTAATGTATAAGTAAATGAATCATAGTTCATGTAGTCCAAGCTGGTCTCACATTTCCCCCTTCCATCCCTCCCTCCCTCCCTGCCTCCCTCCTTGCCTCCCTCCTACCTTCCCTGCCCCCTCCCCCTCTCTCTCTGTCTCTTTTTCTTTCTTTCTCTCTCTGAACTACCAGTCACCCTGTTCCACCTTCCCAGTGCGAGATTACAGTTGCCTATAACCAGAGATGGCTGGGTACACAGTGCTAGGAACTGAACTGTGACTCCCCATGTGCTAGATAAGTGCTGTACCAACTAAGCTATACATACAGTCCAGTTATTTCAAATAATGGTTTGCAGAGTCTGTTACATATTCTTGTTATTTTTTAAAGAACATGAAACATTTTTTTCACGTTTATGTCATACAGTTTCATTTTCTTTGTGGTTTCTTCAACAAATATTTTTGTTTTGAAATAATATTTAAAATGTTTTTAAATTATATTTTCATTAATTCTCTGAAGATTTGATAGTTTTTACTATTTTCCTGACCCAGCTCCTCCCATATCTGCTCTTGCCCCCTCACTCACTTCCCTCCACACCTAACTTTGTTTCCTGACCTGATTCCCCATCTAGTCAAAACTGTGGAGTGCAACTACTCTTGGAAAGGAGGCTTTCTGCGAAGTTATGACACAGTATGAAACAAAGCTCTTTTGCATGGCAAATGTTTATAGCCCCCCTTCAACATCTATAAAATGTTAAAAACCTACAGTCTGAATTCTATGCTTACCTCACCAATTCCATGCTCTGACCAATTTAAAATCATTTGTGCATCTAGTCTGTTCCAGAAAACACTTTGTCCTGCAATTCATCTTCTGTCTCTGGCTCTTTTATTCCTTCATCCTTGAAATTGTCTGAACCATTAGGGGAGGGGGAATATGTATGTCCCAGTTTGGGTAGTCTATTTTTGAAGTAAATCTGGGCAGAAATTCAAACAGGACAGTAATCTGGAGGAAGGAGCTGATGCAAGGGCCATGGAGGGGTGCTGCTTACTGGCTGCTTACTCCCCACAGCTTTCTCAGCCTGCTTTCTCATAGGACTCAGGACCACCAGCCCAGGGATGACCCCACTCACAATAGGCTGTATGCTCCTCCACAGAGCACTAATGAAGAAAATGCTCTCCAGACTTGCCTGCAGCTCAATCTTCTAAAAGCATTTTCTCAGTAGAGATCCCCTCCTCTCAGATGACTACAGCTTGTGTCAAGTTGACTTGAAAGTAGCCATCGCATGTAGGAACTCTAATTCCCAAGTTACAGAATGCATTCCTATTTTCTCTTACTTTAATTTGAAAGTGTTGTAAGCATATTTTTGTTTAATGCACAATTTCCCATTTCCTTTTCTCCTTTAAAACCCTCCCATATGCACCTCCATTCTCTCTTTTAAATTCATGGACTCCTTTTGACTAACTGTTGTTATATTCATCTATGTGTATACATATGTATTATAAATTATTATCCTTATCTTCTAGAAAAATTCCACATCTTAAAATGTTCTTTTGTTTTTATTAATTTGCAAGCCAGGTTTTTATACAAAGCTTTTTGGCTTCATATTTTCAAAAACATGTCTTATAGACAGTCTTAATTATATGAATATCTCATATTGTAATTGATAGTATTTAATGTTCACCTACTTTATTTAGTGAAATGACTTTGTTTATGTCTACTATTATTTACTTTTTATTTCATTTACAGATTCAATTTTCCCTCTGTTCTTTTTACTGTCTAATTTGCAATAATGTTTCTATTTCTGTCTTGGTTTTCACTTCTATTTAGAATATTTATTGCATGAATTTCACTTTGAGACCACCCATGAATTCTAGACAGGCCTTGGGGTATTTTCTATGCAGTTTGTATTCTGTGGTCATCTTTCCCCTACTGTGTGCCTTCCACTGATTATGAACTGACTGTCAGCTCCTTGGTTTTTCTGCTCCCTTCCTAAGCCATGGAGGCTAGAAGGTTTCACTAGGAACCAGGTAGAGATGGCTTCTCTGTGATCTCATTATTCCAGTCTTCTGGAGATTAAAATTGTCACCTCATTTTTTTCAATTTTGTAAAAAATTTAAGAAAATTTTGATTTTAATTGTTCCTTCTTGCTAAGAAGCATAAATCTTATCATTAGTTTCATTCCGAGTTTAATATGAGTATAGAAGAGATGCTCACAAATCATGTGACCCAGTGTCAGGTACAGTTAGAAAGGAAGGGCTAGGATTTAGTGGTTTTTTGTTTCATTTTGTTTGACTCATCATGGGAAGTATATAGATGTGTAAACTGTATGCTAAAATGCTCACCAAGACAGACAAATATACAAATGAAAAAGAAAACATACTTGTTTCTATGAAACAAGAGGTATTACTGATTTTAAATGTAGGAATAATTTAATTACTTTAAAATGAACAGAACAGATTTCTTAATCAATATGTTAAAAAAATGACAGTACTTGAAAATAACTACTAATGGACTCAAAAACCCTATGGTAAAAGGGCACACATGTTGTCAGACACTTCTATGCTCTTTAGAAACATTTGCACAATAAAATTCTCTTTGGCACTAATGTGCCCTGAAGGATTCTTTGTTAGACTGTTACCCAAAGCAGATTTCAATTTACTGTACGAGCCTTGCATTTGGACAAAGGGCTTCCATATTATATTGGACTATTAATAATTCAGAACAGGTACTCTTAATTTTAGCACTTGGAAAGCTTAGCAATAGCATTGCCAGGGGTTGGATGTTAGCATAGTCTATTAATACCCCATCTCTAGCCTCCACCTTCAAATACTAAGTAAAGGCATTAATTATGGTTGCCTAAATTTTCAAGTGCATGCAACTCATTAGAGAATAGTTTGCCAATGGTGCTGCTAGCAAAGCAAGGACCTATGGACACATGCATGGGTCAAAAGAGGTCTCCTTGCACTGTCACTCAAGAAGTCCTGCATCATTCCTGTGAACTAGAAAGACTGAAGAGGATGAAAGACAAAGGAGTAAAGCCACTAGGAGACTAATTTGAAGGCACTGGGTGTGGCACTCCTGAAAAACATCTTTTTTTTTGCAATTTTACTGTATTATATACAAATAACAGGTGCTTATTTGGACAGTGATTCTCTTTAGTCTTCCAGGGTAATTTCAACTTTTTTTTCAAGTGGATAATTTGTCTCATTAGACATAGTTTCTTGTCAAAAGTTTTAATTAGAAGTGATAAAACATTGATGTTAAAATGGGAATCATGTTTTCTGGTAAACATGGAAATAATTTTTATTTCTTTCAGCTCACTTTTCCCAGATTTATGCATCCATCTGCAGAAAATTAATATTTGGCTAACAAAACTTATATAAGTTATAATTTTGTATAATACCATCATCTTTCTAAACCTTTCAAACAATTAAAATTTCATATGTATATTCTTAACATTCTTATAGTTTGGTGACAAATGGAAGAATGTGGTGTAAACACAATATTAATTCAAAATTTCACCATGTCATGCAGCTCCTAGGAGGGACATCTCATTAGTCAGTAGATAAGGGGCAGATTTGAGAGAGAAACTATAACCTTGATGGGGCCTGATTCTCATTGCTTCTCAGTTATTAAGAGAGGGAGGTAGGGAAAGCAGAAGGGATGATAGAGAGATTGAAAGAAATAGAGAATGAGGTAAATAAATCATCATGAGGAATTCTACAGGTGTATTGGGGGAAATATTCTTCATGATGAACCAACATGGAACTAAAAATGAGGACAATTGTTACATACATGGAATATGATATTTGAGAGTGATGTCCAAGATGTCCCATGACTACTCAGATGTCTTCAGCTGAGTAAGCTTTCACCAGAGTAATACACATGAGTGAATCTCTTTCATGGTCAGAGACTTATTTGTCAATCAAGTGTTGAAGAACCCAGGGACAGAGCTCTACTGACTAGAGTGAGTGGCATAAATGAATATGCATGAAAGCTCCATAACTAGGTGATCACTTCCACAAGAGACAGAGGCAGAAGGAAGGCTTGAATCTCAGGATTAGAATTTGAGGGACTGAGTTAATTTAAGGAAATATGAGAAAATATTCAGCAACAGAGGAAGGGTCATGAAAAGTTTCTATGCTATTGAATTTGGCTCAAGGTGTGCACAGGATATCTGTTTATGAGGTCAATGAAGACTCAAAACTGAATATCAAGTTCAGATCCATAGCTATACTGTACAGAATAAAAACCATAAAATGTATCATGTACAACTGAGGAATAAAACCACAGAATTTTAAATCAAGAGGTCAAAACTGAAATGTTAGAGGTTATTGTAGTTTATAATGTGGCAGCATAACATTCAATCCAATAAAAATTGAAGAAAAATAGTTATTTTTGCGAGAGAGAATAAATAACATGGCAATAAACTGGAAAAAGAATAACCCTTTCAACAAATGAATGTTAGAACACATTCAAAATACAAGATAGTCTTGTATTTTGAAATGAACTTGACCATGCCTATAAACCTGTAAAAGTTGACTTCAAATGGATCAGAGGTAAAGCAAGGTGTGTGGCATGAATCCTGCAAGAGTTTCCAAAATCTCACTCAGGATCACCTTCTGCCAAGTGCTCTTTGATGCTCTAACACCCTTTGAAGGACTTTTTTAGGTGTCCAATAAAGCATACAACAGCCATGGAGACCCAGTCCAAGCATTACTCAGAGTCTACACTTTGTTAGTGGATAATCTGAAACTCTTCCATTATTTCATTTTGTATGTCTAGTAGTAAAGTAATAAAACTTATGTGAGGGACTTACATTACAGTATCACGAAGTATTTTTTATCAAGAGCATATAAGTCATGGCATGATGTTGATTGAATTTGAACAGTGGCTGATTTGTAGAAATTACTAGTGATTCAACGTCATGCACTTGACTGCTGTGAATCAGATAACTGTAGAAGAGGAAAACAGTGGGAAGGACTACACTGGGATCATGTGGTGATAACATTAAAATAGCTAATGCCATCTTGGTGTATATGCAGTATTCCATACTTCAAATGAGTGTTATTTCTTGAGATACACATTTTATTATTACAAAGTTGTAAACCTTGTTAGAATACAACACATTTAAAAATAAGCAAGACAGAACTCAAGAGGTGGAGACGGAAGGATTGCTGCACTTTTGAGTATTATCTAGGCTACATAGCAGAACAAAACAAGAGTCCCTGGGTCTCCTTCCTATTGAAATCAAAGCTTGAGGTTACAATTGTGCTGCTTTTGTTGTTTTTGTTTTTCCTTTGTTTCCTTCTAAAAGACAATCCAGAAGGAAGCTAGTTTGTCTGACTGACTATGGCTATAACTTTTGTAGATGTTACTACTGTCAAAAGGTTAGTATTCACTGAAAACACTAATACTCATATTTTAATGATGTAAGATTTTTTTTGGGGGGGGGGAGTTTGAGACAGGGTTTCCCTGTGTAGCTTTGGAGCCTATCCTGGCACTCGCTCTGGAGACCAGGCTGGCCTCGAATTCACAGAGATCTGCCTGCCTCTGCCTCCCATGTGCTGGGATTAAAGGCATGCACCACCAACACCACAAAGTTCTTCAGTAGGTGTGCCTTCACAGTTAGCTTCATCAGTAAGAAAACTGGAACACAACAGTGATTCCAAGTTTAATGCATTGCATTTACACACTTTTTAGAATCTGGTGATAAATGCATTAATTATCTGCAAATATATCTTCAATACTGCAGGTTATTCTTTGAAGTTTCCCTTATAAATGTCTTGCCGGACACAATAGGAGCTATCAACTGAGCAGCCAGGACAGCACCTGCTGCACCTCATCCCCCGAGTCTTTCATGTGCTTAATCCTTCAGTGTAGACCAACTTCAGGTGTGACATTCACAATAGCAGCAAGGTTGTCTTAGGATATAGGATAACTAGTTCTTTGTTTAGGAAACAAAAGTACTGTCAAGATATTGGTGGTCCTTGTTTTTCTCACATCTATGGTAGGAAAATTGTAATGTCTACTTTAGTACATTGATTCTTGAGAGAAATGTCATGTCCACTTTCTTCTAACACACACACACACACACACACACACACACACACACACACATCTTGTGATGGGAAGATCCTGGAGATTCAAATCTCTGTAAGGGAAGTCAGACTTTCTTTTAAAATTGATTTTGCAAAATGGTAGAGTGATTTAAAGTTGTGCTGTTTCCTTTTTCTTACTAAAAATCCTAAATAGAGCTTTTTAGACATTGGATGCTTGGCATGCAACATTTAGAACCTTCACAAAACACAATGGCAATTAAAGTCTCCTGCCCCCTCCCCTACCATTAAGTTAATAGCAATGGTGTCTGTGGTCTTGCTGAGGAGTTCGCCCACAGGAAAACAATCCTTGAAGGTATATGCACTCCATCAACCAGCTGCACACCCTTGAGCAGCTGACAGACGCAGAGACCAGAAGAGAGAGGACATGAACACATCAGAACCAAGAACTGTGGATTTCTTGTTGGTCCCGGACCCTTTTAATGACAGAGATCTCCTAACCTCATCTGGGTAAGGGCCGGCTGACTTCAGGTCTGCACTGGCTGGTGCTCCACTCCATCCGCAGGAGGCATGCCATTATGCATCTAACTGGAGCATTATTTTAAGCTTACTCTCCAAGCATCATCTCTGCAAAAGCAATGCAAGCTAGTGAGAGACATCTGCTCCAAACCCTAAAGAGTCTGGAGCCCTTCCCAGCGAATTCTCTCTCACTCTACTGAGCATGCCAGCTCAATAACTGGAGAATGAGGTTGGTCCTTGCCGCCACCCGTTGTTCCTCTCTCCAGTAAGAGCAGGGAAGAGTTCTGCTCCACTGAGTACCAGAGTGACTAAGTACAGCTGGCTACCAGGGCAGCTACCTGGACGCTTGTCCTTTCCTCTTTCTGAAGCTACACACGCCCTGTGCATCCTGATCACGAAGCTGGACCATCCTGGAAGGGCTCCTAGGTGATATCACCTCTGAAGATAGTCGTTCTTTGGTCCTAGCCTTCACAAATCCTCTATCAGTGTGTGTGAGTAGGGGTGGGGTATCTGTGGAGAGGGCTCCCTGATTCCTAGGGAGAGAGGATAACAGAGGAGAGCAAAAACCAGAGGAGGCAAAAGAGAAGGGGAAAATGAAGGAGCAGATAGACTGCAAAGACATGAAATATAAAGCTGCATACTACCTTTGGTTCCAGCTGCCTGCACCTGTTGGTCCTGAGCATCAGGTGAGGCCCCAAGCCAAGAGACTTCCCTGGTGAGAGAGTAGATTCCGAATTTTTCAAGAGAGCAGAGCCCTTCCACAGTTTTCCCCATGTTCTTGGAGAAAGTCTCAGGATTGTCTCCCTTCAGGGATCAAGAGCTTCCCTTCCAAGCAAAATGAAAACAACCAGCCCCTCTTCCCCCAGCCATTTGTTAGCAACAGTGAAAAGTAGAGAGAAAACGGAATATCCGCAGAGTGCTTGTTTACCTAAGACCACTGTTAGTAATTAGGAAACTCAGGCCTCAGCCCTCCCTGTCCCTGCCCTCTGAACCTGCCCCCATCCCCGTCCTGTCCCCTACCCTACCTGCCCTGTCCCTGAACCCCATGGGAGGGAATTCCAAGGTTCATGGAGCCAGGGAAAGCAGAAAGTGCTAAGACTTCTTAGGTAGTCTCCAATCTCCTCTGATGCTCTCCTGAAGTCTTGAGTGGGCTTGGTGGCAGGTGACTTGTTCGGCTTTGTTTAAAGACACAAGACAGTACTGAGGCAGAGAAGAAGTAGCTGGAAACAATCGGGCACTGTGCTCCATTAATGGCCACAGATGAGAATTTCAGTCCCAGAACACAGGACCTATTTTTAGAGTAGAATTCAAACACACTGACTGAGAAGTGCTTTGTGACTGCTGCTGGGGATCCAGTCTCAAAGTTGGTGATGACTTTGCTTTCTTCTCCCACAAGCAAAGCACAAGAGTAGCCTGTTTCAGTGCCTGGGACTGAATTTATTTTGTATGCCATGAGCATCCTACTGGCAGCAACCCCTTTCCCTCGGTCTCTGTGAAATAAAATAACACATACAGGGTATGGCTTCTTTCAAATCCACATGAATGGAGACACTATCTGATTGTATAACTAACTAAAACTGTACAAGATTAAGAGAGAAAGGACGAAGTAGGCTCCCAAACTCTTAAAAGTGTAATGGTGAATTCCTGCTTCTGTTTCTTTTATATGTGTCTTTCAAGACTGTATAACTTACCTACCTTGTCTTTACATGCAGAAATTGCCCCATTTAGCTCCAAAAGTAGAACACAACCAAGAAACTTTACAAGACTGAAACCCAACTTGAGCATTATTTCTTCTAAAGGTTTGCTTTTCATTGCAATTTATATCCCTGTCGTTTTGAACACTGTGGTAAGCACCAACAGACTAATAAAGTTTATCTTCCAGTCCTTGTCATTTGCTCTCTTTTGAAGAAGGCACATTTCTAAAGTTCATACTTACATAGATTCCAGTCAACATACCCATTAAACAGTAAATGGTGGGACAAGGAAAACCCAACTCACAGTGGCAAGAAAGACAGGAAGAATCTCTTAACTTCACATAGTCCATTTGCTTTTTAAAGCAGCTGCCATTAGAGTACACCAACTCTGTAGTCTCCCCCAAAACTTGTTCTACTTCTATAGTGCAAGAATCATGAACTTCCCTATCTATGAAAATATTTTTATAGATATTATTTATTAGAAAATATTGTTATTCTGATTTGAAGTTAGATAGGAAAATTCAACAGTATTGGTATTTGAATTTTACAAAAAATACAAGATGGACTTGAAAAGTGAATTTCCATAATTAGTAACCCATTTACATAATTGCCCTGGGCCATTTTATTGCACTAG
This sequence comes from Cricetulus griseus, assembly GCF_003668045.3. Classification (NCBI taxonomy): domain Eukaryota; kingdom Metazoa; phylum Chordata; class Mammalia; order Rodentia; family Cricetidae; genus Cricetulus; species Cricetulus griseus. Next base: position 144,414,977 of record NC_048596.1, on the reverse strand, counting down.
ATTCCCAGGTCACCTTCTAATGGTGAACATAATTGAAAATGAATGTGACACTATCCATGTGTCACTTGCCAGAAGATAATGGCCTTTAAAGGACTCTCCCCGAAGGCCATTCTTCTTCCAGAAGTCAGCAGTTCTCGTTGTCATGAGGGCAAGCATGAAGGTTAAAACCTAGACTGCAGAGCTCTGTGAAGACAGTTGCGTTAGTCAGGATGGGCCTGCTGTACTGTTGAGCAGCACGTTGTGGCTCAGAGATGGCCATCTGTGACTTTGTTTTCTGTTAGCTGAGTTTCTTAATGGTTCTTTATATGAAGCAATTGCATTTTGCATGCTTATACTGTGTTGGTTAAATCCACAGAGGGTAACAATTACCACTAGTTGACTCCAAAATTTCTTCTAAAGTGTGGGGAATGTGGAGCTGAAATTCTTGATGTGGAAGTAGATTTGCCCTGACATGTCTACATGACAGAGTAGAGTTCCTCTATTTGTTTTTTCTGCCATAGGCCTGGTGTTCGCCTCTGTCTGAAAGGGAAAGAATGACTGCTTTGAAACAGGTGCTGTAGTTTGAAGAAGACAGATGCTTTATAGTACTGTTCTACCCACCTGGGTGGAAATTCTCAGATAAGTCTGCCTTTTAAGTAGGAAGGATTGGAAGCTGTATGTTTGCCCTCCCCCTTATACTACAACTAGAGACTCAATAAATATCAAACAGACATCGTATAAGTCCATCAGCATGAACAATATCATCACTCCTTGCTTAGACTTCATTTGTTCTGAAAGAAACATGAATGTTCACTTTCATCCTGGCAAGCATTTTCCCAGGGAGCCCCATGGAGCTATAAAAGAAAAGACCTAATTTCCTGGCATATTGTCTCTGTTGTTTGGGAAGCACATAGAAATTCAAAACATAGTCAAGCTAATGATTTGAAAATGTAGCTAATACAGAGATCAATTAAACGTATTCACAAATTTATGCGGTCAAAGAACACAAATGCAGGAGAAGGGTGAAGAGCTTTGGAATAGAATAGTTGTACTTTTCAAATAGTTTTACTCTATAGGAGGATGGAATTGCAATTCCAAAGCAATACCTATGCTTCAGAAAGCTGAAGTGTAGGGACTGAAAGAATGGTGGGGAAAACAGTTCTTTAGAATTTCTTCCTGAAAGGGAACCATGGAGTGCTGGAGGAGTCTTTTGCATTAGCTGCTGTACCTCAGTTCTTTTATGCTGTGTTCATGCTCCTGGTGGCTTTCGAATGTGAACTTTTAAGAGACTTGAAAAGTAGCAAGACATAGCAGGGGAGGAGTGCAGGTCTACCAGCTTTCGATGGTTTCCATCAGGAACAACTTTGAGCAGATGGTTGGTTATTGTCCTCCCAGTAGGAGTCACCTGTGAGGTCTCCTCTGGGCCCTGATCAGCAGCTGTACCACGTGCTTCCTTGGGAGTCTATTTCCAGATGACACTGTACACTGTGAACACCCAAGGGGGCGCTCCCTTATCTGCCTTATTCCAATCTCAGGATAAAGTTCTTGGGTATGCCACAGAAAAAGAGCACAACAGCAGACTCATTTATACACAAAGACGCTTTTGAGGAAATGCATTTTCTGTAGGAAGTAGTCTCATGTTAACTACAGTGAAATGATGTGAGGTAATATGAGTTTCTCATACAAGTCCTTCACACAGTGAGTCTGATGCACACACTTTTAAAGAATTGTATCCTTTTGTTTAAATGGACCACAGAAGTGTCTTTAACAGGAGTGTGTGATAGAGAATGTATTTGCTCCTGATGCTGCAGTTCCAGCCCTAAGTTCCTATTTCCAGCAGCATTCTTTAAAGTGCCACTTTTTGAAAAATCTTTGTAGATCGTATTTTCTCTGTGAGCCTTATCAGTGACAGTTTAAACCTTTATGTGTTGACTGTGCAGTTGTACCAAAGTAAAATCCATGCAATTGAAAGCATGAACTTGACCTTCTAACATGTAAGCAAAAGATACCTGGGATTGTTGAGGTGTGAAGTGACATTTCCTCATGTGTGATTTGTGATATCAGATGTGTAACTGTTTCTGAGTAACTGTTGGAAGATATGATAAAAGTCACTATTATAGGTGGGACTCAAACTTTAATTTAAATGTAAGTTCATATATAATCATATATAAACAGAAAACATGAGCACTCATTATTTTAGTGTTTTCTGTGATGTTTTCATTTTCACAAAATGGTGTTTCAGTCTGTCAGTTACTCAGCACCAGAGTCATGTCACCAATAAATTAGATTAGTTATAAAGATCTACCTTCTAATGAGACATGCATACAATTATTATATATTACTCAAATTTGAATAAGTAACAGGCATCATTTTATATAAAGCTCCAAGTTTGAATTAGAAGACAATAAATTATACTAATTCAGAAATCCCAGTTGTAAATCCTGCATTCTAATGACAGCAAGATGAAGGGTGTTTTATCTTCAGTCTCAACATGGCAGAGCATGTGGTAATGGAAAGACTTCAGACAGTGGTTTATAATCATATGCAGATTGTTTTATTTACCAAATAGCACTAATCATACAACCTCCTCTGCCCCCAAAAAAACAAAGTTGTTGTAAAAGCTGAACTAATTTGTGAGAAGAGTTTAGGGTATTCTGTGGAACAAGTGGAAGCTGTCATCAACAGTTAGGAACATTTAATGAAATTATTGTGTACTGACATAGAAAAATAAGGTAAATCTCAAAGGCAGATAAGTGAACTGGCATCCAGTTAGCATAACACTATTGTCATCTAAAACAAAGAGAAAGCAATCAGGGGCAGAGACAGTGATGTGGTATCTGGGCACAGGTTTTCAAGATTGCTCTTTTGTCACAGTGTCTGCTTGGTTTTGTGTACTTTGTTGAATATTATGAAAATTACAGGTATTTACTTTAAACCCAGAGAATGTGATTTATCTCAAAAGCACAGTTTTTGCTACTTGGGTTTCTGTTTACGATGTAATTGCATGTGCACTGTGTAAATCATAATATCAGATCAAATCCATGAATACAGCTGTCAGTGAATGACTGAGACAGGTTGTTTTCAAACATGGGTAGATGGATTAAAATTTTGTTTGGCTTCCTTTTCTACTTGTTCATTGCTTCATCATCCACTAGTAATCTTAAAAATTTATAAACACTCAGAAAAATTATAGAAATATATCGCATCAAGAAATAATCTATACTATAGAAAATATTTTGAAAACCACTATGGGAAAAGAAACCTAGCTCTTCCACATCCTGTCTGCAGGTTCCTATAATGACCAGCACTCTGAACATAGTAGAGCCACAGTGCCCTAGTTAGTTTGTATATATGATTCCAGAACTGTGCACAGCCATGTTTAAAAACGGACATGAAAAAATTTCTCTTTTTTCAACCCATAAATCTCCTGACTTGGGAGTGTTATTGCCAATGACATGTGACAATTGAGTGGACCACTGAACAGGAAATGATGTGTGAGCAAGAGGGATTAAAAATAGAGTTCAAGTTAAGTCTATGTCAGAGAAAAGGAGCCGGTCACAAAAACTCATATGAACTTAGTTTCATGAGAATAGGGGACACAGAGTAATCCAAAGTAAATGACTGCACTCAGCCATGAACTGAAGCTGAATAATCAGTATCTTCTGTGAATGCTCTCAACAACACTGACAGATGTCATTAGACCAGAAGTGGGGGCTGCACTGCAGACACCTCTGATTTGTCTCCTGTTTCTTTGGGGTTTTTGGATCCTTTCAAATGTACCCTAACGAGCCTATTGTTAGGAAAGAAGCTAAGAGTAAAGGCTCTATTCTCATTCAATGCTCTATATTTTAAAGACTTACAGTAAGCGAGATTTCTCTAAGGCCACAGTGCAGCCCCCACCATTGACATTGAGTAGGACATGGGGAAGATGTCTTCAATACGAAAGAAACAAGAGGACCTGTGAAAAATTGAAGTGACATGTTGGAAAAAGGCTGATATGGTTGAAAGATCCAGAGCCAGCTATTATTGATAGTATAACTTTTTCTTTCTTCCACAGAGAAACACGTAACAAATAATTTCACAAGAAAAGTAGGGAGATTTCTCTTTTCCTAACACTATAGTTCAGAACATTGTAGAAATATTTGAATCCTTGCTTCTTAATATTCTGCACAAATCTTTATTTCAGCTGTTCACTTTACACCATTGTGAGTTATAGGCCTAGCCAGCATAGCTGAGGATGAAGCAAGCCTCTGGAGACTTATTTGTTGTGAGTTAACCCTTGTGTTTAGCAATGTTCACATTATGCATGTTATATACCTAGGGAGATCTAGACTTTGAATGAATTGAACTGATTAACCCACCTTCTTCTAAAAAGAAAGTACTCAGATCTCAGTATGTTGTTCTGAGAATGACTCTATCAATGGAATCCCAATGCTACTTAATGCTACCTGCAGGCATAAATTTCCTGGAGTTGTTGAATCTCATCCCCATGATGCCACCTAAGTTCCCTGATGTAGCTAGGAAAACCCATTCCTTCCTGAGCTCCTGAGGGAGCTGATAATCACCAAGGCCTGCTAGGCTTCCAATGAATAGTCCACCAGCCAGGGAAGTCAGACTATCTGATTTTGCATAGCCAATAATCTCACCAGTAGCAATCAAGGCTACATAGCCAAAGCCAAGATATTGTAAAGGCACCAGTGGGCCACTGTCCTTCTGCATTGTTCAGTCACTTTGGAGATCTCTGAATCTCTGATCAAAAGGGACCCAGGCCTGTGAGGCCAAACAGCATTAGGGACTCTGCAGAGCTGAGATGTGGTTCAGCTTCTATGTGCACTGCTGAACTCAAGCAGAAACTCAGTCCTTCATCCAATGTCCATCTTTGCCATCCCAACATGGAACCTTGCACTTAATTGAGCCCAACACAAACATTTTACCTTTTACCACAATAACTTTTATCCCTGTTTTGGACTTTTGATGGAGGATTGAAAATTTTACATACAGAAAAATTGACTGTGGTGGTACATGAGGGGCTCTGGCCAGACTGGCATGGGCATGGTAAACACAAGACCAAGCATAGTAAACATGGCACTGACATCTCCCTTACTCAGAAAGTCTTAGATTGCATTCCTAAAGATAGTCCCCAAGGACCATTCCCTTATTTGGCCACTGAGTCATTGATGAGACAAAACACTAAGGTCCAACTCAAAATTCATTATTTGGCTAAAATATCCAATCATCCTAGTAAGACTCCCACCTTTTACTTTAATAACTCACTCTTGCAAAAACACTTGCTTGGTGCTTGCTGCTGCTGCTGCTGCTTGCTGTCTGCCATTGAAGCCTCCTCTGTCTACTTCCCCCTCCAGGGTAATCAATTTTCTTTGTGTCAGATATTGGTGTCTGGGAGTGCCCTGGACTGACTTTGAGGTGCTGTCCTTCCTTACAGTACATGCCTGCAATCCCAGCACACAAGAAGTTGAAGGAAAAAGATATCTGCTCTTTCCAGGGTGGCAAGAGTTAAATAGTGAGTTCCAGGTTAGTCTGGGCTATGCATCATCACTCTGTCTCAAAAGTAACAAACACAATCTACAAATGCAAAGTAGAAGAGGAAAAATAAGAGGGACAATAAGAGACGACATTTTATTTATTTTTATGTCTCTAGTGTTTCTTGGTCAGTATGGAATTATAGACCAAATGTGCAAAAGGGTGGTGTGTCTCACACCTTGATCTCAAACATTCCAGCCTTCTCAAATGTATTCAGATTGAACAAGATCCCTGTGAGCATTTACAGCAGTGTGAGAAACTGCAGAGAATGTTTAGCTGGCATCGCAAGCATCCTCCAATACAATGGGTCAAAATCTTTTGTATGATAAACCTTTTCAAGTGGGATTTTCCTATTTCTATTTTTGTAATCATTTTGTTGATTAACATTGAATTTCACTCTGTAACCACTTAGGAAATAGCACAGTAATGTACTATGAATACACATTAGCCACAAAAAGGAGACATGTCAGTCATTGCTTACCATTTGCTGTGAAGTGTCAACTATCTGCTTCAGATCTATGCACTCCAGCTTCTTGAAAGCAGGTCAACACACAGGTGACACCAGATACTACATCTGACTTTTTTTTTCTTTTTCTTTTCTTTCTTTCTTTCTTTCTTTCTTTCTTTCTTTTTTTTTTTGAGACAGGGTTTCTTTGTGGCTTTGGAGGTCATCCTGGAAATACCTCTTGTAGACCAGGCTGCTCTTGAACTCAAAGAGATCTGCGTGCTTCTGCCTCCTGAGTGCTGGGACTAAAGGCATCCCACTCATTCCCCAAGGACAGTGAGGCCTTCCAGAGGGGATCTACAAAGCATGTCACATCATTGAGAGGAGGGTCTAGGCCTTCCTCCCTATATCTGGACTGAAAGAAAGAATATCCTTACTAGGGAATGGGCTCCCAAGGTCCATTTGTGACCTAGGCATAAATACTTGTTCCACTATCAGAGGTCTCATAGCCTGGTCTAGGCCTCTTAACTAGCACCTGCATTCAGAGGTCTTGGTTCGATCCAATGCTGGTCCCCAGCTTTATTACAGGGACCTGTGTGCTCTCCCTTGGTCAGGTCAGCTGTTTCTGAGGGTTTCTCTGACTCGGTCTTGACTCCTTTGCTCATTCCTCCTCCCTTTCTACAACCAGATTCCAGCAGTACAACTCATTGCTTAGGTATGGGTGCTGCTTATGCTTCCATCAGCTGCTGGATGGAGGCTCTAGGAATGGTAACCAAAGTAGTCATCAGTCTCATTATAGGAGAAGGACATCTAAGGCAACATTTCCTCTACTGCCTAGATTCTTACTCGGTGTCTTCTTCGTGGATCTCTGAACATTTCCCATGTGCCAAATTTCTCTTTAAACCTGTAATGGCTCCCTCTATTAAGGTATTTCTTTTCTTGCTCTCCTCTATTCCTTCCCCAACTCAATCTTCCTGATCCCTCACGTTCTCCTCCTCCCTCCTCGTCTCTCCTTCTCTTTCTCTAACTACATCCCATCCCTGCCCCCAAACTTACAGAATAAAGAAAGAATATTAAGAACAGTTAAGAAAAGAGGCCATGTAGAATATAAAAGCAGACCTATCAGAATTACACACGAATTCTTGATGGAAACTCTGAAAGCCAGAAGGTCCTGGATAGATGTTCTACAAATGCTAATGGACCATAGATGCCATCCCAGACTATTATACTCAGCAAAGCTTTCAATCATTAGAGATGGAGGAAACAAGCTTTCCCATGACAAAGCCAGATTTAAATAATACATATCCACAATTGAAGCCCTACAGAAAGCATTGGAATAAAAACTTGAACCAAAGAAAGTTAACTATACTCTCAAAAACATAGACAATAGATAATCCCACTTTACCAAATAGCAAAAGAAATAAAAGGGGGGGATCCACATACAATACCACCACCAGCAGCAAATCCAAAACAAAGGAGAATTAACAACCAATGTTCATTAATATCCCTCAATATCAATGGTCTTAACTTTAAAAAGACACAGGCTAACAGAATGGATTTGAAGACAGAAACCATCCTTCTACTGCATATAAGAAACACATCTCAACTTCAAAGATGTTACCTCAGAGTAAAGGGTTTGAGATTTTCCAATCAAAGGTCCATTAGGATAGCAGAGCTATCCTAATATCACTTACCAATATTAAATCAAGAACAAACAAGCAATTTAAATAGACTTATAAACCCTAGTGAAATAGAAGTAATCATCAAAATCTCCCAATCAAAAAAAGCACAGGACTAGATAGTTTCAGTGTAGAATTCTACCAGAAGAGCTAATACCAATACTCTTCAAAGTGTTCCACACAATAGAAGCAGAAAGTTCATTGCCAAACTCCTTTTATGAGGCTGCAATTACTTTAGTACCCAAACCACACAAAGATATGACTAAGAAAGAGACTACAGACCAATTTCTGTCATGAACATTGGTGTAAAATCTCAGTATAATACTGGCAAATGGAATCCAAGAACTCATCAGAAAAATCATCCACTATGATCAAGTAGGCTTTATCCCAGGAATGGTTGCATAATCCAACACCCCATTATGATAAAGATCCTGGAGAGATCAGGGACAAGAGGAACACAAATAAAAATGGTAAGGGTAATATATAATAAGCCAACAGCCAAGATGAAACTAAATGGAGAGAAACTCAATGTGATTCCTCTAAAATAGCTTTACAGATCAGTGGGAGATGGATCCCTTTTGCTACCTAGCCAATAGCAGTTTGAATTTTCAAAGCATTCTTAAAGGCCTTTAGGGGAATCTGTTTGTATTTGTTGAAACTACTTTAGTAAGGGCCCTTTGTAACCCTTCTGACAAATCTCCCATTGCATCCCCAAAATATATGCGTCATTCATCAGGAAGTAAAGGGGAAGTGTGGAGGAAATTTATGGCAAATACTGCCCCTGGCAGTTTACTTCTCAACAAATATCAACCTCATTTATCAGAAATGGAAAACACAGAAAATTAGTCTTGTTGCCACAGCATGTAAGCAGAAGCCACAGGATGTATCATTACTGTTCTCAACATTTACTATTAATATTTTAAAATATTATTAAAATATCAAAAATACAAATCTCTATGATTTAACCTGGCAGTTAAGCCAAGACAGTGGTGGCAATGTCAGCAGTGGAGATAGAATGAATATTCTATTTCATTTGTAGAATTGAGTGAGGCCCTTTTAAATGTTTATTTTGGGGCCTTATGACTGAAACCAGAGCCTTATGCATGTTGGATAAGCACTCCTCCACTGAGTTCCACCTGTGCCTGACTAATCCAAGTCCTTTGTTAATACCTGAAATATAACCTCTTCAGTTGAGTTTGTAAAACCATTTTCAGTTTGGATTAAGCTGCTTTGAGTATTGGTATCATGGTTACTTTTACAAGTAGATAAAAGCTAAACTATAGTGTGATTGGGTTATAGACTATCTATATCCTGTCATATCGATAAGAGCACAAAATGACATTCATGTGTGGAGGAAAGGGACAAGAGTTTCAGAATAAACCATTTTCTGGAAGGAATGCAATGAGAGCAAACTTCAAAACTTAAAATTGTAAGACTTTTTGTTACGATAAATCTTTCTGCCAAAAGCTGCCTGAGCCCCACCACCACGTGTGAGCTTTATGCCAGCTGCCTGCCTGAGTTAGGGCCCAAATGAATACACAGAAACTTCTATTAGGTATAATGCTCCTTGGCCAATGACTAGGATTCTCATCTGTTAGCTCAGTCTTAACTATCATAAACCTATATAAGACTTATCTTCTTGGACGCCTTATTGGCGTCCCTCCTTGCTGGTGGATCACATCGTGCCACTGGAGCAGGAGCAGACGGGAAAAGTGGGATGGTTCCTGTTTCTCCTTTTTTAAATATGAGTCTCCTTGCTATGTCACTTCCTCTCTGGATCATCACTTCTCTACTACATTTCCCAGAATTCTCTTTGACTCCTAGTCCTGCCTAACTTGCCATTTCATTGGCCAAGCAGAACTTTATTAAACAATCAATAAGATAAACATACACAGAAGTACTTCCCCCATCAACTTTGGTTCAAAAAAGAGAAATAGTGAAGTTTCTGGAAGACAACTTGTTTTTGAGTAGAATATTCATGAAGTCATAGCAGCCACTGATTGATAGGTGACAGCAGAGTCATTCTTCTAGGCCAATCAGAAATCTAGATCCTGGCACATTGCTCTTTTTGTTTTAGTATACTAAAACAAATATTTTCAAACTTCTAGATTTCAGCAAATATTTATTAATAAAATAAATTCGGTGGAGTTCTTCAAGTCTCTCTCTCTCTCTCTCTCTCTCTCTCTCTCTCTCTCTCTCTCTCTCTCTCTGTGTGTGTGTGTGTGTGTGTGTGTGTGTGTGTGTGTGTTTGGCATCTTATTTGTATGAGAGAATCCACCCTTGTCTATAACAGCATCTTCTGCTAACACAAATGTCAATTACCATTATAAACCCACTGTATTAGTTTATCCAGTCTGGCCCCACACCAAATGGCTGGTGCTACCTACATCCAAGGTTGGGTTGTCCCTCCTGGAATCCATCTGAAAATACTTTCACTTGTGCATCCCGAAGTCTGACTCCTAGGTGGTATCAAATCCAGCCAAGCTGACAGAGGACAAATCATCACACAATTTTTCTTTTACATTCAGATATGACTCAACCAATATTAAAATGCTATAAACTGTGTTCTTTGATAGTGTTACTATTTTTACAACCTTTTTTCAAGGAGCATTGACTGAGATCAATTGTTTCCTTTAAAAATTGCTTACTTACCTATGCTGGTTTGCCTAATCCTTTCTATGGAACAGAAGAGGGGTGAGATGGGTGTCAGTGGGGGGCAAGGGAGGATGGTAGAGGAACTGGGATTGATATTTAAAGTAAGATTGTTTCTATGTTAAATAAAAACCATCTCCCAAAAGAAAATAAACAGAAAAAAAAAACATTGGTGACTTAAACCTCTCAGATTTGAAAATGCTTACAATATTGGAAAATGTGACTCAGAGACATTAGAGCTGTTTTGCTAGAGTGGATATGAACAAACATAAAAACATGTTTGCAATAAAGGAGTGCAAAAAGAGAGAAAATTATTTAAGACTGCAACTCCACTGTGTATTAGATAAGTGATTTTGGAAACAAACAAACAAAAAACAGAAAAAAGTGTGGCACCTACTCTCTACACCTATACAATGGAAATGATATATTATTTCCACAGGATTGTAGCGACTGCATTCAATCCAAAATATGTACTATGTCATAAAGACATTTTCAATTCTTAATAGATGGGGTAAAAATGACTAATGGTAAGAATGACTAACACTAATGACAGAAATATCTGTGCATGAATGAGATTCTTTTCTATTCACCATCTACAGAGGTTCATGCAGCCCTTAGTTTTTTAACACAAAAAGATTTAGAAGGTAGGAAGACAGTTTGAACTGAATACCTTCATCTAAATTTTCTCAGCTCCTGGATGACAAACACAGGATAAGAATCCCAAGACCTTCCCTACTTTCTCACTCCTAAGTGGGAGAAAGACATGGTGAAAGGACAGAGGGAAGAGAAAGGAAAAATTAGAAATAGTAGAGAGGAAGAAATGAGAGAAGGAAGGAAAGAAATAAGAATAAAGGATAGAAGGGGAAGAGAAGGGATGGGGAGGAGAAAGAAGAACAGAAAGAAAGGAGAACAAAAAGGAAAGAGCACTATTTGGCATCCATTTTATTTACCTTATTCTTCCTAATCTGCAATTATGCCTTTAGTCTTATTCACTCCTGGAGATGGCTTTGGAGATAGACAAGCAAAATAAACACTTGATTCTTCAGTGGAACATTTTCAAAGTACTAAAGTCTCTCTTAATTCAAAGCTTATGATGAATATCTCTCACTGCTGAAGATCAAGCAATGCCCATAAATTATCCTGAATCAATCTCTCCTAAACAAATCAAACTTCTAAGAACAGAGTAGACACAAACCACCAGACAAGTACGTATTTTTTATCATTGTTGTTCTGAACTGATCTAATGCCCACTTGATCCAAAATTAAATCCTTTCTATTCTACTATCTAAGAAGGACCAGTGAAGAGCACAGAGGTCCACACCAGGCTGGTGAAACACACAGAAACAGCTGACCTGAACATCTGGGAACTCTTGCTCCCCAGTCTGATAGCTGGAATACCAGCATGGGACTGATCCAGACCCAAGGAGCATGGGTTTCTGTGAGGAAACCTCAGAATCTATGGGAGTACCTGTAGAAGCCCAGTATTTATCCCTAGCAAAGGTGTGGACTTTGGGAGCCCATTCCATATAGAGGGATACTCCCTGAGCCAAGACACATGGGAGTGGGCCTAGGCCCTATCCCAAGTGATATGAAAGATGCTAATGACACCCTATGGAAGGCCTCACCATCCAGGGGGAGCAGAAAAGATATGTGACAGATAAGGTTTTAGTTGGGGGAGTAGGGTAGGATAGGTGGGAGAAGGGAACTGGGATTGTCATGTAAAACAATCCTGTTTCTAATTCAAATTTAAAGAGTTGGGAAAAAAAGAAACAAAAAAGAGAAAGAAATATGTGAACAATCATGAACTTCTTTTGCACTGTTACTGTATTGGGACATTCTGCTGAGGAGTATCAGGGAAAAATTGTCATGAAAATTTCATTCATTATTCTTTTCAAGCCCGGTGGCCATGAGATTTCTTTCCAGGAAAGATAACTGGTAAGGAAGGGGGCAGTTAGGCAAAGCTCAAGCTGATCATTGGGGATGAGCTTAATTTCACATCTTGTAAACAACCAGCATACTTGCAATGGAAGTTTAAGGGGTGGCATGGAATAGAGTGGATGATCTGTATGGTCTGAAGTCAGAATGCTATGAGAAGAAAGGTTCTTTGGAGGAAGCTATAATAGTGAGCAAGAAGAATAAGAGGAGGTGGTTTCTTATCAGTAGTCATCCTGGAAATCAAGAAAAATGTATGCAGCATGCTGTGTTTCCAGGAAGAGTCATCAGGGTTTATTAATGTATTGAAAGGCAGAGAGAGGCAATGCAGAGACTTATGCATGACTCCTAGAAACAGGACCCACAAACTAGCAGGGTGAGGAGGGGGGGCATCTGCAATTATGTCCTTGGTTGACAAACCAAAAAGGAACCCAGGGGCAAGTTTAAACACCACAGAGGCCACTCCAAGAAATTTAGCTGGAGAATTAGAATTTCACTCAGTTAACTAGTGTCAAAACATATGACTCACTACCCTGTACTCTGCATCTCCTCTGCAACCCACAGGCAGACTTTCAAAGAAATTAGGATGAGTCAAACTGGTCTTTCTTGCCCATTTTCATTTCTATGACCTGATACTAACCCTCAATCTTTCCATTCATTATTTTATTCATTCATAAAATAGGAATATAGAATAAGCTTTCTTGTATTTAGACATGTAATGTCTAAAACCACCACATCATCCCTGCTCGGATGTGTTTGAAATATTATTACCAATAAGAAAATCCTCAGTTTGTTCTCTATACACTGCCACAGGCAGCGTGAAAAATGGTGATAAGATATCTTCTCCTAATTTGCTCAAATGGCAGCACCCAGGCTTTCTTGTTCCTTCTATATCAGATTTTCTGTGGTCACTTTGTCTAGACAGCATCTTTTTTTAATTATGAACAGAGCTGGTATCAGTAATCTCCCTGTATGAGGAAGGAATGCTTATCCATCATCAAGTTGGCTTTTCTCATTAGTCCTACAAAAATTTGCTTTATACTCCCTGTTGCACAAATAGACACAAATCTCCAGATGATATCAAATTGCCTCCAAATTCCAACACAACCAATAGACAACTAAAGTCTACATAGAATTTTGAAGTAATTGAGTGGGAAACTAATACTTAGCTACTGCCCTTTTCAACCCCAATTGCTTCTGCAATTCCAGACCTCACAAAGCAGTCACTGTTAAAACATTCTTGGGGGCAGTAGCATTTGGATTCTGTCAGAATGGCAGCCTTTTTTTTCTGAGACATGTCTTCACAGGTGCTGATTGCATAGCTCTCATTCTCTCAGTACCTTTCTTTTCCCCACCCCTGTCTCTAAGGTGGAATTTCCTACAATGCTTTTGACAGGTTAACCTCCTTTGTCATCTGTTCTTTGCTCTATAAGGAACCAAGCAGACTCCTAAACTCTGAGATGTTTTCAAATGTCTCAGCTGTGAGACTAGCATTCAAGACTGCTTAGTTTCCATGTAAATTGTCTTTTTGGCCTCTATGATCTTGCATTCACCAAGCTCCAATAGAGCTATCTAACCACAAACCACAAATTCACTAAAATTAGTTTGTTCCTGGAGTGCAAAGAAACCTATTTGCTATTGTTAGATGTGCAACTAAGATTGGTGCATTCTATTCCTTCCTTGCTTCATTTTTTGCAACTTTTACATAAGACACAGTATTCCATTTCACTAGAAACCACATGGAATCACTTTGTCTAACTTTTCATTTTATTGAAAAGGGAGTGTGATGATCAGTGTTTGAATGCTTGCTCTATAACGTGCTTTTCCCTGCCTGCATATATACATGACTAATGAATGAAATGGTTTTCTATCGTCTTGTGAGAACATTGACTAAAATTAAAGAAATATAAGAGTCTCTTCTTTTATGAAAACATGTTTAAAAGCAGAAAATTTTGAAACACATTGTCATATGAAGACCTGCCATGGACCACAGTATTGAAAGAAGGAGAATAGACATTTAAGATGTGAGAATGAAATGAGGGATAATCCAACTCTCTAAAAATACTAGTGTTAAAGGGATTTATAAAGAGAGAAAGTATGATAAAGAATATTAGGAATTCTAAGACATGCACTTTGAAGACATTACAAAATTAGAGTATCATTTTATATATGGAAAAAAAGAGAGCCGTTCCTTATTTCAAACTTGACAATGAAGATCACAGGGAAATCTTGGCCAATGATAAATGATTTCAGCAAAGGTTAAGCAATGTTGATTTTAGAAAAATCTATGTACTTGGCTTGCTCAATAAATATGTAAATAAATGATTTTGTTTAAAGCTACCATAGAGCACACTTTTGCTAATCATAGCAGAGAAGGTATAGATCACCTACCTAGTAGTCTACATTTGATAAGGTATGAAAGGAATCAAGAATAAAAGTCACAAATCTTTAAAATTATTCTTCCTATACCAACACCCATTCTGAAGCACTTAAACTGGTGAATGGTGGCTGATTATATGAAGAGCATCAATTGAACAGAGAAAAAGGCAATTACCATACACACAAGCTTGCAATAGTTCTGAATGAAGAGCTGAGCTTTCAATAATGGTTCACCAATGGTTGCATATAACAATGATTTCTGCCATTATCAGCCAAACTGAAAGCTCAGGTCTTTCCTCCTTTATTACAAGGCTAAAGAAGCAAAATGCCAAGGGACTTAGTACTTGGACTGAGGTCAGAACTTGGATTCAGGTTCTGGTTCATGCCTGCTCTGTGATGTGGGTAAAGTCAGTGCAGCTCCTAACTATTACTATTGTTATTATTTGATTTTTGAAACACCTGCAGACACCTGACAAACTGGTTGCAAAGATAAAGTGATTGAATGTATATACAACACTTACCATGTGTAGATATCCACAGAAATCCCTGGGAGTGCCAGCGGCCCTTCCAGGTGATACTATTTCTCCATTCATACTTTATTCTAGTGACTCCGGGAATAGAAAGAATTTTTATCCTTCACCAGCTCTGTTGTCCTATGAAGCCACACTATTTGAATGCAAAGACACCGAGTTATTGATCCACTAATATTGTCTGACACTGGAAAAAAATCACTTACACATGAGTATTTGTTTTCCTGTCTGAAGGATCTTTTGAGTAGTAAATTATGTGTGAAATCTATCAAATTTCAAGATTATTTTTCTACTTTCTCTTCTTTCTTTGGGTGTTGTGGGAATAATAGTAACAATTGCTAAATTCGCTCTAGGAATCCTACCTCAGGGTCTGCAGGCAAACTGAATCGGTCCCTGAAGACATAGGGACCCTGACTCTGCTAAGACCACTGGGCTAATCTGCACCCAGGCAGTGCAGAGTGCAGAGAGTACAGAGGTAAACTGCTTTGGCCCCTGACTTTGGCACAACTTTCGCCTGCCCACTCTGGGAACTCCTGCCCAGGGGTCTGCAGGCAGGTCTACTAAGCACCTGTGTAACAGTCCTACTGGGCCATCTGGAGAGCAAGTGCTTCAGACCTGCCTTCACCCACCTTGAGACCCATAAGAGTATCGAAGCCAATTGCACCCACCTGAAGAGGAACCAGGACCCATACACACCAGTAAAGGAAGTGACACCACCTGCACCCACTGGAAGAAGAGATGGGAAGACGACAATATAAGAACACATCCAACAACAGGAAAACCAATATGGCACCACCAAAGTCTAGGGACTCTACACCAGCAAGACATGAACATCCCAACATGGAAGAAGCAAAAGAGAGTAACCTTAAAAACAACTTCATGCAGATGATAGAGACCCTAAGAGAGGAAATCAGAAAATCTTTCAGAGAAATGGAGAAAAGATGAACCAAAAAGATGCAAGAAATCAAGGAAAGACAAGGAAATACAATCAAACAGCTGAAGGAAACAGTTTAGGACCTGAAAACTTAAATAGACACAATAAAGAAAACAAAAACTGAGGGAATACTGGAAGTGGAAAAGCCAAGAAAACAATCAGAATACAAGAGATGGAAGACAGAATTTCAGAAACTGAAAATAAACACGAGGAAATAAATTCATCAAGCAAAGAAAATCTTAAGTCCAAAAATCCTTAAAACAAAATATCCAGGAAATATGGGACACCGTGAAAAGACCAAACCAAAAGGATAATAGGTATAGAAGAAGTTGAAGAAACCCAACTCAAAGGTTCAGAAAACATAGTCAACAAAATCATAGAAGAAAACTTTCCCAACATAAAGAAAGACATGCCAATGAAAGTACAACAAACCTATAGAATGCCAAGTAGAGTGGACTACAAAAGAAAGTCTGCTTGTCACATAATAATTGAAACAAAAAACATACAGAATAAAGAAAGAATATTAAGAGCAGCAAAGGAAAAAGGCTAAGTAACATATAAAGGCAAGCCTATCAGAATTACACCGGACTTTTCCATGGAAACTCTGAAAGCCAGAAGGACCTGGATAGATATTCTATCAACTCTGAGAGAACACAGATGCCAGCCCAGACAACTATACCCAGCAAAGCTGTTAATCACTATAAATGGAGAAAACAAGATATTCCATGACAAAAACCAGATTTAAACAATATGTAACCACTAATCCAGCCCTACAGAAAGTACAGGAAGGAAAACTCCAACCTAAGGAAATTAACTAAACTCACAAAAACATAGGCAATAGACAATCACACTTTATGAAAATGCAAAAAAAAAAAATCAGGGTAAATCCACATACAATACCACTACCAACAACAAATAAAAAACAAACAAGAATAAACACTCATTGGATCTTAATTTCCCTCAATGTTAATGGTCTTACCTCATGTATAAAAAGACACAGGCTAACAGATTGGATACAAAGACAGAATCCATCCTTCTGCTGCATACAACACACCTCGAATTCAAACACAGACATTACCTCAGAGTAAAGGGTTGGGATTCGATATTCCAATCAAATGGACCCAAGAAACAATCTAGGATAGCAATCCTAGTATCTAACAAATTAGACTTCAAACTAAAATCAGTCAAAAGAGATGAAGAAGGTCATTTCATATTCATCACAGGAAAAATCCATCAAGAAGAAGTCTCAATTTTAAGCAACTATGCCCCAAATACAAAGGCACCAACATTCATAAAAGAAATATTAAAACACTAATCACAAAGAAGACCTCGCAGAGTTATAGTGGGAGACTTCAACACCCCACTCTCACCACTGGACAGGACCACCAGACAGAAAATAATAAAGAAACAATGGAACTAACAGAAGTTAGGACCCAATTGGGATTAACAGACATCTATAGAACTTTCCATCCAAACAAAATGTAACCTTCTCAAAAGTCTCAAAAGTCGACCATGTACTCAGCAACAAGGCAAACCTCAACAGGTACAAAAATATTGGAATAACTCCCTGTGCCTTATCAGACCACCATGCTTTAAATTTAGAATTCAACAGCAACACTAATTGCAGAAAACTTACCACCTAAAGGAAATTGAACCACAAGCAATTGCACCTTCCTGGGTCAAGGAAGAAACAAAGAAAGAAATTAAAGACTTTCTAGAATTCAATGAAAATGAAGACACAACATACCAAAACTTATGGGAAACTTTGAAAGCAGTACTAAGAGGAAAGTTCATAGCTCTAAGTGCTCACATGAAGAAACTAGAGAATAGTCACACCAGAGAATAGGTATCACAACTGAAAGCTCTAGAACAAATGGAAGCGAATTCACCCAGGAGGAGTAGAAGCCAGGAAATAATCAAACTGAGGGAAGAAATCAATAACGTCAAAACAAAGAAAACAATTCAAAGAAACTATATAACAAAGAGTTCATTCTTTGAGAAAATGAACAAGACAGACAAACCTTTATCGAAACTAACCAAAAGGCAAAGAGGGAACATGAAAATTAACAAATCCCGAAATGAAAAGGGGGGCATAACAATGGACACTGAGGAAATCCAGAGAATCTACAGGTCATAATTTGAAAACCTTTACTCCACAAAAGTTGAAAATTTAAAGGAAATGGACAATTTTCTGGAGAGATATCACTTACCAAAATTGAATCAAGAACAGATATGCAACTTAAACAGACGTATAACCTGTAAGGAACCAGAAGCAGTCATCAAAAGTGTCTAAACCAAAAAAAAAAAAAAGCCCAGGGCCAGATGGCTTCTGTGCAGAATTCTTCCAGAAATTCTAAGAAGAGTTAATACCAATACTCCTCAAATTGTTCCATACAATAGATGCATTGTCAAACTCTTTTTATAAGGCTACAATTACATTGGTACCCAAGACACACAAAGACACAACTATGAAAAAGAACTAAAGACCAATATCCCTCATGAACATAGATGCAAAAAATACTCAATGAAATACTGGCAAACCAAATCCAAGAACATATCAGAAAAATCATTCACCATGATCAAGAAGGCTTCATCCCTGTGATTCAGGGTTGGTTCAACATTTGAAAATCTATCAGTGTAATTCACCATATAAACCAAGTGAAGAAGCAAAATCCCATGATCATTTCACTAGATGCTGAAAAAGCCTTTGAGAAAATCCAAATCCCTTCATGATAAAGGTCCTGGAGAGATTAGGAATAACAGGAACATACCTGTTAGTCCTCCTACCTGTAGTCCTACTATATACCAATGACACATTGGTGGACAAAGAAATTAGAGAAACATCACCCTTTACAATTGCCACAAACAACATAAAATACCTTGGGGTAACACTATCCAAAAAACGTGAAAGACCTGTATCATAAAAATTTTGAGTCTCTAAAGAAAGAAATTAAAGAAGATACCAGAAAATGGAAAGATCTCCCATGCTCTTGGACAAGTAGGATAACATAATAAAAAAGGCAATCTTGCCAAAAGCAATCTACAGATTCAACGGAATCCCCATCAAAATCCTAACACAATTCTTCACAGACCTTGAAAGAACAATTCTCAACTTTATATGGAGAAACAAAAGACCCAGGATAGCCAAAACAACCCTGTACAGTAGAGGAACTTCTGGAGGCATTGCCATCCCTGACTTCAAGCTCTATTACAGAGCTATAGTCCTGAAAACAGCTAAGCATTTTCTTTTGTTTTGTTGTTAGTTTTATAACTGCTCTGGCAAATCACTGCATTAAAACATTTCCATAGAATTTGTGAATCAAAATCTTTATTGAGAAAAAATTTTAAAGATAACTGCATCTTTCCTTTTCTGTGATTCAAAAAAGAACAAATATTTAGAAACACACATTGTCTATCATGATTGCACTCCAACAGGTCATTCTCAGACCCCTGGGCATGGTTCACTTCTCTTCCTTTAAAAATAGTCTCTCAACAAACATAATTGTTAGTTCAAGTATTACTTTATTACATTTCTAGAAACACAGAGAGATCTTGTTCATTAATGTATATACATTAGCAGGGGCAGTCTAAAGGATGGGGTAGATTCCATGTTTGTTAAAAGAAATGAAAGAAAGGAAAGAAAGAAAGAAAGAAAGAAAGGAAGGAAGGAAGGAAGGAAGGAAGGTGGTTCATAGTTATCTCATCATTATGATTATTGACAAGATCATTTTAAAATGTCTTCAAATTAGAGTTGATGTTGGTCTATGCATGCAAAGAAGGAAACAATAGATCACTTCCTTTTCTTGTTTCAAGTATCCCAAACTTAATAGCAATAAAATTATAGACTTGTTGCAGATTTTCCCCTTGGAGGAGAAATAAAACTATGAATGTTTTCCTTTGAAACTGCTAAAATACTTGTTGTATCCCACATCCTTATGACAACACCAGGCAGGTAAAGCCAGGCTTATTCATCTGTGCTTGAAGTATAATGTGAGGATTAATAAGTGGCAGGTAGAAAAATTAAAGATACAAAGAAAAGACAGAGACACAGCATAGTCAGAAGGGCACCTGGTGAATACCTGGATCAGGCCTAGTTTATTGTTCAAAGTTTTTTATACCCCCACCAAAAGAAGGGAGAAAGCAAAAGACTTCCTTTCCAATGATATAAGGAACAAAGAGAGTAATTACCTCTTAAATACCTGAAACATCAAGTACTTATATCCTGAGTTAAGTATTTTGTTGTTTAGGCAGAACATGCAGCAACCATACCTTAGCCAATCATCCTGTTGCATTCACATCTTAAACCACACATCCTTTTTTCACCTTGGAAGAGCAAGGCAAGATAAACTATCTGACCTTAATGGAATGGAGTCAATTCTGTGAGTTTCCATAAATACTGATTTACTATGATACTGGATTTTGAAAACCACAGCGTCCAGGAAATCTTTAAGTTATTGTCGTTTTTATCAATACTATTGTCTATAAATTATAGTTACCAAGCATTCACCTGTAATAAAAACAAGCTGTGCAAAGAAAGCCTGTCTCTTCCTCTTTGTCCTTTTAAAGTGCATATTTCTGTGATGGATTGCAGAAACTTTCTTGGCTACATGAATCTTTGAGTGTTCACAGCTTGGTGGGGGTCAGTTTGCTGTATGCTTGGGGAAGAAAGAAAGTCAGTTGTCTACTTACAGGACAAATATTCTGAGGACACAGTCAAATAAGCAAATCAGTGATTATTATTCAATCTAATATCAAGAATGATGGTGACACAGAGTCAGGGATGTGGAAAGAAAGGCTTTGGTGACAGCAGGGGCTCAGTGTATTTCTATACATGAACTGAATCTTAAGGCGCAAGCAAGATTGAAATGGTAATACTAAGAAAAGGGCTCAGCCACAATGACAGAATGTGTAAGACAGGAAGCTAAGAGTAAGCATGGTGTTCTGAATGATTCCCAAGAAGGTTTCTATGGCTAGGAGACAGCCCTACATAGATCTAGGGGTTGTGAATATAGGAGGATGGATAGCTACCAGTCTCTGGCATTCAGCTGGCATTCAGTTGCAAATTTCAGGGTCTGAGGACAGATAGATTAGGATGCACTCTTTAGTGGTATGGGAGACATTATACTGAGGAAGGCATCTATGTATCACCGAACATCTTATTCTCAGAGTGTGTGTTTGATAATTATTTGTTAAAGTGCAAAAGCTTTAATACCACTGAGTTCATCTTTGAATACTTGAATCCTACATGGTGCTTAGGTAATCTTGGCTGCTGGAATTTGTAGAAATTGTGTGCTCTGACCACATATTATTGGTAAGACCATTAACACACTTCTGAATCACAGACAGATGACCAGTGTTGAAGCCATAGGTTTCAAAACACTTGAAATCCCATGTAAACTTTTATTTGAGTAGGACAGTTAATGTCTATAGTCATGGCTACTAGTCATGCAGAAGCAGATGGATGGACTGAGTCAAGGTATTTCAGGACAAGGTGGACAAGAGAAACCCTTTCTGAAAAGAAAATCAGGAATAAGACCTGGAAGGAGATTGTGAAACACAAATTAGGATGTGATACATGTTTAAGATCTGTATCCAAGAATGAAAATATTTTACTATGCATTCTGAGAGGGCTTGTGATAGGTGGTCATCAGTTAACAACCTGGACATAATTTATTCTAATGTAGATATAATAGCCTTGTTCATGATCATGGTCCCCATAACAGGGCTCTTGCATCCAATTATTGACAAATATGGAAAGAAAAATGTTGACCTTTCCTAACTCAGAATTGAAAAATATGTACCTTATTTGTTTATGGTAACACGTCAGTTATTTTTCTTTTATCATTTGATTTCCAGAGAACAGAGCCTAGTGGTATAATTTTCCTCAACATTGGGGTAAAAAGAAGCTGAATAATAACCACAATATGATTTAAAAGTTACATCTCTTTTAATTCTAAATTAAACAAATTAATTCATTAATTTCCTTATCATATAAATACAGCAATTGTGTCTACACCAAGTAATCTTCTGTACCTCCACCCTGTCTCTCATTTACATGCCTGTGCACACGCATGTGTGCGTGCGCATACACACACACACACACACATACACACACACACACACACACACACACACACACACACACACACACACACCACTCTTACCAGGATGATGAGCATCTTAGAACAGTTTTCTTGGGAAAGGTGTGAGGCAAGGTGCTGCATGTAGATAGATTTATTGAAACAAACTCAGAAGGGATAATCAAAAGAAATGAGGAAAGGAAGGCAGATTAGAAGATGACCAGGTGAGGAAGTGACATGCTGCATACTTGGAGAAAGGTCTTAGAAGGTACATTGGGAAGTGTTTTTGGTGGTGGTCTTGTAAATCCTTCTCACTTGAGGAAGGAAGCGTAGCCTTATGTCCATAGAAGAATCTGCCTCTGAGCAGTTGGAACCGAGCATAACTTGGGTAAAGCTGTTTCTGCCCACAAAGACAGTTATCTTTGAAGGGATGAGTCATATGCAATTGATATTCTCAGCAGAGAAGGAGGAAATGCAGACCCTGAAGAATTCTGAACAAAGCTTCTAAGTGACCCTCACAATTATTTATTCAGTAGGCATGCACTGTACCTGAGAGTTTACTTGTAGACTCATTCTTTCTTCATTAATTCACTCCTTTTAACTGTAAGAAATGAATCATGTCATTGTTATCATTTATAGTACAAGATAGGAATATTTGCTCAAGATTATGCAAGTGCTACAATATAAACTAAACCTATATTCACTAAACTACTTATACTTAAATATATTTCTCTGAAATTTCTCAACAATATCCACATATCAAGGGTGAGTAGGTTCAATTAAACTGAGTGAGATAATAAATGTGTTAAATAATGTCAAGCAAATAGAATTGAGTCCTCAAAGGATATTTTTTTTTATTCATTACCCTAGAGGAAATGGCTTTGCTTACACCTCCAATTTGAAAAACATGAAGAATGTCAATCAACATAAAGGACAAAGGTATTTTTAAGCTCAATGATGACCACTAACTTGGACTATGAGAAGCCCTGCATTCCATTATCAGAATTGCAAGTACATAAGTAAACCAGCTTGCTACATGAACAACTTTGAACTGTTCTCCTGTTGCCTGACACTGCAGAATCCTTTCTTACATAATAGGCAGGGGAAGTCAGGAAGGCAACTCACAAGAAGAAACTAACTTCTTTTCTTCTCCACCCTCTTATAGTGAACCTAATAGTGATTCTACCCACTCTCTTTTCCCTAGTAAGTCTCCTTGTGACATTTAGACCAGTGCCTTCTTTACCTTGATGAAAAGATTTTGATATCCATAGTTAAAGTGGGCAATATGGTTTGAATAGAAATTGAGACTGAAGAAAGGAGTGGATTAATTAGGAAACTTTGTTGTTGTCTTTATATGGAAATCAACCGACATTGAAACTAGCAAAGGGGAAAAAAATAGCAATAGCTTCTGGCTTCTGATTTTGAGTTAAGATTGTATCTTGCCAATCTCTGCATTCTTTACATTGCCTAAAATAATATTTTTTATTAGAAAGAAAATTGTTTTACATGTCAATCCCCTTCCCTATCCCTCTCCTCCCCTTAACCCCCTCCCCCCAACTAATGCCCTCCTCATCCTATGCTCTTTTGGCTCCCCAGGAAGGATGAGGACTTCCATAGAGGGTCTTCAAAGTCTGTCATATTCTTTGGGATAGGGCCTAGGCCTATCCCCTTATGTCTAGGTTCAGGGAGTATCCCTTTACGTGGAATGGGCTCGTAAAGTTCATTCCCATGGTAGAGATAAGTACTGATCCACTACAAGAGGCACCATAAATTTCCAAGGTCTCCTCACTGACACCCACATTCAGGGGTTCTGAATCAGTCCCATGCTGGTTTCCCAGCTATCAGTCGGGGAACAAGAGTTTCCCCTTCTTCAGGTCAGCTGTTTCTGTGGGTTTCACCAGCCTGGTATGGAGCCCTTTGCTCATTAGTCCTCCTTTTCTGCATCTGGATTTCAGTTCAGTTCAAGGTTTAGCTGTGGTGTCTGCTTCTATTTCCACCAGCTGCTGGATGAAGGCTTTACAATAGCATATAAATTAGTCATCAATCTCATTATAAGGAGAGGGCATTTAAGGTAGCCTCTCATATATTGCTTATATTGTTAGTTGGTGTCATCTTTGTAGATCTCCAGACATTTCCCTGGTGCCTGATTTGCCTTTGAACTTATAATGTCTCCCTCTATTATATCATCTCTTATCTTGCTATTTTCTGTTCTTCCTCCAACTCAACCTCCCTGTCCCATTATGTCTTCCTCACCCCTCCTCTTCTCCCCTTCTCATTCTCCTAGTTCCCTCCCCACTCCCCCATGCTCCCAATTTGCTCAGGAGACCTTGTCCCTTTACCCTTCTGCAGCGGTATGTATGTCTGCATACATAGGGTCCTCCTTGTTTACCCGCCTCTATGGCAGCCTGGGCTGCAAGCTGACAATCTTTAAACTATTTCTAAAATCCACATATAAGTGAATACATACAAAGCCTGTCTTTTTGTGACTGGGTTACATCCCTCAGAATGGTTTCTTCTAGTTCCATTAATTTGCCTGTGAATTTCAAGATTCCATTGCCCTTTTTTCACTCTGAGTAGAACTCCATTGTGTAAATGTACCACATTTTTTTTTATCCAGTCTTCAGTTGAGGGGCATCTAAGTTGCTTCCAAGATCTGGCTATTACAAATATTGCTGCTAGGAACATAGGTGAAAAGATGTCCTTCTTGTATGAATGTGCTTTTTCTGGGTATATGCCTAAGAGTGGAATTGCTGGATCTTATTGTAGACTGATTCCCATTTTCCTAAGGCATCACAATACTGATGTCCAAAGTGGCTGTTCAAGTTGGCACTCCCACCAACAGAGAAGGAGTGTTCCTCTTTCTCCACTACGTCTCCAGCACAAAGTGCCATTGGTGTTTTTTATTTTAGCCATTCTGACAGGAGTAAGATGGTATCATTGAAGCTTCTCAGTTTAAGGAGGTCCCATTTATTAAATGTAGATCTCAGTGTCTGTGCTACTGGTGTTACATTTAGGAAGGAATCTCCTGTACCAATATGTTCAAGGGTATTTCCTACTTTCTCTTCTAATAAGTTCAGTGTGGCTGGGTTTATGTTGAGGTCGTTGATCCATTTGGATTTAAGTTTTGTGCACGACGATAGACATGCATCTATCTGCAGTCTTATACATG
The DNA here is from genome assembly GCF_003668045.3 of Cricetulus griseus. Classification (NCBI taxonomy): domain Eukaryota; kingdom Metazoa; phylum Chordata; class Mammalia; order Rodentia; family Cricetidae; genus Cricetulus; species Cricetulus griseus. Next base: position 144,389,657 of record NC_048596.1, on the reverse strand, counting down.
CCAACATCCAGTTATGCCAGCACCACTTGTTGAAGATGCTTTCTTTATTCCTTCGTATACCTTTAGCTTCTTTGTCAAATATCAAGTGTCCATAGGTGTGTGGGTTGATATCAGGGTTTTCAACTCGATTCCATTGGTCTACCTTTCTATTTTTGTGCCAATACCCAGCTATTTTCATGACTATAGCTCTATAATAGCTCTTGAAATCAGGGATGGTGATGCCTCGGGTATTTCTTTTATTGTACAGGGTTGTTTAGGCTATCCTGGGTCTATTGTTTTTCCAAATAAAGTTGAGAATAGTTTTTTCAAGTTCTGTGAAGAATTGTGTTGTAATTTTGATGGGGATTGCATTGAATCTGCAGATTGCTTTTAGCAAGATTGCCATTTTTACTATGTTGATCTTACCTATCCAACAACATGGAAGATCCTTCCATTTTCTGGTATCTTCTTTAATTTCTTTCTTTAAAGACTCAAAATTATTATGATACAGGTCTTTCACTTTTTTTGTTGTTGTTACCATAAGGTATTTTTTATTGTTTGTGGCATTTGTAAAGGGTGATGTTCCTCTGATTTCTTTCTCAGCACATTTATTATCCATATATAGTATGGCTACTGATTTTTTGAGTTAATCTTGTATCCTGCCACTTTGCAGAAGGTATTTATCAGCTGTAGGAGTTCCCTGGTAGAGTTTTTCAGGTCACTAATGTCTGCAAACAGTGAGAGTTTGACTTCTTCCTTTCTGATTTGTATCCCACTGATCTCCTTTTGTTGTCTTATGGCTCTAGCTAGAACTTCAAGGACAATATTGAAGAGGTATGGAGAGAGTGGACAGCCTTGTCTTGTTCCTGATTTTAGAGGAATTGGATTGAGTTTCTCTCCATTTAATTTGATGTTGGCTGTTGGCTTGCTGTATATTGCTTTTATTATGGTGAAGTATGTTCCTGTTATCCCTGATTTCTCCAAGACCACTATCATGAAGTTATTGGCACAAAAATAGACAGATAGACCAAGGGAATAGAGTTGAAAACCCTGATATTAACCCACGAACCTACAATCACCTGATTTTTTTTATAAACAATCCAAATTTATATGATGGAACAAAGAGAACATCTTCAACAAATGGTGCTGGCATAACTGGTTGCAGACATGTAGAAGACTGCAGCTAGACTCAAGCCTATTGCTTTGCACAAAACATGTCAAAATGGATCAAAGACTTCAACATAAATCCAGCTACACTGAACCTATTAGAAGACAAAGTGGGAAATACCCTTGAATTAATTGGTACAGAAGACCCCTTCCTGAACATTACATCAGTAGCACAGACACTGAGGTCAAAATTAATAAATGGGACCTTCTGAAACTGACACGATTCTGTAAGGCAAAGGAGACAGTCAGCAAGCCAAAATGGCAGCCCACAGACTCGGAAAAGATATTCATCAACCCCACATTTGATAGAGGGCTGATCTCCAAAATAAACAAAGAACTCAAGAAGCTAGTCTCCAAAACACCAAACAATCCAATTAAAAAGTGGTGTGCAGAACTAAATAGAGGATTCTCAATAGAGGAATATAAATTGCTGAAAGACACATTAGAAAGTGTTCAATATCCTTAGCCATCAGAGAAATGCAAATCAAAACAACTCTGAGATACCATCTTATTCCTGTCAGAATGGCCAAAATCAAAAACATCAATATCAGTTTGCTGGAGAGGATGTGGAGAAAGGGGAAACACTCCTCCACTGCTGGTGGGAGTGCCAACTTGTACAGCCACTTTGGAAATCAGTATGGAGACTCCTCAAAAAAATGGGAATAAGTCTACCACAAGATCCAGAAATTCCACTCCTAAGCATATACCCAAAAGAATCACATTCATACAACAAGGACATCTGTTCAACGATGTTCATAACAGCACTATTTGTAATAGCCAGAAACTGGAAGCAGCCTAGATGCCCCTCAACCTAAGAATGAATAGAGAAAATGTGATGCATTTACAAGATTGGAGCACTACTCAGCTGGGGGAAAAATAATGGAATCTTGAAATTTGCAGGAAAATGGGCAGAACTAGATGAAACCATTCTGAGCGAGGTCACCCAATCACAAAAAGACAAACATGGCATGTACTCACTCATATTAGGATTTTAGACAGAGTAAAGGATTACCAGCCTACAATCCCCACTGCCAAAGAAGCTAATAAACAAGGAGGACCCTAAGAGATACATACATGGTTCTCTGGAGAAGGGGTAAGGGGTCAAGATACTCTGAGCAAAGTGGGAGCACGGGGAGAAGGGGGATGGAGCTAGGAGAATGAGAAGGGTAGAAGAGGAGGGATGCAGAGGACATGAGGGAGCAGAAAGGTTGAGTCAGGGGATGAATAGATGATAACAAGAATGGAGATATCATAATAGAGGGAGACATTTTTGGTTTACAGAGAAATCAGGCACTAGGGAAATGTCTGGAGATCTACAAAGATGACACCAGCTAACAATCTAAGCAACAGAGGAGAGGCTGTGTTAAGTGCCCTCCCCTGATAATGAGATTGATTACTGCCTTATATGCCATCCTATAGCCTTCATCCAGCAGCTGGTGGAAATAGAAGCAGACACCCACAACTTATCAATGAACTGAACTGAAACCCAGATGCAGAGAAGGACCAGTGAAGAGCACAGGTGTCCAGACTAAGCTGGTGAATCCCACAGAAACAGCTGAACTGAACATCAGGGAACTCTTGCTCCCCAGACTGATAGCTGGAATACCAGCATGGGACTGATCCAGACGCCAGGAACATGGGTTTCTGTGAGGAAACCTCAGAAATCTATGGGACCTCTTGTAGAAGTTCAGTACTTATCCCTAGCATAGGTGTGGACTTTGGGAGCCCATTCCATATAGAGGAATACTCCCTGAGCCAAGACACACATGGGTGGGCCAAGGCCCTATCCCAAAGGATACAATAGACACTGATGACACCCTATGGAAGGCCTCATCATCCAGGGTGAGCAGAAAGGATATGTGATAGATAGTGTTTTAGTTGGGAGGATAGAGGTAGGGGAGGATAGGTGGGAGAAGCTAACTGGGATTGTCATGTAAATCAATCCTGTTTCTAATTCAAATTTTAAAAAAAGTTTAAAAAAGAAATAAAAAAAAACAAAACAAAAGAACATGCATAGACCAAACTCCAAAACATACCAAAAGAAACGTAACTTCTGCAATGTAGCATTTATGTGATGACTTTAGCCTGCTTTATTTTGCTGTTCTGGTCAAAGAGGAGCTCAGGGTGCTTGATGGCAGTCATCCATTGATGTAGAGAGTCTAAGTACAGAAGTAACAGTGCAAACTTTAACACAAAGTCAGCCTGTGGACAGTGGGCGAAAATCTACCCCAGTACAATAAATGCTCACACTCTTCTCCAGGCTTCAGTGAGGCAGCAGGCAAAGGAAGAGAAAAATTATAACAAATGAATCTTTCATATTAGCAATAGATTTTAATTTCCATTTTTCTCAATGCTTTTTGCCAGGAAAAATAAACAAATGCTTAGCAGCAGTTCTAGGAGATATGCATTTAAACACTTTGTTCTTTTATTTAATAAAACATATGTTTGTATTAGACAATACAACAAATGTTCAGATGTTGCCATAGTTTTATTAAAGATAGCACAGAGCATTAAATATTGTCTAAAACTTCCTGCAACTACTTTGCATTTATATAGGATTCAATGTCTTTGCAAAGCATATTGTCACCATCACTGAAGGAAGCACCATAACAAACATTCTTATTTTGCAAAAGGATAAAACAACAATGTTGTTCAAAGGAGTCAGGATCATCGAATTCTAGATTCAGAGACTTGAGACTTTTATCCAGCTCACATTCTCATTTTATGGATAAGATAAGTGAGTCCCTGAGTGGACCCAGCAGTGTTTAACATGAAAGTAGTGCCTGTGTTTGCTTGCTCAGAGCTTTTCTAGCTACCACTATCATGCAGTGCGGACATTGTACATCTATTTAATTACAGATCTTCAAAAGCTTGGTAAACAGAGAGTGCATTCTCTGTGCACATTTCATTGTTTTCTCTCTTTCATCCACACCTCTTTCTAAAGCTTGCCCACAGCTTTGGAAGCACAGATCTCATAGAATGGATTGTCTGATCCCTGCCTGAGTATCTCTTTCACTTTTGGCTATAGTGGAATAGCTCCACACAAATGCATCCTCCACAAATAGTTTCTTTGAATTTCAAAACATAGAAAGATAGTTCTGTGCTATTTAGGGGTAAATGAAAGAGAATTCTACGCCTGGGGCAACCACGTTTGTCTCCTGGAAAGCAAAAATGATAACCATGGGAAAGTTTAAAAATAAGGCAGAGATATTTGCTTACAATGAACAAGAAACATCTGCACTGCAGTTCATCAAGGACACAGGAAAACTCTGCAGGCTTGATGGCTGTGGTAGACACATAACATCGAGTTCAGTAACAGCTGGAGACAAGTTCTTCTCAATGCTCATGGGACGCTGGGGCCCAAAATGTCAATGAATTGAGGATTATATTTAACTAATGTATTTTTCTGGCCAAAATAGTACAATATTTGGGTATTAATCAATTAATTGCTGAAGGAAACAAACATGAAAAACAAACAGAACACTCTTCATCAGCAAAGACGCAGAGAAGAAATAAAGGCATATTAAAGTACAAGTCATTACACTTAACATGGCAGATCTGAAGAATCCTAATAGACATCCATGAAAAATTCCATACCAACAAACTGAATAATTTGTTAGAAATAGAGAAATATGTGATTTCCCAAAATGTACAAGCTATTAATTCAAAAGGAAATAGACTATCCAAACAGACCAATAACTTTGAAAGTTACTGAGTTGTTACTTTCCGTTCAATAGGGAAAACCTCGGGGTTTTAGAGACAGCTTTACTGATGAAATCTTAAAGCATTTAAAGAATTACTGACAAGTTTTCTTGCACTTTTGTTATTGAATAGCAGGAAATACTATCAAACCTGTCTTAAGAGGCTGCATTGTCCTCATAATACGGTCAGGTAACATCTCAACAAGAAAACACCATCATAGGGCAACATCCTTGACAAGCATAGACACACAAGCCCCCACTATGGTACTGACAAGCAAAATTCCACTGAGGATTAAGAAAAGTGCACAGAACATCTGTCAGGACTTGTCTGTGGGTGAAAGGTGGCTTGGCATGCTCATGATCTAAGTGAATATGACAGAGTAAGAAATGTAACAACTGGTAACATTGCATTCTCTGTGTGTACAGGAAAGAAAGTGACAAGGTTTTAAATTATTTAATTATAAATTTTGCCTGAAGCATATTTATAATGGAGTTTAAAATAAAGATTAAAAAGATTATATCTTAAAAATTTGTTCAGAAGGAGCATGCATCAACTTAACTAAGGTTCTATTTGACCAGCCCAGAACTGTTTTCCTACTCAGTGGTAAAAAGTTGACAATGCTAACTGTAATTCGAGAACCAGGCAAGAATTTTCAGTGTTCAACACTGCAACAGTGTTGGAGATTGTAGCGTAGGGTATTAGGAAAGAAAAGGATAAAAGTCTTCTAAATGTAAAAGGAAATGATTCAGACTAGTTCTGCTCTTAAAGACTATGGTCTCCCACACAGAACATTTTAATGATATCATCCTCCACTCCAAACAAGAAGGAATAGCCCACAAACAAGCAAACAAAAAAACAAAAAAGGAAAGTGTATAAAATAAACACTACAGTGATAAAAAATAAGTTCAGTAATGTTAGAGACTAGAAAATTATCATGTAGTAATCTGTTACATTTTTATATACTAACAAAGAACTAGCTCCCCAAATCAATATACATTAACATTAAAAATAATTTACCAGGAACAAGTTACATCCAAGGAAGTAGAATTAGATATACCAGACACTATAAAATACTGATATTTTATAGTGAAAAAGATGCAATTACATACTATGACCATATGTAATGAATTTACTTTATATTACTCTCATTGCAATCTGTAGATTATTTCAGTCCTTGATAATATTCTATTGACATTACTTAGGTATAGAAAAGCAATAAAAGATTTTTGGAATCTCAAAAGATCAAAGAGCTCTCACAAACCATTGGGAAGCAAAATAAATCAGGAAGCCTTGGTGTTTCCCACTTCAAACCTTTTTATAAAGCTCAAGCATTCCAATCAATATGCCACTGACATTAAAACATAAATGTAATGAACACTGTGGAGAGCTGAGATACAAAGTCACACAAACTAGAGTGTCCAGTTTGATTTCTGTTGCTGTGATAAATACTGTGACCAAAAACAATTTAGGGAGGAATGTGTTTATTTGACTTACAATACCAAGGTCACTATCACTCATCATCCAGGGAAAACTGTGCAGTAACTCAAACAAGGCTTGAGGCAGGAACTGCTTTCAAATCTACTTGAAGTAGAGACTGCAGAGGAAAGCTCTTGATTGTTACTTTGTCCTGGCTTTTTCAGCTACCTTCCTTTCACGGCCCATGACCATCTGCCTAAGGATGTTACCATTGCATATGAGCTGGGCTCTTGACATCAATAAAAAATTAACTGCATTCAGGAGGTAATTCATTAGAGAAGATTAACTGAACATAAATAAATAGAGGGGGAAAAAGTTATGACAACAGACTGGCCTGATCTAGGAAATTCCTCATTTGAGACCCCTCTTCCCAGGTAACCATAGTTTCTATCCAATTGACAGCCAGGGCTAACTATGATGTACAGTTAATGGAACTATGATAAAGAACCAATAATAAAAATCAGAGACAGGATAAGCACCTCAGTGAGGACTGTTTTTGAAAATGGAGTCTACCAAAACAAGGAAATTGAGCCCCTGTGATTGACATTATTTACAAAATTGACTCAAAAAGGATTATATACTTAAATATAAAACCAAAACCCAAAATGTAAAAAGACACCTAGCATTGGTCTTGGTAACTTTTTTTTTAGTTTTGTACCATAGCAGAGGGAACAACTACAAACACTGGATAGCACTATATTTTACTCCAACTTTCTGCACAATGAAGAAAACAAACTGTTCATACAACTGACACCATAGAAGAAAATACTCAGCTGCACACTCTGGAAATCATAAAATCCAATACCAAAATGCCTGAATAAATGTGGACAAAGTGACAAATAAACATTTAAAGAAAACAAAATCACATAAATAAGGCTAAGGGGAGGTCTAAAAATTCACGCAATAACTGATCTTCAGGGAAGGGCAAAACCAAAGTGAGATGTCACTCATGCCTATCAGGACACAAAAGTAAAATGACATGAGATGACAATCAGTGGGGAGGTGTGAAGACAGGAATTCCTGGGCACTTCTACTGTGGATGCCAATTATTATACCCATCATGGAGCATATTACAGAATTCCCTTAAAAATTAATAGTGGAACCACTACATGATTCAGTAACTCCAACTCTAGCTCTGTATCTGTGAACTGAAACTATAGCTGTCTCACTGCAGATCATTTAATAACCAAGCTGTGGAAACAAACTAAGTTCTATGAACTAGTAAAGATCTGAACATGTACAGTATATTTGTGCAATATTCTATTCTTCAGCCCTGGGTGTTACATGATAAAATGAGTGAATATGAAGTCATGAAGTCGTCAATCAGTGAAACAAGCCAGTCCTAAAATGACGAGTAGTCGCTGTGAAATGTAGAATGTTGACTTCACTGAAAAAGAAATGCAGTGGTGATTGACTAGGAATGCAGAGTAAACAGCAGATCTGAATTATAAGACAGAGCATTGTAAAGATCGAACATGTAATCTAAAGGAGTTAGCAAACTCGTTTGTTTACAAAAATCATGCAGAAGCAGAGGTAATTTTTACTTATGATGCTCTGTTTCTGCTGAAAATGGCACAACCATTACCTTAATTTCAACTTGATGCTACATAGCTGTGAGAAAAAACATTGATGACATGAGGAATTCTAGGAGACAGTTCATGGGTGGGCATTTTCTGAATAAAAGCAGAGGAAAGCCAGACACTCCAAACATGACAACCATTACCCTACACAAAATGATCATTCGCCGTAGCTTCACCAAGTAGTACAGCCATTGCTCTAGCAGGTATGGAAGTTTCCAGTCATGAACTAACATACAAGAGAACTTGAATTGCATTGTTTTAAATAAAACTGGAACTCGGCTCTCTGTACATTCACAAAGCTATTTCAAAGAGAATCGTCATCCTATATTACACTGAATTTTGTTTTAATGTATATGACAATTATATTTTAAAGAAATTTCAGAAAAGATGCACTTGTAAGTGTTCTACAAATAGTGAAGGTTATATCAGGTTTTCCCTTAATATTACTACTCTCTAATAATGATGACATGGAGACTTCCTGTTAATTATTAAAGCTTGGCATTAGCTTAAGCTTACTCCTAACTAGCTCTTAAAACTTAAAATAACCCATTTATAATTATCTACATTCTGCCAAGTGGCTCATTACCTCTCCTCAGTACCTCAGTACTGCAAGGCTGATTTTCTTCACATCTAGCTGGCTAACATCCCTTGCCTCAGATTCTTTCCAAAAGTTCCTGTCTCTCCCTGGAAGTCCTGCCTAGACAGTGGTTGTTCAGTTCTTTATTAAGCTGATCAAAAGGTGCCTTGGGGAGGTGAGGAAGGACAGAGACACATCTTCACATAGTGTACAAAAAGATTATCCCAACAGAGAGTGGAGAAAACCACAAAATTTGCATATTCCACAGCCCCCTGCTTCAGACAAAACTATTCAGTTAAGTTGTTCCTGAGAAGAACAGTGTGTACATCCTATAAAAATATCCCATCCAATGTGTTACTGTGACATACAAACTTATCTAAAAAATGTCCTTGGTGTCTGAACTGGTTATTATTTTACATTAATCGTATTTATCAGAATTTTTAGAAATGTTTTTTTATTTGTTGAATTTGGAACTATAGGCATGGATTATGGGAACAATTTCAAGAAGTTTAAGGTATTTTTATTGTTTTTTTGAAACAGGGTCTCATCATGTTGCCCAGGTTAGCTGTGATTTGGTAATCTTTCTGCTTCAGAGACTAGAATATCCTGGATGAATGGAAAAATTTAATATTTTTAGATAGAAAAGCTGACCACATTGCACAATGCTCTAGCCATGGGCACAAAGGAAAACAATTTCTTTGCTGAATCAATTCCATATTGAACAATTTTCGCCTCCCCTGAAACATCCCTGCACTGGACCTCTGAGTGAACATGGGCAGAGCAGGTCCCTTGATGACTTCTGCCTCAGCAACAACTAGGACACAGTGGAAGGAAAGAAGATACATGTGTCAATGGACAGGCAGTGGCCTTGTTAATAGCTGAAGAGGGAGCCCCCAAATCACTGAAGTGAGACAGTGATTAAGAGACCTATAGGGATGGTCAATATCCACATTCTGAGTGGAAAAGAAGAGGCATGGGATACTAGTTTATTAAATTAAATGTTTATTTAGCCTCTAAAGATTCCAGCTCATCTTTCACATATGATATAGATAAATCTTTCACACTACTGATCACTCTTTAAGTTATATTTTAGTCATAGTCTGCCACAGCATCAAGATCCTCAATAAATTGTGGTTTTGGCTGATACTCAGGGACCATCAGCAACTAATGGCTATATGAGACTTTGGTCATAAAGTCTTTGATTTTATTATCAAGATTTTAATTCTTCAAAACAAGTGTCGGCTAAACCAAATACCTCTGTTGATTTTACAATCAAACCTGTTTTATATTAACATGTTTTTTATGCTCTTTCCCAACTGATCCATCCTGATTTATTTATTCAACAACTACTCCCCTAGAAGCACATTTCTCATTTCTTCTGCTCTTTGTTGCCTCTGTGACTCACTGTACAGATTATTCTCTAGGATCCAGTTCTGTCTGTCTTTCTCATTATTTCTTTTCACATATATTCATCATGTAAAATCCTGATTTAAATTTCTATTAGTGCTCAGTATGTTTTCCATAAAATGGATTATAACAGTTTGATATTTCAAAGACTATAATTTAAATTTAACATAGTGCTAATGAGAGATAAAAGGATCACACACGTCTGCTATTTTAATATGCTCTGTTCTTGGCATAAAACCCAAAATATAAGAAAGTCTCATGGTACCTCGAGTGGATGCTGACACACTCTAGGTTTTTAATGAATATGCTCTGATGAAAGAAAGGATAATTGCAAAGTAGGCCAATTATCTGCAGGTGTTTTTTTCTTCGTTTTGTTTTGTCAATGGTACCCTAGCACTTTAAAAACCCTTTAATGTTTTGTCAAAATAGTATGCACAATGCCATTTTCTGAAGTTTATGCTGTGAGATAAGGGAGTATCAATAAGACATCAATATGTTAGCAGACATTTCTTTCCCACCTGCCAGTTCCCAAATAACAGACATGGAGGCTTAATATTAATTATAATTGCTTAGCCAATTGCTTGGGCTTATTACTAACTATCTCTTACAACTTAAATAAACCCATTTCTACTAATTCACATTCTGCCATGAGGCTTGTGGCATTTACCTCTCAGGCATGTCTTGTTTCCTCTCTATCTAGCTGACAACTCTTCTGACTCTGCCCCTCTTCCCAGCATCTTCTGTGTCTGGCTCTCCGTCCTATACATCCTGCCTAGAAGCTGACCAGTCAGCTTTTTATTAAGTCAATCCGAGTGACAAATCTTTAGAATGTACAAAAGGATTATTCCACAGCATTTCTCCTTTTTAGTACTGTAGCAAATCTAACTCAACAAGAAGAAAGAAGAACATCTGGTACCATGGCACACACCTATAATCCCAGCAAGTGAGAAACACAGACAGGGGGATCAGGCAGGGCTCAAGGTAAATTTCATGGTGAGTTTGAAGCCAGCCTGGGTAACATGAGAACTCCATTTGAAATTATGAAAAGAAAAAATGGGGAAGCTGGTAGTGCAGGCCTGTAATCCCAGCACTCGGGAGGCAAAGACAGGCAGATGATTTTCTGAGTTTGAGACCAGCCTACAAGAACTAGTTCCAGGACAGCCTGAAAAGCCACAGAGAAACCCTGCCTCAAAAATAAAAAAAAAAAAGGTGGGAGGAGTGGAGTCATAAGTGATGGAGATTTGTGTAAACTGACAGTTGGATGGCTGTGCTCCAGACAGAGGTCTTCCCGTGGTGATCACAAGCTTAAGCAGGGACTCAGAAACCAGATATTTTTAGTGACCAATGGGACAATAGGAATTCAAAAACTATGGAGGTTTAAAAGATGGAATGAGTAGACTGAACTTGTTCATGAGTGAGTACATAAAAAATATAGAAACTGGAAATTCAAGTCTCAGATAAGCATCTCAAGTGTTAGTATGCAAAGGCATGCAGAAATTTCCTTGGTGCTTCACTGTCTTCCCAGAAGTCTCTGATGCAACTCACTTATTGGAGCTGATGTTACGAAAATTTATAGGTGCTCAAGAGAATCCAGTGCTGTACAGATTCCAATGACTTGTCTGGTGACTCCTGAGCAGAAGCTCTGTGGTAACAAAGAACAAACATCTTTAAGTAGTAATCTAAGAAATTCACTCTCGCTCTTAGCTTATTTAAGGGCATGATGAGTCTTAGCCCTGACCTCTGCCATATTAGTAGTGAAACAGAGGTCTGTATTGAAAAGTAGCAAGGATATGGCCTTCATGGGAAGTATCATTTGCAGCTTGCTAGTAAATGTGGGCTTCTCATTAAGCCTGATTTCAGGGGTGAGAGTACAGAAAGGACCACAGCTAGAATAAAGTGGGAGCGGCTCTAAGTCCATGCAGATTATTCTAGGCCATCTGTCCCCATAGGGGATGAGACTCTGATTACAAGGACTCTAAATGACTATTATAATTTTTATGATAAACTCATTTGCAGTAATTTCATTTGGCCTGAAGAAACAGAGTTATGGGCAATTGTGACCATAATCAGTAGAAACTTAATGAAGATAAAATTGATCTCATAAATCTCCTGTCATCACTCATCTTACAACTTTCAAAACCTGCTGTTTCTGTAACTTCCTTGTCCTAGTAAGGACAGTCTCAGTGTCTGGTGTCCTTGCAATCTTTGAGAAAAAGTGCTAGGCTGTAATGACTAATGGAAGACAGGAATGGAGCAATGTTGCCTAGGCCTGTGGAAACATTTAATCCACATAGTGACTGAGATGTGCGTTATACCAGTGTGTTAGTTTGAATGTAACTGGCTCCCATAATCTCACATGCAGTGGTACTATTAGGATTTGTAGTTTTGTTGGAGTAGGTATAGCCTTGTTGGAAGAAGTGTGTCACTGTGGGGATAGACTTAGAGTTTTTCTATGTTCAGGATACTGCCCAGTATCTCAGTTGATTTGCTGTTGCCTGAAAGATGTAGGGCTATCATCTACTCCTCCATCACCTCATCTGCCTGCATGCAACAATGCTCCCTGAAACAATGACAAGTGAAACCCCTTAATTAAAAATTTTCCTTTATCAGAGTTGTGGGGGCCACAGTGTCTGTTCACAGCAATAGAAATCCTCACCAGGACAGTTGACTGTTTCTTTCTTTCTATTTTATTATTCACTGGGAGCCTCTCTTCTGCATCAAATCATTATAGTTTTAAAATTCAGCATCACAACCCAGGGTCAAACTAATAATAATGTGGGAGGGGATGTTGAACCTATTTATAAAAAAAATCAATTTTTCATTCTTTGTCCTAAATGCTTGTGGTATAATCATAAAAACTGAAACCTTGAAGCTGTAGTGTAAACATATGACAAGAAGATAGACACACCAGGAACATTGCTCCCTTAGAATACCATCATCTACAGATTTATTCCACACTCACTAAGCATGTCCTTAGAACACAGCTCTGCTTCTCAATTCCTTCCCTACAATCTGCATTTACATTCTGCTGCTGCTCATATGACTGGATTTGGCTAATATCATCACTGCCCCAAATCCATTTCAAGGAACATGATTTGCTGACTTGGAAAATAAATCATTGCCTCCATTTGGTTTTATTCTCCTCTATAAGTGACTATTTACTCCTTAAATATTGGGCTACACCATTTCTAAGCAAACCAAATAACATTATTAACCACCACCTAAGATTTTCCATAAACCATACCTAGTATTATAATTTAGGAATGTAACATGTCTCTGCTTCACACTAGCTACCATGTATATAGACATTAACACCTGCTTTATGGTCATACCATATTGCTGAAATTACATCCAGTGTTGTGAGTTGAGTTCTTCTGGCACTCCCAAATTCATATATTGAACCTAATAGAGGTGGACCCTTTAGGAGTGTGTTTGTGTATGTGTATGAAAGACTCCATGCTTTTATTAATGGAAGAAGAAAGAACACCTCTTTTGTGAAATGGAGAAAAGAAAGGCCACATGAGCATCCAGTACAAATGTAGTCTGCAAACCTGAGGAGCTCTCTCTACAGAGCAGGCTATACTGACATGCAACTGTGGACTGGAGAAAAGCAAAGAATTGCCGAAGATTTGAGCTACACAGTGCAGCATCCCATTCTGATGACCCCAGGTAAACAGGCCAGGCAGCCTTCTTTCCTTCAAGTCTCACTACACATATCTCCTCTGTTTAAACCTTTTTCTTCCTTTCTCACAATCTTATAACCAAATGCAGCATTACAGAAGAAATCTGGTAATTTTTTATTGTAAAACTTGTTATAAATGACACTGTGCTTTCCCAGACTATTGTACTGAACTTCTTTCCTTTGTACAAGGCAGGGTCTGGACCATGCCCTGCTCTGAGATAGGAAAATCGATAATAGACAGATACGCATCTAATGTGTGTTCAGTTAAATAGAGTTTGTACATTATGGTTTTATTTATATCTTTCCCTGAAACAAACAGCAAAAATGATGTTAGGATTCCAGTTATGTTGTTAATAATAGATCTATGAAAGGTTGGTATGTAAGAAAGAAAGAAAATTATAGATTGGGTGAGGGTGGGAAATATAGATCCAGTCATGAAATTGTACAGTGATTTAAATTTGATCAGGAAATTCAGTTCTTTATTTAAGATCAATACATGAGATAAACATGATAGATTTCTTTGCTTTTGCTGATTCTTTTATATTTTTCCAAAAGAAAAATAGATAATATTATCAAAAATGCTAGAAATTAAGGAGAAATACTAGAATATTCAAACCACTAATTAACTCCATATAAAGCTGCTTGTTGTAAATATGAGTACAATAAAGTTGGATTTTACTGCACTTGGGGACCGAAAACAAAGATATGTGGCTCACAAAGTAGATTTTGTACTTGGACCTGAGTTTAGATCATAGCTTCATAGCTTTCCTGGTATGAGTGTGAACAAGTTATATAACCTCTTTCCAATGTTGGATTCTCCAAGTAGTAACTGGTTCATAATTATGCTTTCATACCTGGTGTTTGTAGGCCACAGGTGGTCCAGGCAATAGGAAGAACTCACTCATTTAACATATGAGCACTTGGTTGCTGCTGTCCATTAATGGTTGTTTTCGGAAAGGATCTCATATAGCCTAGCCTAACCTGAAACTCACTCTGTAGCAAAGGATGACCTTGAATGCTTGATATTTCTGCCTGTCTCCTGGGTGCCAGGATTATAGACATAAGCCACAAAACCCAAGACTATGTTATTTACTCTCTCTCTTTTAATTAACTATCTGTGTGTGATGAGCTATGGTAACCTAACTGAAGAAAATCCATTTCATATACGGTGATAAAGTTTTTTTTTCCCTATGCCCTTCCCAAATATTTTGCCAGTCCTACTAGAAATTTTAATATAAGCCATTCTTAAAAGGAAATTCAACCAAAAGAACTCATATAATCAGGATCCTAGGTGGTATGACCAGAAATGTCCAGTCTTTTGTTCTTTTTAACTTTTTAAATATTTTATGTGCTTTGTGACCTTCAAATATAAGCACTGCATCCACACTCCCTGTCATCTTGACCCCTCCAATCCCTCCCTATCTCTTTTTCTCTGCCCAAACTCATGATTGCTTTATAAATATTTATTATTATGTGCATATGCACACATGTATACACAACTTAGTGATTTCATATATCATTGCTTGTAGGTACATGTTTCCAGGGCAATGATGCTGTCACCATAGCTTGCCTTGATAACAGTGAAGATGTAAGCATTGGAAAGATGTAGGAAACCGCCCAGAGTCAAACAAAAAGCTACTGAGATAACATTAGAAAC